>NW_027507903.1:503498129-504008129 GCF_037356315.1 Lithobates pipiens | reverse complement strand
TTCTGCGCCACCTGACCCATGGGACTATGGAACTGTGGCTGATAGAACCCCCAGATACTGCATGCATTCCTTCACCATCATGGAAAACCTTGCTATTACTGCTTTTGTCTAAGACTGGATCTCCTGGACCTTCCTCTGAGGAAGAGAAACACCACCCTGATCCGTGTTGAATTGTACTCCTAAATGCTCCAATATTTGGGTCGAATGCATCTGGCTCTTCCGAAAGTTGAACAACCAAGCGAAACTAGCTAATGTTTGCAGATGAAATTCACATGAAGTAGAAGGAGCACATTTGATGGACCCAGAAGTAGCATGTCATCTAGATAATGGAATATTTCCACTCCCTTGACCCTGAAAGTCGCAACGACAGCAGACAGTAGCTTTGAGAACATTCTCAGAGCCATGCAGAGAGACTGAATGGGAGACATTAAAATTGAAAATGAGAGCCTTCCACGGAAAACCTGAGAAAGCGATGTGGAGATGCGTCTATGGAAACAAGAAGATACGCATCCGCCAAATCGATGGAAACCATCCAGTCTCCTAAGTCCACAACGGAAATTATAGTTTCCCCTGACTCCATTTTGAATGGTGGAACGTTCATGAAAGAATTCAGGACTTTGAGGTAAAAAAACTGGTCCGAAACCCCCTGAAGCCTTTGGGACCAAAAACAGAGGGGAACATACTCTTTGACCCAATCCGTGCCTTGGAACTGGAAGGATGGCCCCTATATATCCTCTCAAACATCTGTAGGAAGCCCAGTTTCTACGAACAAGGTCTGAGGGGGCCTTGTTCTGAACTATAATCCAATCCAGGCATCCTGTAATTTGTCCACCCAACCCCCCCCCCCCCCCCAAATTAGGCTAGTCTTGCTCCTACTTGAGAGGGTTAAGTGGAGACACCTTCAGAAGGACTTATTTGAAGCCTTAGAAGCTTTGTCGGCCTTCCATGAAAAACTGTCTGTAAGTACTGGCCTCGCTGAATCCTTCTTTGGATCTCTTGTTAAACCGAAAGGGCTGCTGTTGTCTTTTTGAAGAGTAGCTTCCTGTTGAATGTAATCGAACATAGACTGTGCTTGGAAGCCTTATCGGCCGACCAATGCTTCAACCATAAGGCTCTGCAGCTGTGATGGAATGAGCCATTATCTTTGCTGTCATCTTTTGAACCGGCTCCCTGATCTGGTCAACAGCCACTTCAGCCACAAACTCTCTACAGCAGTACTGAAAACTGCAAAAGAGAAGAACTGCCACTTCCCAGACTTTCATCTGAACATCCATCCACCAGATCTGCTACCCACAGCCTAAGGCTTGATTCAGACTCATGCACTCCCAGCGCTCCCTGCATTCTGCAGTTCCGCACCGCCGAACATGCCCCATAGGAGACCATGGTAAATGAACGGTAGCGCAAAACTGCAAAAAGCACCAAACAATGCACAGGTGCGAATCCAACCCAAGTGCTGCTGCCACAGAAGTGAGCACTACCACCAGCCTGCAGGTTGCTTCGGCCAAACTATACAACCTATTTAGGTCTGCGTTTATTCTGTGATCCATAGGATCCCTAAAGGAGATTGCATCCTCCAACGGAAGCGGAATGTGGCAGGCGAATCTAATGAAGCATCCACCTTAGGCATAGTGTCCCAAGGGTTACAGCTTCGATACTCTATTATGCACATTGTGCTTCTCAGGCCCCGCCCACTCATCGTCAAATACTTCTTTAATTTCAGAAATGAATGGGAAGGAAGGTAAAGATTTCTTTAAATACGGGTAGTATCTCTGCTGTTTCTTTGGAGGCGACAATTCTTCCTGCCACTTCATCGCATCCTTAACAGCCTCCACCAAGGGGGGAACCAATGCAAAAATCAAATGTATGCGATTCCAAGACCATCTCAGCATCAGATGGATCTGAATCGCTATCGAACGTCAAAGTTAAGACACACTGAAAACACATGATCTGAATCTGCAGATGCTGAAGATACAGCAGGATGAGCAGGATTCCTTGAAACACTATTCAACCCTTCCTTGACTGTGTGCTTAATGTAGGATTTAACCTGGCGTGCATTCGCAGCATTGTCCTGAGCCGCCTCCTTGAAGCAAGATACACACCCGCTTTCCTCTGATGACCTCAGCTGAGCAAGCCCAACAGGATCCTTCTTCTGCCTGGGCTGGCGATGAAGACCTATCTGAAGAAGAGGATCTTCTCTGTCTGCTCCCAGATTTCCTCTTTCTAGAGGCTTTCTGATGTCTTGACCTCTCTTGGCTCAGATCTGAGCGACTAAAGTGAGGTAAGGGCGAGGAAGATCTGGAATGCTGTAATAACAGGCGTCTATCCAGCTGCATGCGACTCTGCAATTTGTCATGTCTAGTCCCCTTTTTACTCCTGGAATGCTGATTAGGGACCTCTTTGCGGGCATTTAGCTCACACTGGGCCCTTCTCTCTGTAAAACAGAGAATGTGCTCTCTTTTAAATAAATAAAAATAAATAAATAAATACAATAAACTTCTCCATCTGAATCTTCAGTGCTAAGGCAGCTAGGCAGGCAGGCAAAACTCCCCAGCTCTATAAAAGCTAGGATAATAAAAACACTCTGACAGACAAGTAACACAGCAGTAAGAAATGAGAGTCCTGGAAATCAGGCTTACCAGAGCAGAGTACCAGATTGATCAACTGGAGACTGAGATTACCCCTAGAGTACAGAGCCTCCTGCAAATCAGCAGTGAGCATTCTGGTGTTTGCTAGGCAATCCAAGAGGAAGCTACCTCTGACCTCACCTGCTCAACTGAGCTTCCTTAAAGAAATACATGTGGAGGTGGTGAACTACAAGTCCCAGCAAGCCAAATCACTGCCTGAACACACAAAACATTGAAGGAGAGAGTGCCAGCACCTGCCTAACGAAGGTATATACAGTCATTTATACTGCCAGTGACCTTTGCCAGTAATACACAGTCATTTATACTGCACCTTATTATCCCAGCACCAAGGGAACCCACACTCCTCAGGAGATTTACTGCCTCTATGGGGGGGGTCTTCTGATACGGGAGAAGCTGAACCCGAACAGGATGGATGGTGGATGGAGGAAAAAAAAAAAGAATAAAGACAAAAAATAAATAAAATAAATAAACTTTAAAACACTGGTGTGGGCAGACAGCTGCCCTTTATGGGCTAGGAAACAGGTGGTCCTGGATGGGTCAGAGGGGGCGGAGCTGACCCATAGTGCGCTGACATGGGGAGGTCCAGGAAATATATAAATAATATATAATATATAATGTAATGTATATATATAATATAATGTTTGGGGGTTCTAAGTAATTTTCCACCAAAAAATACAGATTTTAACTTGTAAGCAATAAGTGTCAGAAAAAGGCTTAGGGGCTAAGTTATAGAGGTGCTTTAAAGTCATTAGATCTACATAACAATCAGACAACAAGCTGCGATACTTACTAGTGTGATTTTTTCTTAAGCTGCATCACTTATTAAAGCAATGAAGATGTATTATATAAAAATCCAGCTTGCTATTGGCAGATAACCAAAGAATCTATATCTGATATATATGACAAGCATTATTATGTGATTACTGCGTTCATTGTTTCCCCACACAAAAATAAACCCGTGCATTCATCATCATTGTGTACTACATGAATTATTCTCAAGCATATCTCATTATAAAATTAAGTTTGTTAATCATGTTTTTCATCACAAAAAAAATCAAGGCTTTCATTTAAAATGGACCTATCCTCAAAAAGTGTACTGTATTTATCGGCGTATAGGACGTGCCTGCGTATAACACGCACCCCAAGTTTAGGAGGGAATTTTAAGGAAAAAAACTTTTAGGAGGGAAGTTTAAGGAAAAAAACGTACATTTAAATGCCCATCAATTCAGCCTTATCAGTGTCCATCTGCAGCCTTGTCAGTGTCATTTGCAGCCTTGTCAGTGTCGTTGCAGGCTTGCATTGAAGCCTTGTCAGTGTCGTTGCAGGCTTGCATTGCAGCCTTGTCAGTGTCATTTGCAGCCTTGCATTGCAGCCTTGTCAGTGCCGTTGCAGGCTTGCATTACAGCCTTGTCAGCGTTGTTGCAGGCTTGCATTGCAGCCTTGTCAGTGTCATTGCAGGCTTGCATTGCAGCCTTGCCATTTAAAAATGGCGCCACTGAGATACAGAGTGGATGTCCTGTGTATCTCGGTGGTGCTCAGGAGCTCTCGGCCGTTCTCTGTGACTTTCTGCCCTTCTCGGCAGCTTTCGTCCACCCTTGGCTGCACTCGGCCGTTCTCATGGCTTTTGGCCGCACTCGGCCAAAAGCCGGTGAGAGCGGCTGACAGCCGCCGAAAGCCGCCAAGAACGGACGAAAACAACCGAGAAGCTCACAATCGTGGGGGATCGGCGTATGACATGCACCCACGATTTTCCCCTGATTTTAAGGGGAAAAAAAGTGCGTGCTATATGTCGATAAATAGATTATTTGTTCTGTTATAAGGAACATCTACAAATGTTAATTTTACCTAAAGTGGAGGGCCACCCTGAAAAACAAAAGTACATAAAAATTTAGCAAAAAATCTGAAAAAAAAATGGATTTTTTTTTTTAAACCTACCAGAAATGCCTGTTGCTAGGCATATCATCCTAATCTGCCTCTTGCCACTCTGCGGTGATGTTTGGTCTTCTCTCCTCCGTGCGGGGTCTTCTGGGGAATGGGGCGCTGTGTGTTCTGGGAACTGTGTGTCCCAGAACACAGCGCGCCCCATTCACAAAGCGTTGCGCGACTCACGCATGCGCAGTAGGAAACGGGCAGTGAAGCCGCAAGGCTCCACTGCCTGTTTCCCTTAGTTGAAATGGCGGCACCGGGACCCGAGAGCCAAGGGACGGGTCAGCCTCGGGCAGCCGACATCGCGGGCGTCCTGGTCAGGTAAGTCTGCTTATTAAAAGTCAGCAGCTACAGTGTTTTCAGCTGCTGACTTTTAAAAACATTTTTTTAAAGCTGGCTCTCCTCTTAAGCAGTACCCTGAAGAATTAAACTTTTGTCATAATACCCTTCTAACAAGTAGCAGTGAATTTCCTCTGATTATAAACTTCGGTGCCTTCAGCCTTGTAGCTGTATATCTGCAGTGTGAGATCCTCTAAGGCAGAGGTCCTCAACCCCCAGTACCGGTTAGTGGCCTGTTAGGAACTGGGCCACAAACATTCACATGGGAACAGTGCTTTAGAAGTGCTTTACCGCTCCAGTAGCTGTCCGTTCCCAGCTGCGGTAGGGGACAGTGTGGTGTTAGATTATTTGTTTATTTTTTGTTTTTGTTTTTTACAAACTTTATTTGAAGTGTACAAAACATACAGTGTACAGTACAATGTACAGCAGTGCAATGCGGTTTTACAATGCAGTCACTGTGTGAGTGACTGTCTGGAGGCAGGCTATAATCAACCTCCGCCCCCCCCCCCCCCAATCCATGAATTTTCTTCCACAAAACTGGTCCCTGGTGCCAAAAAAGGTTGGGGACCGCTGCTCTTGGAGACACTACTGTCTCTTATGGCTAGGCTCGCCAGATATAGAGCAAGATTTGGTATCAATCTGCTCATTGTTCTCTTCACTGGAGAGTGGAGAGAATGCTGCCATTGCGGCTGAAGGCTTGTAGTTTTCAATGAATTGCAAGGGCCGTGGTGAGTGCTCTCATAGTCCATCGAGCTTCCTGGACTTCAGTAACTGTGTGCCCATATCAGAGGTACGGGCAGACCAGTGTACTGACAATCTGCAAGCTCCTGACATTGTCCTTGCAATTAGGCTTCCATAAATAAATAAATGCACATTTTTTTAACCTGCAAACAAATATGCATGTATTTATTTATTTATTTATTTTGGAAGGCCAGTAACACACCTCCTGTATTAGTGAAACATAATTCTGGATGAACGAGAGCAGGAGGCACAGCAGACGGCAGCATTGTCAGTCTGGAGGGAAGGTGAGTGTTCAATGTATTAGAAGATTTAAATACACTAACAAATGGAAGCCAAACTCCAGCTCACACTTTATAATTAGCTACAGCAAGCAGTTTTTTTCCTTTTGGGACAGGGCCGGCCCATCTATTAAGAGTGCACGGGCGCCACCCGCCGTACGGCCCCTTTCAGACAAACAAAAACTTGGGGGTACACCCTAAAAAATGCATTCCAAGCTGATGCTGCTATAAAACCATACAACCAGAGCAAAAGATTTTTTTGAAGCTCTAATAGGCTTCAAAATAAGGTGGGCTCTGGGTGCAGAGAATGCGAAAGGAGCCCACCCAGGTGTGTTACAATAGCAAATGAATATTCACTATTTTAACACTGATCTTCCTCCCGGCCAACCAGAAAGGGGGTCGTGAGACCCGTCACCTGATTGGCTGAAAGGACAGGCGATCCTATTGGACACCTAGGTGGAGGGGAGGAGTAGCACAGCTGCAGCTATGGAGGAAAGGACATAAAAGCCGCTGCCCGCCGCCTGCTGCCCACCATCCGATGCTGCCACCGCCTGATGCTAGCCACCTCTTACCTAATGCCCACTGCCTGATGCCCGCCACCTAGATGGGGTAGGACAGCGAGCGGGCTGGGGGAGTTGAGGTACCCATGGCTGATGCCGATATCTACCACCTAGATAGGGTAAGACAACAAGTGGGTGCGGGGGGACTGGGGGGTTTGAGGTGCCGCCGGCAGCTAGTGGGGGGTGCTTGTCCCCCCCCCCACAAAAAAACACCAGCCGCCATTGTTTTGGTATAAATTTTATTGCATGAATAAAAAAATGATCATTTTAATCCTCTCTGCCAGTGTTAAATGGTTTGTTTCATCCATGTAAACTGATACATTCTGGTAGAGAGTTTGTGCTGTGAGAAACAACAGATTTGCTGGCTGGATCACCTGATGAAAATTAAAGAAAGCTTAAAAAAGGCTACTAATTCAGCCATCACTTCTAAGAATTGTTTATCTGCAATATAATAAATGTTTGCTTTTTGGTTTTATTACTGCTCTAAGTATCCACTGGTGCCCCAGGTCTTTCTCAGTCCTAGCAACACCCTTGGTGATGACAGGGTCTCTTTTTAAACTGCTGAGAAGGAAAAATGCCCAAAGCTACATAGATCAAAATTCAGGGTGTGAAGACTTGACCATGACAACACTGGTTGCTCTGCATATCATAATTGTGAAAAAATTGAAGCAGAGAGAACCACATTTTAATGCAATCACAATGACACTTAAAACACAATCACAGGCTGATTCCGCCTCTCTGCAAGATGCATAAGTCTTTTATTTAAGGGGCTGCTAACATTTCACAGAGAGGTTCAGCTTCTCTTTGGAATACTAAATATATTACAGATTTTTGCTCAAAGGATGGACATAGTACAGCTATATCAATGCATGTGTTATGTTGTGAGATCAGTAATAAAAAACCTATTTAACCACTTCGTTACTGAGCCTATTTCTAAATTTGGTGTTTACAAGTTAAAAACTTTTTTTTTGCTAGAAAATTACTTAGAATCCCCAAACATTATAAATATAAATATAAATATATACATATATATATATATATATATATATATATATATATATAATAATTATTATTATTATTATATATATATATTTTTTAACACCATTGAGAGTAAAATGGTGGTCATGGCAATACTTTCCGTCACATCGTATTTCCGCAGAGGTCTTTTGGAAAAAAAACACTTTTTTAAATGAAAAAATAAGACAATAGTAAAGTTAGCCCATTTTTTATATTTGGAAAGATAATGTTACGCTGAGTAAATTGATACCCAACATGTCACGCTTCAAAATTGCACCCGCTCGTGGAATGGTGACAAACTTTTAACCTTTAAAATGTCCAAAGGCGATGTTTAAAAAATTCTACAGGTTACATGTTTTGAGTTACAGAGGAGATCTAGGGCTATAATTATTGCTCTTGCTCTACCAATTGCTGCGATACCTCACATGTGTGGTTTGAGCACCGCTTTGATATCCTGGCACTAATCACATATGCATTCGCTTCTGCGCACGAGCACGGCGGGTTACTTTTATTTTTTGTTATTTATTTTACCTTTTATTTTTTATTTTTTCACTGTTCTTTAAAAAAATATATGGCGTCACTTTTATTCCTATTACAAGGAATGTAAACATCCCTTGTAATAGAAAAAAAGCATGACAGGACCTCTTAAATATGAGGTCTGGTGTCAAAAAGACCTCAAATCTCATATTTACACTAAAATGCAAAAAAAAATAAAAAATAAAAAAATTTTGAAAGAATGACAAAAAAAAAATGTCCCTTTTAAGAGGTATGGGCGGAAGTGATGTTTTGATGCCGCTTCCGCCCTGCAGTGTCATGGAGACGGGTGGGGGCCATCTTCCCCTCACTCGTCTCCATGCATAGCTAGGGAATGGACCGGATCGCCACCGGTAACCGGCAGAGGGCACCGGTGCGCGGTGGGGGGGGGGCCTCTCCCACCGCTGATAAAAGTGATCTCGCGGCAAATCCGCCACAGGAACCACTTTTATCTGAAAGAGAATCGCCAGCTCTTGAAGGGGATACCGGGGTTATGGTAGCTAGTTGCTACCATAACAACGGTATTCCTCTTCAAAGATAGGATGTTCAGGAACATCCTAAGGGAAGGAAGTGGTTAAAGGATAAGTTCACCTATTGGGGAAAAAATAATAAATGCACATATTTTTTCAGGAAAAAAATGTGCATTTATTATTTTTATGCCTAAGGAGATTGGAAAGCATTGCACCCATGATCAGTGGACTAGGGTGCAATGGCAGACTACTACAAACAAACTCTGCAGCTTTCAGCCTGTAAATGTATACAGGCCGGCTGTTTACAAACTGCAAGACTTTTGTTTTCATTTTGGATGGTCTAGGGGAGGGGTGCCCAAAATTTTGAGTTAGGGCCACTTATTCAGAACCAGTAGTGGCCACAATGAGTGGAGTGGGCAGGTGAGAGGTCTGTGTCCACCCTGCATATGTAGAGCGGACACTGACACAGCCTGCTCTACTCTATGGGCCATCTGATCTTATCAACCCAGATGGAAGGGGACAGATCCCCTTCTGTTTTTTTTGTGGATGGAATTGGAGGTAGGCGGGTGTAAACTGACACAAGTCCGTTTGCATCTGCTGATCCATAAAAGCGAATGGAGGGTCTGAATCAGTAGCAGCTGGTGAAGATTTAGGATGGAGGGGCGCCAAATCCTGCCCCATTTGACCCCTCCCACTTATCATAAGCCCCGCCCCTTATAGAATCCACCCACTCCATTCCCTGTATTGCACCCAGTGTCAGGAGTATACAGCCCAGCATCACAGGACAGGGTATACAGCGCAGCATCACAGATAGGGTATACAGCCCAGCAACACAGATAGGGTATAAAGCTCAGCATTACAGATAGGGTATACACGTGGCTGGAGGAGCAGAGAGACTGAGAGAGCTAGTAGGATGATGATCCATCCTCCTGTGTGTAGTCAAACTGTACAGTTATATACACCCACATCTTCCTTCCTGACTGTATATGGAGACCTTCCTCCACCATCACTGAGTGCAGATATACACCGTCTGTCCTGAATACAGCTTTTTACATAGTAACAGGACATATGATGTATATCTGCACTGCAGTCACAGTGATGATGGAGGAAGGTCTCCATAAACAGTCAGGAAGATGTGGGTGTATATAGCTGTACAGTTTGACTACAGGACAGGAGGAAGGATCATCATCATACTATCGCTCTGCTCCTCCAGCTGCGTGATCATGCCCAGACCCAGTCTGCATTGGCTGCTCTGGTGGGGAGAGAAGTGGGGAAGCTGTGTAATGAATGCCTATGCGCAGCGGCGGCTGTCAGCGCTGGGAAAATCATCAACATTATCAATCCTCAATGTCCAACTGAGGCCCGCGGGCCGCACTCAAAAGGACAGTCGGTGCTGTTTAGCTGAGTAACTTAGCTTACCATCTGTTCCATCAAGCCGTGCTCTCATAGTGGGGGGGAAACCGAAAGTGACGCTAAAAGCCGTCCTCCTGACCAGGTGCAACAGGGCGGAATGAAATGATGAATAATTTGATGTAGAATGGGACTGGGAGTGTAAACAGGACGCATGGCCCGTGCTTTTTACACTCCAAACATCTCCCAATTAAGCTTTTCAGCTGCAATTACCTGATTGCAGCAGTCAAGCTTCTAATGAACAGCTTAGTGTCCGGTGACCAGTTGCTCTTAAAGAGACACTTTTTTTTCCATGTCCAGCCTTGGGGGGGGGGGGGGGGGGGGCGGGCATTATATACACTTTATCAGCCTTCTACCCTAGTGTTCATTCAGCATTTACCAAGTAGTTTATCGCAACACTTGGCAATGCATGTTAAAAGCACTGTTACGATAGGGTAATTAATTCTTAATGGCACGGCAATGCACCACGCTGAAGGATGCTGCAATTCAGAATGAATGGCACTGCATTGCACAAACAATATGTGTTTGATATGCATTGCGGTAAAGCGTACAATAACAAGTTTCTTACCGCCATGATACCCATGGCCGCTAATGTAAACAAGCCCTTAGGAATGCTACGCATGCCTAAAAAACTTCCCCGAAAAACACATGGCCTATATATCCCGACCTGTTCCCCCTTTGCTGCCACTTCCCCTGCCATTTTTACCATCAATTCAAAATGATAGCTGACTCCAGACCCTGCTGCCAAAACAGACTTTCTGACATCTGTTTTAAACACTGTTAGTGTAAGTAGTGCAATTCAGAGATACAATGAAACATTATTGTTACTTTTTACTTGCTCTGTTTCATTGATGTGTAGATCAGAGGTGAGTTTTACCTACATATAATGTAGGAAAAAAATATTAAGTAAATTAATTTAAAAAGTTTTATAACATTTGTTACTATTTAGGCAATTATTATACCTTAGTTAACCCTAATCGGCCCTAATTAATTATTCTCCCTTAATATTTTAACTTTTTTTTAATTATTATTTGTTTTGCTTGTTAATTTTTATTTAGTGTAAAAAAATATGCAAAATTAAATTTATAAATATTATAATTTATTTATAAATATCTTTGCAATGCTTTGTACCAGAACAATAACTTTAGTGTAATTATAAATGGGACAAATTATAGAATAAAAAATAGAATTTTTATCTACAGTAACACTAAGCCCTTGTACACACGATCGGAGATTCCGACGGAATGTGTCCGATCGGAGCGCTTTGTCTGATATTACGACCGTGTGTGGTATGCATCGGACTGTTTCCGTCAGAATATCCGTCGGACCAAATTTTCCAACTTGCCAAAATTTTTTCCGACAAAATGCTCCGATCGGACGTACTCCGATCATGTGTAGAGAATTCCGATCGGACAAAGTGCCACGCATGCTCAGATCAAATTCCTACATCAAAGCTATTGGCTACTAGCCTGAACGTAGTCCCATCGTAAAGAAATAACGTTATCACGTTCTGAACGATCAGATTTTTCGTCAACTTCGTCCGACCGTGTGTATACAACAGTTTCGGACAAAATCCGTCGGACAAAATCCATCGGACAAAATCCGTCGGACAAAATCCGACGGATTTGGTTGTCGGAATCTCCGACCGTGTGTACAAGGGCTAAGGGTTAATTTACACTTGCTTCGACTTTAACACACAATAAAGTGCCCACCACGTCAACATGCTTTTTCATGTGTTTTTGAAGCTTCTGTGATGCTTCGATGATGCTTTAATGAAGCTTGACAAATGCCCTGTGTGTGTTGATTTTCTATTTGTTTTAAAGGGGATCCCCAGGTTATTAGTACCCTTATTATGCAGATCTACTCCAGCGTATTAGTACCTTTATTCAGCAGATCCCATGCTCAGTAGTACCCCCAGCTCTGCTGATGCCCCACTCAGTAGAAACCCCCATCTTTGCCGATCTCTGCTCAGTAGTAACCCCCAGCTCTGCTGATCCCCCACTCAGTAGTAACCACCAGCTCTACTGATCCTCTGGTCTACTGATCTTCCTCTCTCTCTGGTCCCTGCTCACCTTCTGCTATAGCATTCCCATATTGCACACCACGTGCACTGTCTGCTAGTTGCTCTTCTCTGTTCGGACCCCGCTCACCTTCCTGCTGCTCCATGCTGCACACCAGATGTGACAACATCTTTCACACTTTAGCGCATTTACGCACCTATAGGATTAATGAGCATTTAGGATGTGTTGTACAGGCATTCATGTTCCATCAGGCAACACTTCTCAAACACAGTGTGTTTTTTTTTTCAAAGTTAGAATAGGAAATTATTACTTTTGACACTTTGCAACTGCACCATAAACACACTGTAAACGTGTGTGTTTCAAATAGAAGCGGTTGCAAAGGGTTTATGCCTACCAAACTCTCCAGGCTAATGCTGTGGTGTGAACACGCCATCCGCTCCCCATTGTAACAATTTTGAGTGCCATTGATAGGCGTGAAAGAGCCCCAACAATGGTCAACGTTTTTTCAGCTTCTAGGTTTTATTGTCAAAGCTTTAAGTGATACTAGTCTAATTTCTTTTCATACATCAGGGGACACAGAGCCTTAGTAGTTACTATGTGGGTTATAGGCCACCTTCAGGTGATGGACATTGGCATGCCCTAAATTAAAAAGTGCACTCACTATATAACCCCTCTCACTTGTGGGAGTACCTCCGTTTTTTCGCCAGTGTCTAAGGTGTTGGTCACGAATAAAGATGGGCTGTGCTGAGCTCCACTGGAGCAATCCTTGCTGGGGTTGGCTATGCAGACGGATCCATTCAGAGTGTCTGATCTTGGCCATATTGAATGGTACCCAGGGCTCGTATCCGAAGAAACAAGGTGTTTGCCTGTCAATGCTCTCCTTTGGGAAGCTGGACACTGGGATGCAGTACCTTCTGGTATTACGGGCATAAAGTTTTTACTGCCAGGGTGCTATTGCAGGCCCAGGATTGTGGGTTTTCCTTTTAGGATCCCCAGCTCCTGAAGGTTTAATGGAGCCCACCGTGAAGGGTGAAGATTGGGTCTGTTGGTTTATCACAGAAAACCCTGGGAAAGGTAAGTGGAGTTTTCTAAGAAATTTAAACCTTTTTCTTATGAAATATCTCCTTTAAATTTAGTAAATGCTATCATGCCTATATGTCACCACTGGGGGCTGTATTGAGTAATCACATCTCATGCTTCTCAGAGCCACGCTGTGTCTTGAAGCAGATACTTCTTCCCCTGGCCGAACGACAGACCTCCGGTAAGTCTGGGGGGGGGGGGGGGTTCTCTCTCTCCACCAGACACCCCTCCTGTTCCAACATTTCTTCCCCTCTTCTTTGGGAAAGGAAGTGCACGGGAAAAAGGGTTTAGCGCGGCGTTGACATCCTCTGACGTCCAGCACGGGAGGGCTTGTTTTTAAAAGAGCCTCCATTTGTATTTTGTAAAAACTATGGAGGGACACAAGAGCAAAGGTGGCCTTTTTAAGATTTTGGTTACAGGTTTTTTCCTCTGACACGTGTACTGCTGCATCAGCCTAAACCTTAATAGCGGTGTTGAAGCTGAACTATTTCTCAAGCAGTGCATGCGATTTCTTCTGATGGTACCTCTGCTTTGTGCATCGGGCTGAAGTCAGAAGGGGTGTTAAAACACCCCCAGAAATAGAGCTAAAGGAGTCCCCATCTAGTCTACTCATCTCTACAGATGGCATCCTCCCCTAAGAAGGAGTGACTGGTTAGAGTGAGCATCAGGGGCATGAAATGTTTGCAGTTTTCAACATTGCAGCCCCTGTGTATTTCACCAAAGGTTCTTTTTTCCCTCAGCCATGATGGGTTTAAAAAAAAAAAAGAAGTTTAGCAACTTTAATCGCACAGGTTCTCTTTCATTGCCCAGGACCCTCAAACTGGGGAACTTGGGGCGGGAGAAGACAAATCCCCTCAGGGGACCATGGTGAGGCTGAAGACTCCTCTTCTGAGGTGTAAAATGTGGGAGAACCAGCTGGTTTAGCCAGGTTAAGGGCTCAAAGTATAATGATACTAACCTACTTAGACGATCTACTCTTGATAGGTCAATCAGTAGCCCATTTAAACCAAGGCCTGGTTACCGCAGTCAGCTACCTGGAATACATGGGTTGGATCCTCAACCTAGTAAGATGCTCCTTAAAACCATCAAGGATATTGCAGTACTTAGGGCTTATTATAGATACAGTCTACTAAAGGGTATTTTTACCCCAGGAAAGAATCGGTTCCTTAAAGGAACTGATTCAGTAGGTCAAAACAAAGAAGAATCCTTCTATTTATCTTTGCATGTGTTTATTGGGAAAGATGGTGGCTTCTTCAAGGCTGTTCCTTATGCACAGTTCCATTCAAGACCGCTGCAAAACTGTATCCTGTCAAATTGGAACAAGAAGATCCAAACTCTTGAGTGGCCAACTATGGTTTCCGGGACAATGGTTCCTTCACCCCACCATCGTTCTGTCAATATGCCAAGGATGGAGAGTTCCGGACGTGGGTCTATTGATGTCTGGGTTCAACGACAAGATCGAGAACTTTGTGTCAAGGACAAGGGATCTGATGGCATACGAAACAGATGCCTTATTATTTCCATGGGATCAGTTTTCACTGATCTATGCATTCCCTCCTGTTCTGCTTCTGCACCTTCTTCTCAGGATCAAGCAAGAAGGGAAGGAGGTGATTCTTGTGGCCCAGAGTGGCCCAGGACATCTTGGTTTGCCAAGATCATAGAGATGGTGGTAGGGGACCCTTGGTCCCTACCACTGTGGCCAGACCTTCTTTTGCAAGGTCCGGTATTCCATCCTTCCTTATATACGCTAAATTTAACGGTTTGGCTATTGAGACCCACATTCTAAAATAAGACCATGGGCTGTCAGCTTCAGTAGTTTCTACTTTGGTTAAGCTTGGAAGCCGGCCTCCAGTGTCATATACTAATGAGTCTGGAAGGCATATGTCTAGTGGTGTGAATTCAGGGGTTGACATTCCAGAAAATATGTCATAGGTAGGATCCTTGAATTCCTACATATGGGGTTCGTATTTTTATTTAGGGGAAAACGTGGATTAATACTCCAGTTAGGTCACCCCTGAATCCCAGGGAATTAAAATTAGTCCTGTCGGCTTTACAAAAAAACAGCCTTTTTGAGCCAAAATTTGATTTTTCTCTTGACGAGGAACATAATTTTCCTGGTTGCCATATCTTCTACAAGAAGAGTATCAGGGTTGGCTGCTCTTTGTTGTAAAGAGTCATATTTGAGTATTCTTAAGGATAAGGTTATATTGAGGCCTCCTCCTAATTTCCTTCCAAAGGTAGTGTCAGGTTTTTTAAATTTAAAACAGGATATTGTTCTGCCTTCATTTTTTTCAGAACCTCGTTCTCTGAAAGAAAGGTCTCTACATTCTCTTGATGTGGTGAGAGCAGTCAAGGTGTATTTAAAGGTTACCATTCAGATGCATAAAAACAGATGTTTTTTGTTTGTGTTGCCTGACGGTCCTAAAAGAGGACAGGTAGCATCGGAATCTACGATTTCTAGGTGGATTTGTGAAGTCATTGTTCAAGCTTTTGGCTTAAAAGAAGAGAATTCCTCCTTTTTTAATTTTAAAGGCACTCCACCAGGGCTGTTAGTGCTTCTTGGGCAGGGCATCACCAAGCCTCCATGGCTCAGATCTGCAAGGCCACATTTTGGTCTTCAATCCATACATTTACCATATTCTATCAAGTAGATGTAAAAGATCATGAGGATATCGCCTTTGGTTGCAGTGTACTGCAGGCTGCAGTATGAGTCCTCTAGTCTTTTGGTGCCCTACTATTGTTGTGTCTCGGTTGGCATTGCTATGGGACATCCCACATAACAACTACTATGGCTCTGTGTCCTCTGATGTATGAAAAGAAAACAGGATTTTTAAAAACAGCTTACCTGTAAAATCCTTTTCTTTGAAATACATCGGGGGACACAGAGGTCCCTCCCTTCTTTGATATACACCTATATTACTTTGCTACAAAACTGAGGTACTCCCACCAGTGGGAGGGGTTGTATAGGGAGTGCACTTTTAGGGTGTGCCAGTGCCCATCACCTGAAGGTGGCCTATAACCCACATAGTAACTACTATGGCTCTGTGTCCCCTGATGTACGTCAAAGAAAAGGATTTTACAGGTAAGCTGTTTTTAAAAATCCTGTTTTTTTTGTTAAAAATAACAAACATGTTACACTTACCTCCTCGGTGCAGTTGGTTTTGCACAGAGCAGAATGCATTAAGATAAAAAATAAAAACCTTCTGCCTTTACAATCACTTTAATTGAACAAGATTAAGTTAGAAGATTGGTTACCTCATTGTACTGTGCCCCCCTCAGTTTTAGGAAGGATAAAAAAACAAAAACACATTATTGGCATAATTGTTTACACATATGTGATTTTCATGTGAATGTCAGGAGTAGGCAAATTAATTTGGCCTTTTTTGGTAGTGGGTCATTGTAATGACACGAAACACAGCTGATTTTCTTTTTTTTTTTGTTGGCCCAGTTTTCCTTTGATACTAGAAAAAAATAAAATTTGGATAGATATTACTTTTAACAAGCTGTTGATGACCCAATTTATTAGGAAAAAACAATCTATTATTCACCTGGATACACTTAGTAGGTGTGTATAATTTTACTAACACATCAAAGTTGCAAAACTGAATTTAGGCATTATGATTTTTTTATTTTTTTTTGCTTGCAGGCATTATGGTGTTAAGAATTGCATTGAACCAACCTGGGCTAGAGCTGAAGGGCGCTTTAGAAGTTTTAAGAAATATGTTTGAAGATCATAAAATACTTTGTAAATGCTTGCTGAAACTCAAACTGCTTAACTTGGCATTTACAAGCAAAGATCAAACAATGCAGACGGGTTTAGGACTCGACAGACCAATGGTTCTGATACTGTATGGTCCTAACAGAAAGTCCTGATATAGTAATTGGTTTTGTATTCGCTGTTGCATGCTGCATATCATTTCTCTTTGTATGTTATTGACCTTTTCACCATGTCATTAGATAAGTCCACACATGTTTTTTTCCCCTTTTCTATAGGAATTTATAATTGTGTCTAAATGACACGCTTCAGTGTCGCCAATTCATGGATGGGTCACGTTTCACTGAGACACATAATATATTTGAGACGCATTAAGCTGTGGGCACAGCACTTAATAAATAGGTCAGAAATGAAATGTCAATATAAAAGCCATTTTATTAGAGCATTTACATCTCATTACCACTGACATCCATTAAAACTAGCTGCGTGATCCTTCAGGACGTGGATTTCAAGACACATGCCTTCAGTAATAGTTTGTGAAGTTTAGATCAGTCAACAAACTGCTGGAGCTGTGCCGAAAACCCTGCAGCTGTGCTAAAGTCAGATTTCATCTGAAATCGAAATGAAAGCTTCCGCTAGAAAACAAGCTATTATAGTCACCTTTCTGGTTGGCCATGTCTCCTACCACCTCTCCGTTTCAAATCTGCTGCCTGCATCATTGTCTTTAGCATTCAACACATTTGGGAGTAAGGATAAACCGAACACCCCCCGGTTCAGATTGTACCAGAACCTGTGAACAGACCTAAACTGTCCCAGGGGACATGTATCAATGCAAAAAAAAGTTTTAAAAACTGCAGTTTTTTTGGGAGCAGTGATTTTAATAATGCTTAAAGTGAAACAATAAAAGTGTAATAATCCTTTACATTTTGTACCTGGGGGGTGTCTATAGTATGCCAGGAAAGGGGCGCATGTTTCTAGTGCTTAGAGCTGTCCCTGCACAAAGTGTAATTTCTGCAGGAAAAAAGTCATTTAAAATCACTCGCGGCTAGGGGTCTGTGACCCCTCAAAGCACCTTGCCCCCATGTTGATGAGGACAAGGGCCTCATCCTCACAACCCTGGCCGGTGGTTGTGGGGGTCTGCCGTCGGGGGCTTATCAGAATCTGGAAGCACCCTTTAACAAGGGGACCCCAGATCCCGGCCCCCCCACCCCCTCTGATGTAACGGAAACCTGTGTTACATCAGAGGGGGCGGGGTCACCCACACATCATTGGGGAAGCTGGGCTTTCCCACTTGCGTCAGAGGGGGGGTCAGGTGAAGGGTGGCCCCGCCCTCCTCATATAAGAAATGTCAGGCTGCCGGGATCCCCGCAGTGTCTCCGCCAGTGGAGACAGAGGATGGATGCACTGCGCTGGAGGAAGAGATCACCTGTCGCTGGATCAGATCAGCCATCGCTGGACCCTGGAGAGATGATCATCCGTCGCTGGATAGCAAGAGTGGATTACCACCGCTGGAATCTTTTTTTATTTTTTTGATTTTTAATAAAGGACTTTTGCAACGGTGTGTGTCTTTTTTAACATTATTTTTCACTTTCTATGTGAAATGGTAGGGGTACTTTTGTACCCCCTTACCATTTCAAACAGGGGGGGCGGGGTCACAGACCTCCAAAGCATCCTCCCAATGTTGAGGGCATGTGGCCTGGTACGGTTCAGGAGGGGGGGGCGCTCTCTCGCCACCCCCCTCTTTTCCTGCGGCCTGCCAGGTAGCGTGCTCGGATAAAGGATCTGGTATGCATATTTGGGAGGAACCCCACGTCATTTAAAAAAAAAAAAATTGACGCAGGGTTCCCCTTAATATCCATACCAGACCTGAAGGGCCTGGTAATTGAATTTGGGGGAACCCCGCGCTTTTTTTTTTTATCAATGACTTTCAATGACTGTTCTCTGTATTACGGGGAGCCGACAATTCATCATAGCCGCGAGTGATTTTAAATGACTTTTTTTCCTGCAGAAATTACACTTTGTGCAGGGATAGTTCTAAGCATGGGAAACATGCCCCCCTTCACAGGCATACTATAGACACCCCCCAGGTACGAAATTTAAAAGAATATTACACTTTTATTGTTTCACTTTAAGCATTATTA
Organism: Lithobates pipiens; assembly: GCF_037356315.1. Lineage (NCBI taxonomy): Eukaryota > Metazoa > Chordata > Amphibia > Anura > Ranidae > Lithobates > Lithobates pipiens. The sequence continues at coordinate 503,989,252 of NW_027507903.1, read as the reverse complement.
AAATCACTGCTTCCGAAAAAACAGCCGTTTTTAAAACTTTTTTGCATTGATACATGTCCCCTGGGGCAGGATCCAGGTCCCCAAACACTTTTTAGGAAACTAACTTGCATATTAGCCTTTAAAATTAGCACTCGTACAGGGTGTTCTGTGGCTTTTCGAATTTGCCGCGAACATCCCAAATTGTTCACTGTTCGCTGAACAGGTGAACAGGCAATGTTCGAGTCGAACATGAGTTCGACTCGAACTCGAAGCTCATCCCTATTTGGGAGTGTCAGATGCCCCCCACCATGCTGTTCTTCTTCTGACCCCTATGTCACTACAGGACTTACATCTTGTGTAAAGGAGTGCATCTTCTGTAGAGTGATGCTAAACGATATCCTTATTCTCCAAATATAATCCATCCACTATAATCCATCCACTACAAATCCCCCGTTTACACTGGTGTATCATGCGATTTGACCGTTCCAAATTTCATAACAAGTCACACCCCATTGCTGGCAAAGGAACTGTTATATATCTCTGCAACTCATGATGCAGTGATTATGAAAAAGGTTCCTGCACTATTTTTTACTGATTTCATTGCGACTTGCATAGACTTCTGTTGTATGAAGTTGCACTGATGTGTGGCTTTGAAATCTCACCGAAGTAGCGAGATTACAAAGCCATACTGGTGAGAATGACCCTGCAATCTATTTTTCATTAAATCGCTTTTTTACTGTGTTTTTCTGCCTCCTTGCAATGTCCTTTGTAAGCTTGCAAACTTTTCTTTAGAAGGAGCTGTATATGTTAGTTGCGGTCATATACACAGGTCTTTGCATACTACAAATACCATAGTTCATAGTTCATAGTTCATAGTTCATAGTCCATTTCAGAAGTGAACTAGAGAGGGGAGGCTATGTTGTTACAAACAGTGGGACCGTGGAGAACGAAGTAGCCACCATCTAACAGCAAGTCGGACCAAAGCTGGAAAAAAAAAAAAAAAAGAACTTAGAGATTTGGAGGAAGCTAAGGGCAAAAGAAGGGACTTTTTTTTTAGTTAAGGATACATACTTGAATGGAATTTCCTTTTTTTAAACCAGAGTTTAGTTTATATTAAAAGTGGTTTTAAAGACAAGACATTTTTTTTACCTTAATGCATTCCCTACATTAAGGTAAAAAATGTCCCATGTCCTGCTACTTGTATGGCTCCCTCACCTCCCTAAAAACTTACCTGAGTACCATCTAGATCCAGTGCCGTGCCCATCTGCAGCAGCGCTGCTCTTTCTTCCCCTCCTCACAGGACACAGAGGCAGCAGTGAGAGTCATTGGCTTCTTCTGCTGTCAATCAAATCCTGTGAAAAGGGAGCAGAGCCATGCTGTGTGTGTCTTTGAAAGCACACAGCTGGGCTTGGGAACAAACCCGCACTTGTGTCCTCCAAAGAAAGCTGCTTGCTATGGGGGGCGGGGCACACACAGCAGTGGACAAGCTGAGAGTGCCAGCGGAGGACTTCAGAAGAGGAGGTTTGGGGCCACACTGTGCAGTTCCATTGCACAGAGCAGGTAAGTATAACATAAAAAAAAAATAGAGTAGAACCATGAGCAAAACTCTTTTTTTAATTTTGGATAGGGCAGGTAAGGGATATAACCCCCGTCTGTTTTTTTTTTCCCCCATCATTTGTGTCCCATTGCAGAGATTTCCTCTCATTTCCTGTCCCATAGCCAAACAGGAAGTGAGAGGAAATCTCTGCAAATTTAGGGAATTCCTTGGGGACCCCCAGGTCACTTTAACTAGTGTCCCCATTGGAATATTTCCCCACTATGACTTTTCTGAGGACAACCCAAAATGTGGTATTTTCTTTTACTTTTAATGATAATGGTAAACAGGACGCATAGAGAGGGTGGATCTCCTCAATGGGGGCACTGACAGCTATAAAAACTGATAGGGGTTCTAATCCATCTCCACTCTATGCAAAACTAAAAAAAAGTTTTTCATTTAGCTATACTTCAACCTTTACAACCACTTTAAGCTTTGTATGCCTAACTCCAGCCAACTTCTTTTTTTTTTGGGGGGGGGGGGATAGCATTTTTATTCTGTATGTGACAGAACAGGGAGATTTTCGGTGCAGTTATTGCCAGGAAAGGCAGCACAGACAACAAAAGATACATTGCAAAAAGTTTTCGTTCTTCTAAAAATGGGTTTTTGTCTGCATCCCCATTAAAAGATTTTCCACCTCTTCCTGACAGGGAATGAGATGAAATCTGCTCTAAAAAGACACCGAGGGAAATTAAAATCTGGCAAAGGTCCCAACTCTTCCCTGCCTACAAAAGAAACAGTTTCGTCTGGAGTCCAGTCTCTAAGACACTCTTGTGAATGACTAATAATCCACATTTCAGCACCTCGGTCAGCACCATATGAACAGCCATAGCAACTACTGAGGAAATAGTAAATGAGCATTCAATATTACCTTTTCAAGGAGAAAACACTTGTCTCTATGCTGGTTTCACACATTGTATTTATTTCAGATTCTTGCATACTATTGTCCTGTAGATAGAGGCAGACCATTTTAGTCGCTTCCCCTTTTCTATGAGAAAACTGGCAAAGCAGACCAAATCTTACGTCATGTGGGTCAATATCACAGGCTGAAGTGGAGATGTTCCGAATTTACCAGGTTCCTGGCAGCCAGAAGGTTTTACTTAGCATGATGATTGGTGACCTAGTGGACTTGAAAGTGCTGGGAGGGAGTAACCTGTCCACTGTATGTATTTCTATTCCTAAAGTTTTAATTGGGTGTTAAACTTTAAATTAGATCTGAACCTGATCACTAAAACCTCATATAACCTTCAACATATTGATGTCATTTTAAAAATAGTTAAATAGTAAATAGTAAAAATAGTTTTCAATCTTTTTAAATCAGTAGTTTCCAATGATCCAGGCATGAAGGACTTCCTGTTATGGGGTGATATCTGTGTCTGAATTATGCTCCTGCTGTGTCACCCTGACACATACCTTTGGTGAAGACTACAAGTGGCTGTGAAGACACACACTGGGCAGGCAAGATCCACCATTGTCACGATCAGGAAACAAGTTCAGAGCAATGACATGCATCTGCTGTTGGAGTGCATGCAATAGAAAATGGCTGGAAGAGATTAGCAGAAGCAAAAAGTAAAAAATTATGAAAAAAGGTAAAAATAGCAATTTTATAAGGAAAAACGAAACTGCTTATGGCACACATTGCACTATCCTTGTGTTGTGATCATGCAAGAAATCTACTTGAGCCTTTACCCTGTTCCACACTAATTCTTAATTGCATAACAAGCTCCATACTCTTTGTGAATTCTGATCTTGGGGTCCAAATATCACAGCTCCTTAACCAAAGCAGGGTGGTCATGCTGTCTCTCATTCCATCTAATACAGCTATTCTCAACCAGGGCTCCTCCAGAGGATGCTAGTGGTTCCTTGAGCTATGGCTAGTTTACCTCCCACCTGACAGTGCCTTTATAGATCCAGGTTCATCACCACTTGGAAGAGCCAGTAGCACCAATGACCTTTAAAATGGTTGTAAACCCTTACAAACCACTTTGACCTACAGGCAAGCCTAGATTAAGGCTTACCTGTAGGTCCAAGAAATATCTCTAAAACCTATACGGTTTAGGAGATATTTGCCCAAAGACAGGCACCGCTGTCTACAGCGCACTGAGCGTGGCATAGTCGATGACGAAGATGCCGCGCAATGCCGCGCGTCTCGGCTCCCGTGCGCATGCGCGGGAGTGACGTAATCGTGGCTTCGCCGAATGACCGCAGCGGAGCTGCGAGACCCCACCGAGAAGATGGATGCGCCGGACTACAGGGGACAGCGGTGACTTCGCTGGCTCCTGTGTCAGGTAAGTGACACATAATGGGCTACTATGCGATGCATAGTAGTCCATTATGCTTTACCTTTGCAGGGAATGAAAGAGGAAGTAAACTCATCAGGGTTTACTTTCTCTTTAAAGCTGTCTATGAGGGTGGCATTCTAACCACCACTGTAAGGCAGAGTATTCTTCCCACTGACCACCACCAATGCAATGGGCATTTTTCCAATGACCCTCACAATGGACTAATCTTAGCAGGGGTTCAGTGAGACATGAAAATTATTTTAAGGGTTCCCCTGGGGTATAAAGGTTGAAAAAGGCTGGTATAATACATGTATCTTTTACTGTATGAAAGGCTGCAGCACTACAGCATGTACAGTATATACATAGGGGTTTCTTCTAATGAAGGAGGAAATAAACAAAGATATAAATCCACAATTCACTCCTCTGGCAGAGATTATTATACTGTTTGGTCTACAGCAAGAGGGAGATCTGCTTCAGTTGGTGATCCCAGTGTGACCACAAGGGGTCAGTAAGTAAATGCACAGAATACAATTCACATCTAATTGAGCTTTCAGTACAAGAAAAAAAAAATCATGCTACTATATATGCAACAGTTTTTTTTTTTTTTTTACTATCTATACAGAATTGTATTGCATGAATTTCTATCCCTAACATTATCATAAATTAAAGAGAAATCTCTGCCACCCCGCTGATACTTACCTCCACTGTGCTTTACCTTTACTACATTCATCTGTTCGAATACTGGGAATATAGTATAGGATTGTGTGTGTCCTTCACTCCTTCCCTTGATGCAAGACTTGGCTTCAGCAGCCAATTGCTAGGCCCCAAAACTGTCACATGGTGGAGGATAGCAGGTAAATATCCTTGTTTAAGCTTTGACAACGCAGACTGAAGCAAAGCTTACATAAGGTTTAGATGCAGCACAGGAAGTATCAGTGGAGGGAGGGGAGAGGGGGTAGCCTATCAAGTCAACAGGTCACTTTACCATGAATGGGTAATGTGATCAATTCTCTTTAAAGTGGTAATAAACCGCTGGGTGTTCTATTTTCCTGAAAGGTAATACCATAATGTGCTAGTATGTACATTATTTGAAACGTACCTGAAAATGAATCCTTCCAGGGCCATGCTGTCACTGATGCTGGCGCTTCCATCCTTATCTGGTCTTCCTTCCAGGTTCGCAGATGATTAGCCACCGTTTACAGCACAGGACTCTGAAGGAACGGCCCAGGTGAATGTTCCTTTAGAGCGAATACGCCGGTGACGTCACCGGCTGCATGTACAGTCAATATCTCCCAAACGGTGCTTAGGAGATAGATGTTTAGGAGATATTTACAGTACCTATAGGTAAGCCTTAGAGATGGGAGTTTACTCCCACTTTAAGGTTCATGTGACATAGTGTAGTACCTGTTCAGTTCCTAGCTAGGTTCCTAAAGCACACTATAAAATTCAAATTCTGCCAAGCCTTTAGATTGGCCGGTGAGGAGTAATCACAAACCAAAGAATTCAGGAGGAAGTGTAGCCAAGCACCAGCTTCCTAGTGGAATAGGTACTTAGGGTACAGATAGCCCCCACCCAGTTGACAGCACCAGAGCTGGGATTTGCCACTGAGGAGTCAAGCTCTGCATGGCAAGCGACTGTAATCATGCCACTTGGTAAAGATAATAGCAGGACTGAAAAATCTGAATGGACCCTTTGCACACTGCAATACACCCTTACATATTTCTAGAGAACTTTTGCATAAAAACAGGGATTTTTAGCTCATATATATTGCAATACATGATCAAGATGGCTAACTGTGTCAACATGATACCCCTTTGGCCAGGTCCTACTCTACAGTGCAAAATGCCAAACACTTACCTGCTTATAGAATACTTTAATGGACAGTGCCTTGTTTTAGTTTTAGTCGTATTTAGTCGTCTAAATCTCTAGTACATTTTAGTCTACTAAAATGTCCTACGTTTTAGTTGACTAAAATCTCCAGTACATTTTAGTTGACTAAAACTTATTTTAGTCAATTAAAACAAATTTTTGTCTTCTAAAATCTAATGGGTGTAATTAAATTGTAATGCATTAGTTAACTTTTCTCTACAATTTACAAGCTCATTATATACTGCTGGAGTGAAAAGTCTAATATGTTATTATTTATGGTATTGGGTTATGAACATGCATTACAGACCAGTGTTAATTTTGAAGTCAAATTTCAATTCAGTTTTAGTCATAGTCTTTTGACTAAAATCCCATTTTAGTTTTAGTCGTATTTTAGTCATCTCAATTGTTTCCATTTTAGGCGTATTTTAGTCGACTAAAATAGTATTCATTATTTTAGTATTTTAGTCGACTAAAGTGTTTTAGTAGACGAACTTAACACTGGTTACAAGCAAAAACATAAATGTATTTTATTGGAATTTTATGTGATAGACCAACACAAAGTGGCACATAATTGTGTAGTGAAAGGAAAATGATAAATGGCTTTCAACATTTTTTACAAATAAATGTAGCACGTACCCCCGAAGGAGCTGCTGGTAATTATTTGGGCTTGTGTTCTGCTCTTGCTCCCCCTTGATACAGCTGTATAGTGCTATTGATGCAAAACTCAATGGCAACAACAACCCAACAATAACATCAAATATTGTATTTTTACCATTACCAGAGCTCTTCTTGCTGTAAAGATCTCACACCAATCGTGCTTTAACCAACCAGTAATTCTACTGGAAACTGAGTTCAAAATCTCACACTTTCCTCTCCTATGGCAGGTTAACTGGAGCGTCACTCAATAGTTAAAGAAAGGCAGGCTTTTGGGCCTAGTTAAGCACAGTCTATCTATGTGAGGCCACTTTGTGGAACTGCAGATTTCAGTAACACACTGGTGTAGTCTGTAACATGTGGTTTAATTGTTATATGAATCTTTGGGCAACATCCCTCTCACCAATCCAGGCCTGGGTAGTTTGATGACTCCACTCCGGTTCTCTCCGTCTTGCTGTCAGCCAGTACCGCCACGCTGTACTGCTCCGCAAGATGACCGGGACCCTCGGTTGGCTCCGTCAAGTGTTCTGGATCCTGCTGTTCGATCACGCTGCTGCTCCAGCACGCTGTGGTAAAACATTCTCCGGTGCCTCGGATTTCGTTCCGCGCCAAGCAGGCCGCGGCTTTTCCAGACGCACACCCACAGGTCCCTGCAGGCAGGTCTCACGTCCCGGGTAGAAGAGACAGAAAATGGCCGCGCTGGGCCTTTTATATCCTACCCAGCATGCAGTTCTGTCACTTAGCCTAATGGGTAGGTAAGTGAGCACTGTGGGTAGGTGAGGCTTTTTCACAAATAAAACTTTAAGTCCCAAGAAGCATAAATGTTCTGGCCATTAGAGGGAGCGGAATACTAATCTAATAGCATTACATTGTTATATAGCATTTACATGGCAAACAATCCAGCGCTACATAAATATCTGAAAAGTATGGGGTGCATTTGTATTCAGCCCCCCTGAGTCAATAATTTGTAGCAGGGATGTGTTCTTGCCATGAACATAAATAAAAAAGTCCCACACCACCACTGGTCAAAATTTGGGGCTCCTGCCACCTATAGTTCCAGAGATACAGGCTTCTTGTTTAGCCTGTCAGAAGCGACATACAGAGCGGCCAGTTTAAATACAAGCTGGCACACTCTGTTTGCAGCAGACTGAGGGATGAGCTCACAGTGCCTCTCACCTCTTGTCAGAAGCAATGAGCTCAATGGACAGCTTGGAGCCTTGGATCATTGGAACAAGCTGTCCAAAAAAAATGCTGCAGTGGAGGCTGTCCTCTCACTGCAGTGTCATAGAAGGGGGCATGTGTCTAAAAGACAAATGCTCCCTTCCAGCCCAACTCTCTTAACTAGAAGTAAAAAGCATGGGTTTATGGGTATAAAATTTACTCATGATCTCATGTTTTTCTCACACAGGTAAGCAGGAGAATGAGAATCTGCTGCTGGTGAAAAGGCACTGTTTTAATCAAGCTAAATCATATATCAGCCATCATTAAATGGCGGCCCGCGGTCCGAGTCCGGACCGAGCAGCGCTTTTGCCCGGACCGCCATGCCGCCAGTGTAGTAAATGACAGCAGCAATCACTGGTTTGCTGAGACCGCGGGTTTCCCCAGCAACCAGTGACGCTGCGCGCATGCGCCCGCCCCCTGCTCCTGGCCGCGCCTCTCGGAGCTGAAGAGACACTCATGGGCAGTAGGGGTGTGACGTCACGTGCATGCCCCGCCCCCCTGCTGCCCGCGGTTTCCGATTCCCGGGTCCTGGATCTCATTGCGAGGCAGCTTCAGTTGTGCCCACCCTCCTGCAGTTAAGGTATGTGGGCACATTAGTCATCTATAAATAAGAATGTTTTTACTGTGCACACTGTTGGGCATATTTTAAGGGGCACACTAGTATACTGTTGGGCATATTTTAAGGGGCACACTGGTATATTTTTAATATGCACAATGCTGGGCTTTTTTTTTGTAAGGGGCACGCTGATGGGTATATTTTTTATGTGCACACTGATGGACATGTTTTGTTAAGGTGCCTCTTAACAAAATATGCCCATCGGTGTGCACATTAAAAATATACCCATCAGCGTGCCCCTTAAAATAAAATGTGCCCATCAGAGTGCCCTTTAACATAAAATTTTCTCATCAGCGTGCCCCTTAACATAAAATAAGGGTCACGCTGATGGGCACCTTTTATGTTAAGAGGTAATCCGATGGACACATTTTATTTTACAGGGCACGCTGATGGGTATATTTTTAATGTGCACATTGATGGGCATATTTTGTTAAGGGGCACGCAGATGGGTACAGCAAAATGTGCCCTACAAAATATGCCCATCAATGTGCACATTAAAAATATACCCATCAGCATGCCCCTTAAAATAAAATTTGTCTATCAGAATGCCTCCTAACATAATAGGTGCCCATCAGTGTGGCCCTTATTTTATGTTAAGGGGCACGCTGATGGGCAGATTTTATTTTAAGAGCAACACTGATGGGTACATTTTATATTAAAAGGGGCACTTTGATGGGCAAATTTTAAGTTAAGGGGCACGTTTTGTTGTGTCCATCAGAGTGCCCCTTAAGCATGACACTTATTTTATGTTAAGGGAAATCCTGATGTGCACATTTTATGTTAAGGGACACTGTGATGGGGACACCTGATGTAAAGGGGCACTGTGATGGGGACACCTGATGTAAAGTGGCACTGTGATGGGGACACCTGATGTAAAGGGGCACTGTGATGGGGACACCTGAAGTAAAGGGGCGCTGTGATGGGGACACCTGATGTTAAGGGGCACTGTGGTGGGACACCTGATGTAAAGGGGCACTGTGGTGGGGACACCTGATGTAAAGGGGCACTGTGGTGGGGACACCTGATGTAAAGGGGCACTGTGATGGAGGAACCTGATGTAAAGGGGCACTGTGATGGAGGAACCTGATGTAAAGGGGCACTGTGATGGAGGCACCTGATGTAAAGGGGCACTGTGATGGAGGCACCTGATGTAAAGGGGCACTGTGATGGAGGCACCTGATGTAAAGAGGCACTGTGATGGGGACACCCGATTTAAAGGTGCACTGTGATGGGGGTACGCTGATGGGCATATTTTATTTTAAAAGCAACACTGATGGGCACATTTTATATTAAAGGGGCACTCTGATGGGCAAATTTTAAGTTAAGAGGCACGTTTGGTTGTGTCCATCAGAGTGCCCCTTAATATAAAATGTGCCCATCAGCGTGACCCTTAACATAAAATTGACCCATCAGTGTGACCCTGATTTTATGTTAAGGTACACCCTGATGTGCACATTTTATGTTAAGGGGGACTCTGATGGGGATATTTGATGTAAGGGGACACTCTGACAGGAATGTCTGATGTAAAGGGGCACTGTGATGGGGACACCCGATGTAAAGGGGCACTGTGATGGGGACACCCGATGTAAAGGGGCACTGTGATGGGGACACCCGATGTAAAGGGGCACTGTGATGGGGACACCTGATGTAAAGGGGCACTGTGATGGGGACACCTGATGTAAAGGGGCACTGTGATGGGGACACCTGATGTAAAGGGGCACTGTGATGGGTACACCTGATGTAAAGGGGCACTGTGATGGGGACACCTGATGTAAAGGGGCACTTTGATGGGGACACCTGATTTAAAGAAGCACTGTGATGGGGACACCTGATGTAAAGGGGCACTGTAATGGGGACACATGATGTAAAGGGGAACTGTAATGGGGACACCTGATGTAAAGGGGCACTGTGATGGGGACACCTGATTTAAAGAAGCACTGTGATGGGGACACCTGATGTAAAGGGGCATTGTGAGGGGGACACCCGATGTAAAGGGGCACTTTGATGGGGACACCTGATGTAAAGGGGCACTGTGATGGGGACACCTGATGTAAAGGGGCACTGTAATGGGGACACCTGATGTAAAGGGGCACTGTGATGGGGACACCAGATTTAACTTTATCTGGGGACACTAGATGTAACTTGACAATAAATATTGTTGAAATGCTAAGGAAATTGTACATTTCTCATGTTTTTGATAGATATACAGTTACTACAATATTTTCTGAGTCATAGCACAGACTTGAGATTCGGACCTCGGCCCAAAGAAAATTTTGGCGATCGGACCTCCTTGAATTTTAATTCATTACCCCTGTCATATATTATTATGCTATCTGTTATAACATAATAGTTTAATATTTATCCATTTACTGTGAAATTACTGGTTTGACGTTATAACTTCAAACTTCAGTAATTTGTCCGTTAAGCTCCCTGCTTGAGTACAGTTTTTGAAAAACTAGTAAATTACCTCAAAAACAATATATAATAATTATTTGTATATTACTTACTTCTTCTTCCTTCTTCTGTTCCTCTGATGTTAACAAAACGCTCTCTCCCACTGTAATGCCGTGGACACGGTGTGTGACAACTTATATAGGCATAAGGGGATGGGGTCACCAGATGATTTCACCCGGTGACCCCGCCCCTTATGCCTATATAAGTCATTGCTCACTTTGTGTCCACGGCATTACAGCGGGGGAGAGCGTCGTGCCAACATCGGAGGAACAGAAGAAGGAAGAAGAAGAAGAAGACGGTGACTCATCAACATGGGGACAAGGTGCTTGGGGGTGGGGGGCCCGCAGGCCCCCATGTTGAGGGAATGCGGCCTGCTACGGCTGGTACCGGCCGGCTGCGTGCTCGGATAAGGGTCTGGTATGGACTTTGGGGGGACCCCCACTCCTTTTTTCAGCGTTGGGGCTGCCCCTTAAAATCCATACTAGACCTAAGGGCCTGGTATGCTCCTGAAAGGCCATTCCCCCTCGCGGTCGCTACGATAAGAAAATGTGTTTTTCCTATTGCAGCCAGCGCAAGATGTAAGGTACCCAGTCGCCGAGAACCAGCATGATAGGATCGCGCTGGAAACATTTTTGCGGGCAGGTGCTGTAGCTACCCTTGCATCGTGTTTGGTCCGTTGGACTTCCGGCGGGAAGATTTAAAACATGTTTTATTTCTAGGTCCGTCAGACTTTTGGGAAGAAAAAGTCAGACGGAGCCCACACATGATCGAATTGTCCGACGGATTCCCGTCCGCCGGACCAAGTCTACCGGAAAGTCCAATCGTGTGTACGGGGCATAATAGGTTTTCTTCTAAAATTGCCCTGTATTTGGCTCCATCCATCTTCCATCAACTCTGACCAGCTTCCCGGTCCCTGCTGAAGAAAAGCATACCCACAACATGATATGGTATGTTCAGGGTGATGTGCAGTGTTACTTTTCTGCTACATATAGCGTTTTGCTTTTAAGCCAAAAATTGTCCCCCACATGGCTTCTTGCAAACTGCAAATGGGACTTCTTATGGCTTTCTTTCAACAATGGCTTTTTTCTTGCCACTCTTCATGTCTTGGTAGGTTTGTAGTTGTATGGAAAAGGAAAAATGAAAAAAGAAAAACAAACTGGGAACCTAATAATTACCTAAACATGAGGGTACCTCCATATATGATAGTAGGGTGTAGTCACAAGAAGTAAAGTGACACAAAAATAAAATGAACAAATATGCACATCCAGGGGTTATCTCCTCATTCCAATTTATTACAGAAAAGGTAAAAAGCATCACAAAAATCTTCATATGGTATCTAACCACCCCCATAAGACCCCACGGCCCCCCAACCTCTGATGACCCACACCCCTCCCTGTAGAGCAGGTGGGGACTCGCTGACACTTGCCCAACCTCCACCTCCCCCCAATAACTAAATGAGACCACTAAAGATCTCCCCTGCAGAGCTGGAACCAGGAACCATATATACCTCCCCTGAAACAAGATGTTACCCCGATATACTAATATGCAATATTCAGAGATGAATTAGAGCCAGTCAGCTTCCAGCGCCCTGTACAAGGAGCTCTGCATCTTATGGCCACAATGGGCGAACGCAGTAGCAGTGCCTGAACAGGGAAAACTGGAAAAGCTGTCTTTCTGCTGGGTGAACACCTGAGAGGATAAACCTGATTAGTGATAGCAATGCCCGAGCCCTATGAACCTGGTGTAAGTAATGCAAAGAACTTGTCAGGAAGTCCACAGCAAGGAACAGAGAAGTGACTGTCAGCTGAGGGATGTAAATAGATGTATAGATTCTCTGTGGGGCAGGGGCGGATCCGGGGGGGGGGGGACGGGTGAATTGCTCCCCCCAAGAAAATAGTGAGCGGCTGAGCAGGTGGGTGACTGAGCAGGCCGGTGGGTGAGGGAGTGGACGGGCAGGCTGGTGAGCAAGCCGGTGAGTGAGTGAGCATGCCAGTGGGTGGTCAGGGTGGTGAGCAGGCTGGCACATGACTGAGCGAGCAGTCAGGTGTTCTGTCAGGAAGCCGCTACCCATCTGAATATGCAACTGAAGTAACGTTGCGTTGCGGCCATCTTGGTACATCCGCATTCGTCCGCAGTAAGCCTAGAGTTAGAGTTAGAAGTCCGCAAGCAGACATCTTTATACACCCACCAGAGTCTTGCTTTTCACAGTTATTTTTAACAGTAAACTCAACTTACATTTCACTATATAAGTTGAGTTTACGGTTAAAAATAATTGTGAAAAGCAAGACTCTGGTGAGTGTATAAAGATGTCCACTTGGCGACTTTTAACTCTAGGCTTACTGCGGATGAGTGCGAGTGTACCAAGGTGGCCGCAATGCAACGTCACTTTGGTTGCATACTCTGAAAGGTAGCGACTTTCTGACATCATCTCTCATTGCCCGTCTTACATCACCGCAGCTCAGCTTCTGACAGAACATCGCCATCACTGTGCAGGCGTGGGCAGCAGAGAGATTAGATCATCTCTTACTGCCTGCCCTCACTCTGGGACACAGCCACTGGCAAGTGACAATCCGCATCTTGTGGAAGGTGACATTGGCAAGTGACAATCCACATCTGGTGGCAGGGGATGTGGCAAGTGACAATCTGCATCTGGTGACAGGAGACAGTGACAAGTTACAATCCGCATCTGGTGGCAGGCAATGGTGGCAAGTGACATGCTGCATCTGGTGGCAGCCAACTGTGGCAAGTGACAATCTTCATCTGGTGACAGGAGACAGTGACAAGTGACAATCCGCATCTGGTGGCAGGCAATGGTGGCAAGGGACATGCTGCATCTGGTGGCAGGCAACTGTGGCAAGTGACATGCTGCATCTGGTGGCAGGTGACGGTGAAAAGTGACACACTCAGGGCCCCCACTGATTCTGCATTATGGTGAGTTGAACTATTTAATTTTATATTACAATGTAATGATAGAAATAATGTGTTTCAATCATCCTGACACCATATCAACCATGGTGCCATGATGATTGAAGCACCAACACCAGCCATTGCCCCGACAAATTGCCCACAGAATTTTCTGGCAGTGCCCCTCCCGAGACTAGACTCTGGATCCGCCCCTGCTGTGGGGTGTATGTGCACTGTGAATCGTCCTATGCAATGCTGCCTGAGGTGGGGGGGACCAGTTACAATTCCCATAAGCAGGATACAAATAGTCAAAGTCACATGGAAAATTCAGCGATCACATCTGATCTGGCCAGTGTATGAAGGGATCCTGGAGCTCCAGGTATCCCATACAAACTGCCAATATGATAAAGCAACGTGTACTCACTGTCCCGCTTCCTCAGATGGCACTCAGATATGTGTGTGGGTGATTACAGTCCTCCTGTACTCCAAGCAATCCAGCTAGAAGATAGAGCAGGGTCTGCTGTGCTGTGGGTCATGCAGGTGATTCAGCATAAGTAAGGCTCCCCAGTGGATCCCACAAGCATATCATTCCTCAGTAGACTCCACAAACAAACAGAGAGCCGTTTCCAGTGCACACTTGTACAACAGCTGATATTCAATAATCTCTCCAGCCAGACAGCAAAGATAGCATCAGTCATTGATCATCCAATGTGTGAATAGTCCCATGCTTGTTAGATGCTTTGGTTTCTCTCAGATGATGAAGCATAAGGTGCATCGGGGGGTGGTGAGGGGGATTGTTTGTTCCTGTGTCTACATATGTTTCGTTCCTCTCTGAACTTCTTCAGGACATCAGGTTGGGCGGGTGTCAGCAGGTCCCCGTCACTCGACAGGAAGGGGTGTGGGTTTAATAGAGGTTGGGGGGGCGGTGGGGTCTTATGGGGGAGGGTAGATACCATATGGACATTTTTGTGATGCTTTTTACCTTTTCTGAAATAAATTGGAATAAGGAGATAACCCCGGGTGTGCACATTTCTTCTTTTTATTTCAGGTTTGCAGTTGTCCCATACTCTTTCCATTTTCAGATGATGGATTAAACAGTGCTCCTTGAGATGTTCAAAGCTTGGGATATTTTTTTTTATAACCTAACCCTGCTTTAAACTTCTCCACAACTTTATCCCTGACCTGTTCCTTGGCCTTCATAATGCTGTTTGTTCACTAAGGTTCTCTAAAAAAAACTCTGAGGGCTTCACAGAACAGCTGTATTTATACTGAGGTTAAATTACATACAGGTGGACTCTATTATTTACTAATTAGGTGACTTCTGAAGGTAATTGGTTCCACTAGATTTTATTTAGGGCTATCAGAGTAAAGGGGACTGAATACAAATGCACGCCACACTTTTCACATATTTATTTGTAAAAAATTTGGAAAACCATTTATCATTTTCCTTCCACTTCACAATTATGTGCCACTTTGTGTTAGCCCTTGTACACACGTCAGAATGTGTCCTATAGGACCGTGTCGTCGGATAATCCGACTGTGTGTGGTATGCATCGGACTGATTCCGTCGGACCCAATTTTCCAACATGTTGGAAATATTTCCCGACCAACTGGGCTGATCAGACATACTCCGATCATGTGTAGAGAATTTTGATCGGACCAAGTGCCACGCATGCTCAGATCAAATTCCTACATCAAAGCTATTGGCTACTAGCCTGAACGTAGTCCCATCGTAACGAAATTACGTCATCACATTCTGAAAGATCGGATTTTTTCGCCAACTTTGTCCGACCGTGTGTATGCAACAGTTACGGACAAGATCCGACGGACAAAATCCGACGGATTTGGTTGTGGAAATCTCCGACCGTGTGTACAGGGGCTAAGTCTTTTACATGTGGAAAATGTCAAGGGGTATGAATACTTTTCAAGGCACTGTATAGGGGTTGATTTACCAAAACTGGAGAGTGCAAATTCTGGTGCAGCTCTACATAGAATCCAATCAGCTTCCAGTTTTTATTTTTTTGTTACAGCTTAAAGCGGAGGTCCACCCTAAAATGGACCTCCGCTCATCGGAACCCCCCCCCCCTCCGGCACCACAATCGGCACCTTTCAGGGGGGAGGGGGGTGCAGTTACCTGGATAATCCAGGTAACTGCACCCACTTCCGGGCTAGCTCTCTGCGGAAAGGGGCGTACGTTACGCCCCTTTCCGCAAGCGCCCGCCCCCTTCAGCAAGTGCCCCGCTGCCTGCTGGGAAACACACAGCTCCCAGAGGCAGCGGGGACCGTCCGGATTGCGCCGCGCGGCTCGCGCATGCGCAGTAGGGAACCGGGAAATGAAGCCGAAAGGCTCCATTTCCTGATTCCCATACCCAAGATGGCAGCGGCACGAGCGAGCGATCGGCTTCGGGTGCCGACATCGCGGGCGCGCTGGACAGGTAAGTGTCACTATTTAAAAGTCAGCAGCTGCAGTATTTGTAGCTGCTGGCTTTTAAAAAAAAAAAAAAACGCGGAGTCCCGGTGGACTCCCGCTTTAAAGTAATTGTAAACAATCACCTTGTAAAACAACACATTCAAAATAGAAATGAAAGGGAAAACATTTTTGTATAGATCCGAAAAACAAACATTATAAATACCTTTTTACCCTTTTCCGTAAGTGATCACATTCCCTCTGTTCTCAGCTGCATAAGAAGTGTGTGTGTGTGTGTGGGGGGGGGGGGGGGGGGGTTGGGGAGAAGCAGCAGTACACTGAGCTTCCCAGTGAATGGCTGTGAGGTGGGAGTATGTCAGGACAAGTCTGATCATTGGAGAAGAGCAGGCTGAGTTACCAGCATAGCTAGAGAACTGGCCATGGTGGATCTCCTGCGTAGTGTGGTCAGTTTCTAATAGGAAAACAGAGGGACTGGCAGGAACACCGGAGATTTCACACAAAGGAAGCAATATAAAGAGAACGGGATACTTTATCATACAAGTACATGGCACAGCAGGCACAGATCAGGAATATGAAGTGTTGGGGTAACAAATGCTTTAATTGAACAAGATGAAGTTAGAAGCTGATTGCCTACCATGCAGAGCTGCACCAGGTTTTGCACTCTCCAGTTTCAGTAAAGCAACCATATAATGCCAATCTGGGACAGACAAACACAGTTGAAGGAGAGCAACAGACTCATGTCTGGTCACTGATCTGCACGGTGTAATAGAAATGGAGAGATCTCTGGGTAAGTATAGGACCCTGTGAACACCTAGAACAAAGAGAGGGAGTAGGTTGAGTTTTTGTTTTATTTTGACCAGCTTGCTTTAAGGAAGAGTGAACATCCAAACATTCTGGATTTAACTCTCTTTGAACATTTCCTGGATAACTGATTTTAGACAAAGACTCAAAAAACTGCTATGATCCTTTATGTTGCCTCCATGGCTGGCATTACCTGTGTGTTTGCCTTGAGAGCGCACAGCGGTGTACGGCAGATGCTGTCCTAGGCAGTCACCCAGACACAACAGCGTTCTAAAAATAGATGCATCTGAGACTTGGTTGTGTAACTCCTTCCTGCATTCTGCAGACCTGCCCATCGCAGTCCTCACACATGCAGGAATACGAGGTCTGTGGGCGATCAGGAAAAGAGATTAAAAGAATGGACATCTACATGTGATGCATACATCAGTCAGGGTCATATATACTGTATAAATATATGTGTGTTCGTACATTGCATTGCTTCTCATCCAGAACCAGGGATTCTTCCAACAGCCTCAAAGGTTCTTTAGAAAGAAAAGAAAATGGAATCTATTTGTAAGCAGTGGAAAGCGATTAAAATTTTTGGGGGGGGGGTGGCAAACAGTAATAACCCCCCCCCCCCCCAGTCGGCCAGGTCTGGAGCACTTACCCCAGTGCTTCTCCCGGGCTTCACATGTGGCTTTCCTTGATCGACGGCTTTCGAATTACACTGGCATCGCGGCAGCTTCCATTTCCTCACTCCTCGGCAGCCAATTGTAACTCTTCTCTTTTTGCCAAATCTGAAAGTGGGTCTCAGACCTGCTTCTGATTGGCCGGATTGAGGATCAGTGTTTCAATAGAGAATATTAATTTGCTGTTGTAAAATCTGGCTGGGCTCATGGCACAATGCTCTGCGCTCCAAGTCCACCCCATTTTGAAGCCTATGGCTCTAATCAGGTCCTTAAAAAAAAACACCCTGGCTGCTGTAATTCGTTCCTAAAAAGGGCCTGGACGCATGAATAGGGGGTGGCCGTGGCGGCCATGGATAGATTCATTCGTAGCATAAGCTCTATCTATTCATATAGGAGGTGGCGTGGATAGAGGGACTGCCTCTAATGGACGGGCCACAATTATTTGTAGGCAATGCAGGCTCCCTACATACTTACCATCTCTTTGCTTCCCCGCCACTCAGTTTGCATTAGGAAACAAAGAGAAGTACCCAGTACTTCCAGGTATAGGGAGCACGTGCCTCACCATCTCTACTCCCATGTAACAGCATGGAACAAGGAGAGAGTCAATAGAAATGTAGGAGATATGTCTGCACTAAAACCCAAAAAGCTTACCTATATATAGTACATCAGGCGCTAAGGGCCTAAACACTGAAAACCAACCCTTTGCACACTGCTTTAGACTCTTACATATTACTAGCAAGTCTTATATAAATACAAACAGGGATTCTTGGTATATAATGTAATACATGTCCTAGCTGGCCAAATGTGCCAAAGTGATCCAGCTTTGGCCAGTCCTTAGTCTACTGTGTAAAATATTTGTCACAACATATTTTAATAGACACATGGGGGCTGATTTACAAACTGTTTGCGCCATGAGTTCACTTCTATGTTTTTTTTTTAAGGCTATTTGCACACAGGTCATGTTAGCATTAAGAAAAAAAAAAAATTAAGCGGGGGGCTAATAGTAGGACCGTGCATGCCTCAGACTCTTTGGGGACCCACTCGGGGCTCCAGCCACCGTCCGCCCATTCCCCCGCCCCCGCCGACGCCACTGCTTAGACTGCTTGGATATTAAAACATACATTTATTAATGTAATAATTAATAAAAATCTGCACTAATTTGTATCAGTTATATCTGCTTACTTGAGTTACATGCAGCTCTCTGCACTCACAGTAGATGAAAAGTAGTATAGCGCCACAATGGATTCACTGCCGATGCATGATCTCAGCAGGGATCATCTGTTCCCTGTAATCTATTCAGCAAAATATTCAGACCACACCACTGCTGAAATCTTTTTTCTTTTCAAATAAATCAAACTTTATTGTTCATTGTTTACATAATGTCCTCTGATTTGTTCCTCTCCATTCAGGGCCTAAAGACCAAATGTAGTAGCGAGAGAGCATCAAAAAAGTGATGAACATGGGTTCACCTTATAGATTAAGTTAGTGTAACTTTACCAAGATTATCTGTTGTATCAGAATTGGGTTAGGATACATTGTTGGACTTCTTTTGAAAATGCTAGTTGGCTGGCAGTTATACTGACCCTCTGTCTATATTACTTTCTGAGTCACTGAGGACTTGTACAGGTCAATGACTCAAAGTACTGAAGTACGAAGGTCACCTTTTTTCAGAGTGAAGGTCAACAATGACAGCCTCCATACTTCTTTCATGACTGGTTTAGTCTACCTTTTAGGCCAGTGGCAATTTTGATGCTCCAATAAATGTCAACCTAATTATGGAGTCTGTTTCATGCTGCCCAAACCAGCTATATGTTGCTAATGCCGCGTACACACGATCAGACTATCCGACGGAATTAGTCTGGCGGACAAACCGCCGTAAAGTCCGCCGGACTGTCCGAACGAGCGGACCTGCCCACACACTTTTACGGCAGACTAAGTCCGCGTGGCCCCCCCACCCCAAAGCACCTTGTCCCCATGTTGATGAGAAGACCGGACCACCGCTTGTAAAAGAGCTAGAAGAAGGCGCGGAAGCCTGGCAAGAAGAACCGAAGAGGGGGGCAAGACCCCCGAAGTCGGAAGAAGAGGGCGGCGACGAAGAAGAAAGCCAGGCTCCTCCGCTAGTAAAAGAGCTAGCAGAAGATAATGGAGGAGTCTGGTGAGAAGACCCCCCAAGACGAAAGAAGACCCCCGGAGCTGTGCAATAAACTATTTTTAACCCTTGTGTGTTGTGTTTTATTTACATTTTTTCACAGGTGAATGGGTAGGGGTACATTGTACCCCATACTCATTCACATAGGGTGGGGGGCTCCCAGATTCCGATAAGCCCCCTGCCCGCAGACCCCGACAACCAACGGCCAGGGTTGTCGGGAAGAGGCCCTTGTCCTCATCAATATGGGGACAAGGTGCTTTGGGGTGGGGGGGCGCGTGGCCCCCCTTCCCCAAAGCACCCCCCATGTTGAGGGCACACGGCCTGGTACGGCTCAGGAGGGGGGATGCTCGCTCGTCCCCACCCCTTTCCTGACCGGCCAGGTAGCGTGCTCGGATAAGGGTCTGATATGGACCAAGGAGGGACCCCCACGCTGTTTTTTTGGCGTAGGGCTTCCCCTTTAAGTCCATACCAGGTGATGGGGCCAGGGGCGCTTCCTTTGCTAGTCCCGGCTAGCTGGAGCCGCGCTCAAAATGAATGGACTTTTCTCTATGCGGGAAAAGTCCGTTCATTTCAAAAGTACGGCGGACTAGCACACACACGGCCGTATTGTCCGCCGGACTGCGAGAAATTTTGGTGCAAAACTACTTTCTAAGTCCGCCGGACTTTTGGGTAAAAAAAGTCCACCGGAACCCACACATGGGCGGATTGTCAGGCGGACTCGAGTCTGACGGACTTTTCCACCGGATAGTTTGATTGTGTGTAAGCGGCATAAGTCTGTTTCTACCATTGATTGAGTTTCAACAGCATCTCAGGAACCACTAGTAATAACATGTGCACTATGGGCCCATTTTTTTTTTCTATCGGGAGTCGCATTCATTACCTCTCACAGAGATCACAGTACTCCTCCTGACAATGCTTTCATCTGCTGCCGACTTTCTTTGTTACAAAATTTCAAAGTTACAGTCTGATCACTGTGGGAGAGGAGACTAAAGAAACACCTCCTCCTGTCTGCGGCAGACTGATGACATCATCTCAGCATAGGCAAAGTCAATGGATTGAGATCAAAGAAGGCATTTTAATGATAAAAGATTAAAGTTTATATCAACTTTTGCTAAATTGGGATAACACCTACTATATATTTGATATTGTTCCTTTCAAATAGCATCATTTAAACATATTTAAAAATTGCAGCTTACCTTTTTAGATGCTCTTCTATGGAACCCTCCAGCAAGGGAAACATCTTAGGTAGTTTCTTAGTGTGTGAGGGGGCTGAGCAGCTATGTTTGCCATAATTAACACTGACTGTACTGTGCATTCAGATCTTCATTATCAATTGTAACTAGATTTGAACAATATCTGTCGTAACAAAGGGTTAAAGGTGTAGAGGCTGTGCTTCTTGCCTTGTATGCTAATGAGGACAGACTTGGGACAGGCTAAATCTAACACAGTTTAAAAAAACCTTGCAGTCAGCCATGATTTCTCTGCCTACCTAAAAGGCAGGAAATATTTTGTAGGTACTGTATGGAAATACCTGGCAAACATATAATGAGATTTTCTCAAGTTTGACTGTAAAAAGTCAAAAATATTACTTCTTTTTTCAAAATTGTTTTTGTTCACAGCGCAAAAAAATAAAAACCGCAGAGGTGATCAAATCCAACCAAAAGAAAGTTCTATTTGTGGGGAAAAAAAGGATGTCAATTTGGTTTGGGTACAACATCGCATGACCACGCAATTGTTAGTTAAAGCGACGCAATGCCGTATCGCAAAAAAATGGCCTGGTCAGGAAGTGGGTAAATCCTTCCGGAGCTGAAGTGGTTGATATCACTTTAATATATGAGCAGACAGAATCTGGAGTAGCTGTGCATGGTAACCAATCAGCCTGTCTTTCATTTTAGCTAGAAGCTGATTGGTTGCCATGCACAGTTGCTCCAGATTCTGTCTGCTCCAGTTTTGATTAATTCCCCCCATTATATGTCATATCTGTGACCTTCCTTCTCCAATGTTTGCATCATGAGAAGGATGCAAGCCATTATGATGTCATTACTTTGAAGTTTCAAAGTGCATCCTTGCATAAGTTCACTGGGAAATCTGTGTGACCTTACTCACCCCTCTTTATTTCATATAATATTTTTTTCCCCTCAAGACTAAATTGAACCATGAACAGAAACAGTTTCTCGGAAGAATAAACCGATCATTTCAACCGAAAAAGCTCCCAGTCCCCCATATAGGCGTAAAGATTGCTGAGAATATTTTACTGTTATTATTTTTTGCCCATTATGGAGCACTAGGTAATTATTTGGGGCTGGTTTGTCAGGCTTCACAAAGTCAGGCAATGACAGAGGGAGCAATGGTGTGTTTTATGGGCCTCTTGCATGAATTAGTTCTGATTTATAGTGCGTTGGTTCCCGCTTCATATTCTCGCAAATAATAACATTAAATGTTGCCATAGGAACACAGCCAGGTGTATATTGCATTACCGTTTACCTGCTACAAAAGGGAAATTGCTATTAAAGCAGCGTGAAACAGAATGCGGAATTCAAAGGCGGTTTTGTTGGCTGTTTCAATCAAATAATTATCGTAAGTTGTATGTCAAGCCGAAAACTTTTTTTGTGGCAGAGTGGAGAAGAATTAATACTGCTGATGTGTTTTTTACTGTAATACAGGCAGCGCTATGTCTTAGCCTAGGATGACAAGGCCCAGGCCTAGGGTGGCATTTAGTGGGGGGGCTGCCCTCACATGAAAAAAGCCCCCCACCTCCTCCCAAGTCTTGGCTCCCGCCTCCCACACAAATACAGTCCCCAGGGGCTTATGGAGTGAATTGGGCAGGGATTGGCGCTAGTTATGGGGTGTACTTGACTGGGGGAAGGACTGGTGCCCCCATAAAGAGCCACAAAGTGACCAAAGGGGAGGTCTCTGCTCAACTGGGTTCAAGCAGAGGGGCGGTTTCAGCTCAGCTCACCTCTGCTCAGATGTGTTTGGGCGGGAGGGCGGTCTATGCTCAGCTGTGCGCAGGCAGAGGGGCGGTCTCAACTCACCTCGGCTTGGCTGTGCTCGGGAAGAGGGGCAGTCTCAGCTCACCTCAGCTTGGCTGTGCTCGGGCAGGGGGGAGGTCTCCACTCAGCTGGGGTTGAGCAGAGGGGCAATCTCAACTCACCTCGGCTCGGCTGATCATGTCCACAGTCTCTAACCATCTCCTGTATCATGTCTGCAGTTTCTGACCATCTCTAGTATCATGTCTGCAGCCTCTGACCATCTCGTGTATCATGTCCGCAGTCTCTGATCATGTCTTGTATAATGTCCGCAGTCTCTAACTATCGCCTGTATCATATCCGCAGTCTCTGACCAACTCCTGTATCATGTCTGCAGTCTCTGATCATCTTTTATCATGTCCGCAGTCTCTGATCATGTCCGCAGTCTCTAACAATCTTCTGTATCATGTCTGCAGTTTCTGACCATCTCTTGTATCATGTCTGCAGCCTCTGATCATGTCTTGTATAATGTCTGCAGTCTCTAACTATCTCCTGTATCAAGTCCGCAGTCTCTGAGCAACTCCTGTATCATGTCCGCAGTCTCTGATCATCTCCTGTATCATATCCGCAGTCTCTATCTCGTGCAACATGTCTGCAGTCTCTAACCATCTCCTGTATCATGTTCGCAGTCTCTGACCAACTTTTGTAGTATGTCTGCAGTCTCTGACCAACTCCTGAGGTGGAGCTCTAATAGGAAGAGGTGGCGCCTAAAGAGGACGGGGTGGAGTTTAGAGATGCAGGGGATAAACTGGAAGGGGTTTGGCAAATTTAGATGGGGGGTGCCCGATTTTAGCCTTGCCTAGGGCAGCACAGAACCAAAATACACCACTGGATCCAGGACATAGAGAGATTTCCCCTCATTTCCTGTCCTAGTGGGAACAGATCTACCAGACAGGAAGTAAGAGAAAAAAACTATTACAAGGACACAGACAGAAATAAAAATCTTACAGGAGTTCTATCCTTCCTCTACTCTGGTAAAGAAAAGCATTTTATTTAGTTTTTTTGCTGTTGGATATTTCCTATCTCTCTCAGCTCAAATCTCTATCACTCTGCTCTCTCCTCCTATCACCATACGTTTTGTCAGAACATGAATTGATTGGCTCTTTGTGCTGTTTCTTTTTCTTAGACTTCAGCTCTGTTGTACAGGGACCCCAAGAGACTGACACCAGATCATATTTAAAGTTTTACTAAAACCACAACAGTAAAATCAGTCTGTATCTGTAGTAAAGCATGCTGAGTATACTCACCGTGGAACCTAAGGGGTTAATCCCCTGCATTGTGTAAAAAGGCTGTTTGCTCATGTGTTCTCTGATCCTCTCCTTCTTCCACTGTCCCTAATCCATCTCCTGATAAGACAGAACTTTTGGAGTCACTCTGCACATGCTCAGTTTTGTGTGTATTGCTAGAGAGTTTTGGGAGGGTGCATGTGATCAGCACAGGGCCAATCAGCACTGTCCAGAGGGTCAGGGGCCATGCAGCCTCAAAGGACCATCAAGGCAGTATGAAAACTCCTCCTACAAGCTTTAACCAGACACTGATAGAAGTCACAAGAGTGCTCTATACGGCTGATGAGAAAAGGTATTTAGCAGTTTATATTTACTAAAATAATTGCAATTACATGTTCTGTGTACTGTGGGAGACCAGATATAATGAATGCAGGGTCCTGGGTTTACTAACATCTTAAACACCTTTAATGATGTAGTAAAGAATAAACAGCTGCATCAGTTTGTCTTTATATCTGCATGGATTTCAGATTTATATAAGCTCAACCACGTGGCTGAGATATTTCTGGGCTTTCCCCTTTCTATAAGCCCAAATAAAGTAAATATTTTTTCTAGTTTTGGATGGAGAGGAGAAGAATTCAAAGTTTTTATTTCTGCATAGGACCCCATTGTGGAACATTTCCTTCACTTCCTGTCCCTGTGACACAGTACAATAAATGGGAGGAGTGGTTGTCAATAGAAAGGAAGAAACAGAAAGCAACAACTACATTATACAATGTTTTAACCATTCCCTATTTTACTAAAAGTGTATTTTTTTTTGTTTCTATTGAATAGCTATCCTTTAGCTTTCTAGACTGACTTCCTGTCAGTTATGTAAAAAAATATATTTTTTGGGGTTTTGAAAGCTGAACTGCAGGGAAAAGCAAATACAAGAGTCATGTGTATTCGTTCTTGAATCTTGGTGTGCTTTGTGTATTTCTTCCAGATCTGTGCAGTAGTCCAGTGTGAAACTTCACCACCCCCCCATCCATGCATCTGGCCCCCTGCGTCCCATCAACTGCACCACCCCCCCTATCCATGCGTCCGGCCCCCTGATCCACATACAAAGCACCCTACTATGTGTTCCATGGGGGGGGGGGGGTTGAAGCACATAATTAGAGCCACAGGCTCCAATAGGCTTCAAAAAAGGGTGGGCTCAGGTCACTGCGCCCCGATCCCACCGAGTTGTGTGATGATAGCTATTTTTACACTAAATCTCCTCCCCACCAATCAGGAAGTGGGTCGTGAGATCAATTTCCCGATTGGCCAAAACGTCAGCCAATCCTATTGGACACCTAGCGCCTAGGAGGAGGAGAGAGGAGACGTGTGGAAAAAGTCGCTGGAGGACAACCCACCTCCCCCCACCTAGATGGGGTAAGTACCGGAACGACTGGCAGACAGTGAGGCGGGTAGTGCCGCCCCCCCCCCCCCCTCAAAAAAAAAAAGTGTATTTATATCCTGGGTGGTTATTAAGAAATATGTTCCTCAATTTAGGAGTTCGGCTTTAAAATAAAAAAAAAGGCAATCAAATATAATAAATGTATTGAAAGTAATAAAATAAGCTCCACCTTTCTACACCAAAAAAGAGAACAAGAGACACACAACATCGTTTATTGAGATTTTTTTTTTTCTTGTTTAATCAGTTTACATTCCACAACTGACATTTTAATAATTTGTATTTGTCATGAACAAATTGTTTTATTATCTATCAGACAGATTTCCAGCTGGGAGTGATGCAGTCCAGCCTTCAATTTCCATAAAGATGCAGCCATGTCATCCCTTCCCCACATCATTGTGTCCCAGTAATAATATCTAGAGATGAAGAATGTAGTCTCTAAATAGTTTCTTTATCATTTTTTCCTGTGTGATAGTTAGTTATACTTCATCTACTCCAATCTTTCAATATGAAATTCCAAATTCCACTCCAACCGTATTCTGCTCCTCTCTGGCTATAAATTATTTGTGGAAATCCATCTACCTTATCAGAGAGAGCTATGTGGGACCACAGAAGGTCAGAGAAAAGGAATGGAAAGGATAGTTTTCGAGATTATATTGCTAATTTCACTTCAACCAAAGAGCAAATTTAAACTTAAAGCGGAGTTCCAGGCTTTTTCACCCCCCCCCCCCCCCCTGCGTTGATAATTTCTTCCTGTTTTGTCATTGGTTAGTATTTTTTTCCCTAGCTTTGGAAATACCTTATTTTTCTTTGATTCGACCACTTGCACTGTACCTGGCCACAGCGAGGTATGTGATGTCCGGCTGCACATTGGCTCCCAGGATATGCGTGTCATCAATCCTAGGAGTCAATGCTTCTTTGCCGATATGGCAACCTGAACACAATGAGAGCACTGCGCTTTGTTTATGGGGAGGTGCATGCTGGGTAGCCAGCAGCACCATACCCGGAACTAAATAGGGGTGGGCTTCAGCTGCCCACAATGAAGACAGGGGCGTGCAGGGGGGGGGGGGGCTGCAAAGTACATTTTTGAAACAAATGTACATTTACTAAACCGACATGGTATATTAATGCCGATTGGGGTAGGATTCACTGGAAAACAACATCAAGATGTTTAAAAAGTAAAGAAAAAAAAAAACCTGGAGCTCTGCTTTAATCAAAGTTTCATATAAGCTTCAACATGTTAATGTTAATTAAAAGTCATTTTCATTTTTTTTTTTTAATCTGCAGCATTTATTAAAATTATTTCTGCGATTCTGCTATGATGTGCAGGCATTATTATAAATAGGGTGATCTAGAGCAATGATATGCAGCCAATGCTGGAGTGTGTCCTATAGACAAAAAGTGGCTGAAAGAAGCTGCAGGAGATCAGCAGCTCTGAGAAGAAAAAAAGTGAATGAAAACAGTAATTTCTAAAAAGGTGAGATTGTTTATGGTGCATAGTGCTTTATCAAACAAAATGTCGTTCAGTTGGGGCAGCCTTTCTCAACCAATTCAACACAGAGGACCCTTGAAATAGTTCTCCGGTCTCAGGGAACCCCTGCTAAAAATTAGATATCTACAACTCATGATATATTAATGTAATGGTCAGTGGGAAGAATGGCCCTTACACTTGTGGTCATTGGGAAGAATTACCTCCTTACAGATAGTTAAAAAGGTCAATGGTGTCAGAGGGAACTTATCTGAGAGGCAGAATTGCCCAGTGCTGAAGGAACCCCTAGCAACCACTGGAGGAACCCTAGGGTTCCACGGAACCCTGGTTGAGAAACACTGAGTTAGGGGTTTAAATCTACTTTAACATTGAGTGGTATAAATTAAAGTTAAATTAAAGTGGTTTTAAGGTCAAAGCACTTTTTTACCTTCAAGTTTGTTACCCCAACACTTTATATTCCTGATATGTGCCTTCTGTACCATGTACCTGTATGAGAAAGTATCCTGTTCTCTTTACATTGCTTCCGTTGTGTGAAATCCATGATGTTCCTGCTAATCCCTGGTGTTCCACACTAAGCAGTAGAGCACACCGTGGTCAGTTCTCTAGCTATGTTAGGAACTAGTGTACTCTCCTCTAATGATCAGACTTGTCCTGACATGCCCCCGCTGCACAGCCATTCACTAGTGTGCTGTTGTTCCTGCTCTCCTAGCTCTTATGCAGCCGAGAACAGAGAGAATGTGATCACATATAAAAAAGGTAAAAAAAGTATTTATAATATTTTTTTTATATCTATACACAAATGTTTTGCCTTTCATTTCTATTTTAAACTGAATGGCTTGTTTTACCAGGTGATCGTTTACAATTGTGCCCCAGGAAAACATCACGTATGACGAAACATGTCAGGCGGTGCTATGCGCTGATGCCTTCGTGCCCCGCGTGACCCCAGAAGTGCGGGTGTTTGTTCTGTCTTTGCCAGCAATTGATTTTATATGCGCATACACATTTTTTACATTGTAAGTAGCCATTTGGCTTTTCTTTTTCAATAAAGACTGTGGTCTAGCAGTCTTGTGTGGTGGACTGTTCCTGATGTCATCACACTCATAGACCATTATTTTGCATGACAGCTGTCCAGGAATGGAGCTTAAAAATCTGCATTTCTGTGAAGATGATAGGTCTTGGCACAACCTCCACGTCCACGCTATTCTCTCTACTTCCTCATAGAGGCCAGGTTTTCCAGTGTCCATGACGCATAACACTGCTCCATTGCTGATAAATGGCCTCTTAAAATCTTCTGGGAAACCAACATTTCAAGGAGTGTCGATCTCCTGGATCTCCCATAACTCTCACTGGTACCTCCATTTATTTTCTATGAATTACAGCATTCAGTAAGGGTGTGAAGGTCAGCTGAAGAAAACAGTGAGAACTGTGGGTTATCCAGGAGTGTTGGTATACCAGTGGACTTCAGAGAAGGATCTCTACTGAATGGTGCAGTGTTTGATGGTAAGGACAATGGGAAGGATGAACATATCCTCTCTTCTTTTTACAGATATTAGCAGTTTGAATAGTTATATTTTGTTACCAGACCACTTTAAAGGGATGTACAAACACAAATATGTGAAAATGCATGCACTAACTTGCATTATACACTCAACACCGTGTACCTTGGTGCTAGAGAGTCCTCAAGTTTTCCTTCAGTCAATTCACATGGAAAATGAAAATCTATAAGTCTAAAAGTAGCGTATAGATTGGATGTGCTCAAAAAGCTCACCATACCTTTTTAATACTTTTTTTATTAAAGGGAAAAAATACATTTAGTTTATATTCAACACCTGCTTTATTTATAATAATAGTTGGGAAATGGGGTCAGGCTTCTATGTTTGTAAGCACTTTGAAATTCTCTAATAAAATGTTTTGATTTTTAGTAGGACAGAAGCAAAATGTGGCCAATGTGGTCCTGTCAAAACTCTGCATTGATAGCTGAATTTATTCTCCCATTAGAAGATGTGATCCAAGTGGGGATTTATACCGTACATACATGGTTCATATAGCAAAATCGGTGCAAATCCTTTCACTTTAGGATCATTTTCATATGCCAAGGGGGAAATCTTTTTGCTTGGAGGAAAAGAGGTTTAGCCTCTGCATATGGAAGGGCCTCTTTGCAGTACGAGCTTTGTTAATATGGGCTAGATTTTCACAAGGAGCTAGTTCCAACTTATTTCGTAGATTTCTTTAAAAAAAGGGCTGGTGTTGTCTGTGGGCTGGTGGTAAGCAAAGCTTGGTTTTTTTCCTCGGTTCATCCTTGGGTTTGTTTGTATGGATGTTTACCTAAATCAGTCTTTCTCAACCCTCTTACCCTGGAGGAACCCTTGAAACAATTTTAGGGCTCAGGAACACCTGCTAAAAATGAATATATCTACAGCTTATGATACTTGAGCAATGAGCATGACCAGTAAGATGTAGAAAGAGATTAAGAGACTGGGTCATTATACAAAAGTCCCCTGGTAATAATGGCCAATAAAGAAGGATAATATACAGAAAGATCAAAATCAGATAAACAAGTCCAAGATAATTAAAAAAAACTGTACTTTATTTCTATGGTTTGAGTTACTGCCCAACGAAGTAAGCCTTGCTGTGTGGGAGCCACCACCAAATTTCCTAGTGCCTCTTTAAGTATGTTTTTCTGGTATAAAAGAAACATAGACTGAAAATTGTAGTTTCCTTTTACATGGTGGTTATTGTAGAACTGTCCTTTTACACTGGCAGACAGAGAAGAAGTGACCCCTTACATTTGTGGTCAATGAAAAAGTGACCCTGAAAATTGGATGTCTTTGAAAGATCACCCCCTTGAATTAGTGGTAGAGACAAATCTGCAAATACTCAAGGAACCCCTAGCAACCTCTGGAGGAACCCTAGGTTGTCACAATACCCTGGTTGAGAAAGACTGCTCTAAATTCACAAAATATAACTGGCTATTAAATAATACTGTAATAACACTGTAAATGGTTGATCTGGGTTGTATGCCTTTGGGGAATAAATTATTATTTTTGCCTGTTAGAGCAAATTGGATAACACTTTCTAAATGTTTTTGCCCTCTTCTGGATCTTCTTTGAGGTTCCCCTTTGGTTCTGGGGATGCAAGGTTTTTAAATGATTTTCTTTTGCTTTTTGGTTGAATTTGATAGACATGTGTCTTTTTTTTTTCGACCTGACTATGTAACTCTGTAAATATAGTATTTTATACACACAAAAGGCCAAACAAAACTTAGTTTTAGAGTTAAAAGAGATAATAAATTAGCTGGGTCTGTTTATCAGTGTCTCCACCCAAGATTTCAAGTTCCAGCCATGAGTCAAATATTTGTAATTGAACCTTGGGTAAAAACTATGTGAATCTTGGGTGAAAACATTCATAAACAGACCCCATTGTGTAAATACAAATATTTTTATTCAATAGATAACAATGGCTGCATCTTCATATTTCAATGACCCCATAACATCCCCTACCTTAATAGTTAATCAGCACCACCAAAGAACCAAAAAATAAAATAAAATACACATTCAGGCACCATAGGAGTTGGGTCTTCGGTCCATACATAAGGCGCCAGACTGCTGCAGGGATAGGATTCCCACTTAATTCTCTATCCCTCCCCCCCTTGCCATATATTAAGTTTATATATTTTATTTTTTTACATTTGTACAGACATTTGTATACAAAAAACACACTCACAGCAGGACCCACGTGGAAATAATGGTGAAAAGATGGTAAACAGGTTAAGGTTACAGAGTAAGTTTCATAATTAGGTGGAAAATAGTGATATAGATATATATGTAACAATTTTTTTTTATCTCTGAGGGGTCAGATTAAATTACTTAATTCCTCTGCCACAAATTCATCTTTGATTAGCTTCAATTGAGATTGTGTATCTTTAATTTTACATATGCGAAAAAAAGACATTCAAGTAGATACCAACCAGAGGCAAGAAACATTTTGAACATCGTAATTCAGCTCATGTTCCCTTAGGATCCAGTTAGAACCTCCACACCCCCACTTCCCCTCTCTACGTACTGGGACAAACTACTAATTTTCCTCACCTACCAAACTTTAATCATGGGATGGTCCCTAAATTTGATTCAGTCTCAAATGTTAACAGGTAATAAAAGCATAGCTCATCCAGTTGTAATTATTTTTATTCTTTTGGGCTAAGTCTCAATTGACAGTTTTCCATGATGCAGTTGACAAAACTCGTCTACTATCTTGATTCATCCAGGAAGTCTACACTGTAAAAAGAAAGCAAAAAAAAAAGAAGCATCTGGCTAGCTGCATTCTTGGAATATTTTTGAAAACACGACTTGGACCTGTTTTAAGATAAGACTTAAATACATGAAAATACATTTTATTCTGATCACGATACCAATATAAGCAACAAACTCCCATTCACCTTTTGTTAGGTTTTCATTCCCTCTGTCTCAAAGCTTTTTTGGAGCCTCAGATCTCATTTTACAATCAAACTGGTACATGTAGCACCTGACTATAGTAGAGGCACTGTTTTGACCCAGGGTTGACAAGGTTTAACAGTCTGCAGCTGTTCTCTGTAGCTATGCCGAGTAAGCAAGAAGAAAAAAAAAAAAACAGGCTGCGAGGCCCTGTGTAAAGCTTATTTTACTTAGTGATCATTTCTTTCCATTGTGCGTGATGGTTGCCAGAAAAGTAGCGGATAAGTGGACACAACAAGGTGACCAGATTGCCTAATTAAAACCATGTGGTCGAGCAGATAAAATGCTTGCCTGCAGCTTCGTGCCACCTCTCACCAGGCTTGAAAAATGCAGATGAAGTCAAAATTGTATTTGGGAAAGGATGGTGCCGTAGGAAGCAATAAACTACTAAGGACCATTGAAGGACATCATTATTTTATCCCACATTTTTATTACTACTACAAGTGAACAAAATACCTGTTAATTTGATATTAATATAAATAAAATTTGGCCTACCCAATTTGACCTACCTAAATTTTGTACAAACGTATTGGTCATTTATTTAGGAGTATATGCCCGCATGTTGAACTAAATTATTTTCATGTAAAAAATGTTGCTTTAATGGCTAGCTTGAATGAACAATGACATCATTGAATTAGGTCAATAAGGTCTCCTTTAAATTTTTTTATATGTAAGCACCATAACAAAATCAGAATTTTCTTTGTTCAGTCATATCTTTGGGCTAAGTTTTGCATGAAAATATTGATTAGTAATTCAACATTTTTTTTTTTTTCAACTGGCTCATTTTTTAAAGCGGGAGTAAACCCAGTTTCAAAAAACACTTACATTCCCGGCATGCCGGAAATGCTAACTTTCATATTGGTTGTGCTCTCAACCAAACTTTCAAACCATCCAATGACTGGTTTCATAACTGATCACATGCGCAGCATTATGGCA
This sequence comes from Lithobates pipiens, assembly GCF_037356315.1. NCBI lineage: Eukaryota > Metazoa > Chordata > Amphibia > Anura > Ranidae > Lithobates > Lithobates pipiens. The sequence goes on along the minus strand of NW_027507903.1, from coordinate 503,957,031 downwards.
GTTGAAGAATCATTAGAGGCCAAGATGGCAGCTTCCTTGACTTAAAATGATAGATGGGTTTACTTCCACTTTAAAGTAGAACCCTAGCCAAAACTCTTATATCAACTGTATGCCCTGCATATATGCCCTTACTTTTCTTTTCACAACAGCAAGCATCATCCAAGTGCATATTTCAACCCTATCGTCCCTGCACTCCCACACAGTCTGCTGAACATAGATAGAGTAGCAGACTGATGAGGTTAACCCTGTGCTCTCCCCTCCTATAGTCATGTTCACAGAAGTTAACAGCGCTGTGCAAATCAACATTCTGCTGGACCTGCCTCCCCCAGACGGAGTGCTGCTGCACAAGCAGATACTACAAAGTCAGATCAGGAATTTATACTTTCTCAATTTAAAACTACAGTTTTAAGGCCCTGTGTCAGTGGGCTTTCGTTGGTCTTAGAACGGTTTCTTTCTCCACACAAGCCAATTGGTATGCAAAAGAAGCAGGTCAAATGCAGGTCATAAGGAGGTTGACGGCAGGTCAAATGCAACTGAATAAACTCTGAATGATCTCAGCCCTTCAAACTGATAACAAATTCACCTTAAAGCAAGCTGCATTTGCCCAGGCTCAGGTTAACATGGGCACATTATTAGCTTAAAGTAGTTAAATCCTTACATATACTCACTGACGTTACCAGCTTCTGGCGATACACAGAGATTAAACACACCCTCCTACATGAACAAGTTGTTCATGTTTATCTGCATCACTCTCTTCTTTACAGCCTTCTGAAACACACATTTTGCACAATATTTCTGAGCTCCAGGAGGCAGGGGGCAGGGATCTGACATCACATACAACATATTGCAGGGAGTTGAGTGTAATCTGAGGCCAGATGGGGGGGGGGGGGGGGGGGGATACACCCCCGCTCTACACAGTCTCACTGGAAAACAGGCACAACTAAGGCTGTCAATCACGTGCTGTGTGCTGGAGGGGGTCCATCCCCACGGTTGTCTGGTGTCATCATAGACTGTCCGAAGTGACTCACGCAGATAACATAGGAATAAAAGAGTAGACAGAAATCCCACTAGGTGCTTTGGATTGAGGCTAGTACACCCTATAGAAGGATGTGCTTTGTTCATTTTTCATTTCAGGGGCTTATAACCACTTTAAGGGGTATTTTTTTTAGGGATTTGCCCACAGTTCCTCTTTGTATATACAAAAGTATTACAAAAAAGGAATAGGCCCAAAAATCTTTGACATCTGTGTCCTATTTCTGAAACACTATACTGCAGGATGTGCAGAGAAACCCTTAATTTAAATTGCAATGCTCCCCAAACAATAAATGCTCTACATGGTTTTATGGGCTTGAGGCCTTGGTTTGGCAATGTGAGTTTGGGAAGTTTAAAGGGCTTATATATGTCAAATGAGAGTCTCCTGGACATCATACTGTGATAAAAATAATAAGTCCCTCAGGGTCTGTTCTCAGTATGTTCTTTAAGCTTCATTCTCCTCCTCCAGGAAGATTTAGTATGTATGGTTTATCTCTCCCCAGCAGGATTCGATGGCAGCCAAGTAGACCTGTGTGCCTCATTCTGAAGGTGCTTGAAATGTTACTTGGTTTATTAGTCAACTTTATTACATTTGGAGATAATTAGTCAGGCATCCATTTAGGCTATTGACATCTTAGTAAAAGTACATTCAAAGAATGCCTAACGAACACACATACGCTTCTAAAAAAGCTTTTTTTTCCCAAGGTCTGCCAACTTGCAAAGTCTATCTAATGACAAAGGATTTTCTTTCGGAATGGAAATTAATCGCCATGTATACTGGAGTTTTTCTGTATTGTTCTGTGTCAAATCTACCATTTTCTGAAGAGCAGCATTAAAAAAATGCTTGTTGTTATTCTAGATTTGCCTGTGGATTCACAGGAGACGTCCTCTGTTTCTGGTACATGGAGGAGCTATGAGGCAGATAAAAGACAGATGAGTGGTCTGCTACTCTGATTGACAAGCGTAGCACTGCAAGCTGTAAGAACGGAGTGAAAAGACAACTCATCCCTGCTAATTTAGCTTTCATTTTGAAAAATTACAGCATCCTGTATTAGAAAAAACTTTTTTTCAGAATATTCAGAACAAATACAGGGAAAAACCGTGAACATTTTTTGTCATCTAGTTTACTTTCCATATATTTTGCGATCAAAGTCTGTATTTCACTTAAAGTATATCTTAACTAAAGAATAAAACTACAATATGAAATTTAAAGTGTTACTAAACCCAGGAGCCTGCATTGACTGTATCTGGCCTCCCACAGTACACAGAACATGGAAATGCAATTATTTTAGTAATTAAAACTGCTAAATACCTTTTCTCATCGGCAGTATATAGCAGTCTTATGACTTCTATCAATGTCCAGCCATGCACTGGTTAAAGCTTGTAGGAGGAGTTTTATGACTGTCCTATCAGACTGCAAGACCTCTGACCCATGTGAAGAAAGCATTCGTTTTCTTTTTTTGAAGGGTTAATACATTTTCTGCAAGTACAGACAAGTGCCAGTTGATTCTGCAAAAAATCTTGGAACTTCCTGGGGACTAAACAGAAATCTCAAACAATATTGTGAACTACAAAGCATCACCCTCTATGTAATTGAGAAAGAACAGGGGGAGGTATTCATGGTCCATAGCAGGAGAGCAGTCTAGAGTCACAACACTATAGACATCCCATAGATACGGTAAGGTGAGTGAGCCTTGTCTTGCTAGAAAGAAAAACGTTCTTATTGGCAGAATGATCAGATAAAAGTAAAAGAGAAAAACCTTTAAAAACAGAAAATGAATGAATTCACCACCTTTAATGGCTTGCAAGCTGCTATATATTCCATTTTTGTTTTTGGGTTTAGATATGGCTAATTTGATTGATTTTTAGCTTTAGCCCCTGTTCACATCTGCGTGATTTGACATGTGATTTGCATGTCAAATCGCAGCCTGTTGCCGGTGTTCTGCCTAATAGTGTCCGCCTATCAAATGCTGTCCGCTCCGTACTGCGCATGCGCAGTACGGAGCAGACGAGGCTTCGGAAAAACTCCGAAGCTGAACGGCGCCTGCGCCGTGAGTGGAGGGGGTAGCCCCACTATCCAAGCGGACATAGGGTTAAGAATTTTAGAGGGCCCCTCGCGGGCGAGCTTCGCTCGCCACGCTTCGGGCTCGGCCTCGCTCCGCTCGCCACGCTTCGGGCTCGGCCTCGCTCCGCTCGGCTCTTTTTTATTCTAACTCTATGTCCACTTGGATAGTGGGGATAAAACCTGGACTCACGGCGCAGGCGCCGTTCATCCTCGGCAATTTTCGGAATCTGTGTTCCTGTGTACTGCGCATGCGCAGTACGCAGGGGACACCATCTGATGGAGGACACTATTTTACAAGACACCGGCAATGGCACTGTCCCAATCAGTGCAATGGCTCACCAATTTCCAAAAGTAGTTCCTGCACTACTTTTGGCGACTTTGGAGGCAATTTCAATAGATGTCTGTAAATGAACCCGCACAAATGTCTTTCAAATTGCCCCCTAAGGCCTGATTCACACCAACACATTTTTTGTGCTTTTTGCATTTTGCAGATTTGCACTACAGGCCATTTAACATGGCTTCCTATGGAACACGTACTGTAGTGCAAATCTGCAAAATGCAAAAAGCACAAAAAATGTGTTGGTGTGAATCAGGCCTTAAGTTGGACTGAAATGCAGGTTTAAAATGAACTTGCATGATTTCAAATCCATGTTCAGTGTGAAGGAGGGCTTAAACAAAGTTCTTCTCCACATCATTCAGAATGGCAAAAGAAGCAATCAGAGGGGTTACAAAGCCTCCCTCAACCTCAAGTGCCTGTTTGCATATAGTCAGGGGCGGACTGATAACTCATGGGGCCCCCAGGCAATAGGAGATTATGGGGCCACCGGGCAATAGAGGATTTTGGGGCCCCCGGGCAATAGAGGATTTTGGGGCCCCCGGGCAATAGAAGATTATGGGGCCACACAGTATACACACATACAGTATACACACACAGACACACACTGAAAAGGTACTGGAGAGGCAGCTATAATCTTGGGATTTAAAAAGAAACACAGATTTTTACATACTGTCCCTGGTTTTATTGAGGCTGGCAACCCTCATGGGGCCCCCTAGTGGCATGGGGCCCTCGGGCAGTGCCCGAGTGCCCCAATGGTCAGTCTGCCCCTGCATATAGTGTAGTTATCAGCATTTTTCCGCACTGGAAGAACCCCAGTCACCACTAGGACACACAATAAGCAATTGTTTTCTATGTATCCTATTCGCACTGCAGAGGTGCAGTGAGCTGGGAAAAAATGCAGAAATGCTGCATTTTATCACAGTGCACAGAAAGGTACCATATGTCATTGTACAGCAGCACAATGCACTAAGCTTCATATAAAGTTCACACAAAAAAAACGTGTGTTGTTATGATGCGCATCACACCGTCCCCTATCGCCAACACACTGCAGTGGAAATGAAGAGTTGCCTGCACACTACCGCAGTGGTTTAGTGTGTGGGCATTGCGAACTGGCCCTTAATGCCTCGTACACACGATCGGACATTGATCTGAAATTCTGAAAACAAAATCAATGGATTTTTTCCGACGGATGTTGGCTCAAACTTGTCTTGCATACACACGGTCACACAAAGTTGGCCGGAAATTGCGAACATCAAGAACGCGGTGACGTACAACACGTACGACGAGCCGAAAAAAATTAAGCTCAATAGCCAGCGCGGCTCTTCTGCTTGACTCCGAGCATGCGTGGCACTTTGTGCGTCGGAATTGTGTACACACGATCAGAATTTCCGACAACAGATTTTGTTGTCGGAAAATTTGAGAGATCTCAAATTTTGTGTGACGGAAATTCCGATGGAGCCTCTACAAGGTCGGAATTTCCGACAAAAAGCTCCCATTGAACACTTTCCATCAGAAAATCCGGCCGTGTGTACGGGGCATAAGAATGGCTGCTCCTTCTGCTATGAAAAAGTGCAGCTACCTCAACAGAGGGCTGACATTGTAAGAACTGAGAATTGAGAATGGCAGTTTCTGCAGCCATTATTTCCTGCAGTCTACGGGGCATTGTTACGTTCAGTTACTTAAAAATAAATGCATTCCAAATGCCATTAAATTTAATGTGATTAACGTTAAGCTTTTACATTATTAAAAGCACACCCCACCAACATATGGCAGGCTGTATTCTTTTATGCATTTATCAGCCAATGCAGGGACGGCTTGTTACCTTCGTATTGCACAGAGAGTGATAGAACATTCAACTTCAGCTGCTGAAAGTAAAAAAGGTTTTAAAAAGTGATTAATATACACATATTATTTTAATAGCCGTGTCGTTTTTTGGTTTTTCTTCTTCAATGAACAGCCTCATCTGAAATCTGCATTACTACAACATTACTTCTTGTAACTGTGTTTAATTACTTTTCTAATAAACTTAAGATGCTAATTAAGTGCTGGTTATATGATGATACTAAGGAGTCTATGAGTAAAACGACTTCACTTTTAGACATACGTCAGCAGATGGTAATGAAATTCAGTGTTTACTTTAATCAGCTGAGTGGGCACGGACCTGTCACCTGCCTTCTCTTCAGAGATCAGAGGAGTGTTCCCCCGCTGAGCAAGCGGATGGCAGGTCCGTGTCTTCTCCGCTATGCAGAGCGGACACAGTCCTACTTTTCTCAGATCAAATGAAAATGGACCACCTGTCCATTTCCACCTGATCCGATCCCCTGGACGGTTGGAAAATAGGACCACCATCTGTCTGTTTTTGGCAGACAGGATCAGATAGCGGCAGGTGTCAGCAGACATGTATCCGCTGACATCCGCCACTCCATTAGGATTGCCACCTCATCCCTTTAAAACCGAAAACATATTGACTATAGAGGTTTTGCGGCTGATTAAGGTGGTAATTAAATTCACTTGATGCCTGACCTGCATTAAATTAGCCTTAAATCTGTGTAATTCATATGTGTTTAAAGGGATGAGGTGGCAAACCTACGCTCCATAGAGGACAATGCAGTGTCCGATCAGGTCCACCTGAAAAACTGACGGGTGGACCTGCTCAGAAAGCCCGTGTGAAAGGGACCATAGGGGGAAGAAGTCATTAGTATCCAAGATCATGTTATTGTAAGTGTATCTCTCTAAGTTGATACAATGTGTATGATTGCCAAACAAGCCACTTTCTACTGTAGAGCGGGGATAGAGCAGGGAAGGGTAATAGCCCTATCAGGTTTTATTTGTGGTCTGTTTCCCTTCTAGGGTGATTTCCCCTCATCTTTAAATGTGAAATCTCTCCAATTAGAAGACAGATAAAAACGAAAACACACTTTTGGTAAAGCGAGGAAGGTCTAAGCCCTTGTACACACGGTCGGACATTCCGACCACAAAATCCATCTGATTTTTTTAGATGGATTTTGTCCGAAACTGGTGTTGCATACACACGGTCGGACAAAGTTGCTGGAAAATCCGATCGTTCGGAACCTGATGACGTTCGTTCGTTCCGACGGACTACGTTCAGCCTTGTAGCCAATAACTTTGGTCTCCTAATTTGATCTGAGCATGCGTGGCACTTTGTCCGATCGGAATTCTCTACAAACGATCGGACAAAGTCTGATCGGATCATGTTGTCGAAAAATTTTATATCCAGCTCTCAAACTTTGTTGGTGGGACATTCCGACGGAAAAAGTCAGATGGAGCCCACACACGTTCGGATTATCCGACAACACGGTCCGATCGGACATTTTCCGTCGGAATTTCCGACCGTGTGTACAAGGGCTAACTTATAACACCATTTTATACCTTTCTGCCCCAGGTAACACTCCCCTTTGTATGGGAGTGATAGGAACAGGAAATAAGAGAAAATCTCCCTGGGAGGTCACAGACAGGAATAGATGACTTGCAAAAAATTGTAAATACTCCTAACTCTAACCATACTTATAACAATATTTTTTTGGTTTGAGTTAGGCTTTGATGTACTGAAATGATTAATTTCTCTTTCAATCTGTAGTGGACTTCCTGGCTGTAGGTCAAGCACAACATTCATGGGTCACAACCTACCTATTTACCACAGAGGAAAATAATGGGAGGTAAAAATTTGTCCCCTAATCCATATCTATACATGAGGAAGCAATGCAGATACACAGGGCAGGAACTCAGGTGGTTAATCAGTAGCTATCTTAAATGTTCTGCAACTGCCAAATTCACATTTAAATTTCTCTTATTTGAGCCATGACAACACAGCACAAGTCATAGTGAGTATTTTCCAGGATCCTCATCCTCCTGTGCTTGTAATGCCCTGTACACATGGTCAGACATTCTGACCACAAAATCCATTGGATTTTTTCTGACGGATTTTGGCCAAAACTTGTGTTGCATACACACGGTCGGACAAGCTTGTCGGTAAAATCCAATTGTTCGGAACAAGGTGACGTCCGTTGCATACGACGGGACTACATAGAAGCTAGTAGACAATAGCTTTGGTCCCGTAATTTAATCTGAGCATGCGTGGCACTTTGTCCATCGGAATTCTCTACAAACTATCGGAAAAAGTCTGATCGGATTCTGTTGTCGGAAAATTTTAGATCCAGCTCTCAAACTTTTCCTTCGTAATTTCAGACGGAAAAAGTCTGATAGAGCCCACACACGATCGGATTTTCCGACAACATAATCTGATTGTACCTTTTTCGTTTGGAATTTCCGACTGTGTGTACAGGGCATTACTGTTTCACCTTTCCTCTCACAGCACTAGGCCAAAGCCTGAGATTGAATTTCATCCTTTTATATTAGTTATGGCATTCCTGCCCCTTTTTTACTGAACCTGTTATGGTAGAAATATAGAAGCTCAGACAATTATTATTTTTTTTTTTTACAGGTGCAGTGTCTGAGGCTGTCATAGTAATCATAGCTTCTCTGCCTAATTAGGCAGTGCCCAAAAATATGTATTCAGAATAGTAGATCAGACTACTTAAGTTTTACTAAACCAACAACAGTAAAATCAGTTTGAATATGTAGTAAAGCATGCTTGTTATACTCACTGTGGAAACTAAGAGGTTAATACTGCGCATTGTGTAAAAAGGCTGTTTGATCTTGTCTTTTTTATCCTCCCTTTATTTTACTGTCCCCAATCCATCTACTGATAGTACAAAGTCTTTAGGGCACTATGCACATGCTTAGTTTGATGTGTATTGCTAGAGAGTTTTTTTTTGGGGGAACGTACAATCAGCACAGGGCCAATCAGCACTGTCCAGACAGAGGGTGAGGAGTCATGCAGCCTCATAGGACAGTCAGAGGAGAATGAAAACGCCTCCTACAAGCTTTAACGAATGCTCAGCTGGACCCTGATAGAAGTCACGAGACTGCTATTACCTGCTGATGATAAAAGGTATTTAGCAGTTTATATTTACTAAAATAATTGCATTTCCATGTTCTATGTACTGTGGCAGACCAGATATAGTGAATGCAGGATCATGGGTTTAGTAACACTTTCAATTTAGCTGTCTGCCTATTTTTTCAGGTGATTGACTTAAACAAGGTTTGTACTGTGGAAGCTGCACTCAGAAAAGTAAATGGACAGAAAAGTACCAGTCACCAGTATTGCCCCTGCAGCAAATCTTTTGCCCCCATAGCGGCTACACACTAACAGCTTTTGTTTGTGCAACCCAACGGGTTGCAAAAAAAAAAAGAAAAAAAAAAGACACTGACAGCTCCGGTTGGAGACACTGTACTAACCATGTGAGGTTAGTCCAGTGATCTCCACTGCTAAGCTATTGTGTTCTGACAGGGGGATGGCCACCCCGCCCGAACACTCCGATCAGCACTCTCTGCCATTGGGTGAAGGCTCTGATCAGGAGTTTTCTGTTGCTGTTTGCTGGCTTCCCAGCATGCATGTCCGACAATTCCGGCTGAATGGTTGGCTTCTGTTGGACAGCCTGACATACACACAAGCAAAATGTAGGACTTTTTTTTTAACTGGCAAATGTTTCCCAACAGTCTGCTCATGTGTATGGAGATTTATGCCTTGTTTTTCACTGTGTCTCTGTGTAGATGGCGATCCTGGTAGAGGCACATTCACAGAGCCCCTACCCCTCTGATGAATGGAGATCTGATAACTAGTAGAGAATATTCAAGCAGCAGCAGTAGAGGTGGAGGAAGCACAAATCACAGAATGGACGAAGCATGGAGATCCTTCCACTGCGAGTTCTCAGAGACAGCTTCCTCTGAGCTGGGAATTATGGCAGGGAGATTTTGCTGGAATAGCTAAGCCATTTAAGAAACCAGGTCCGCTCAAAATTCTCTACCTATAGCTAAAATAAAATTTTTGGTTGGACAAACCCTTTTACCACTTTGCAAGGCTGAATACATGGGAAAGGCTGGCTGCACCCAGAATTTAATGTTTAAACTATAAAGAGACACTTGTACAGAACCGAGACTTAAAACTCGCAGCCAATGTTCAGTGACCCACAGTATACTAGAGATTTGTGAACTTCTAAGTTTCTGCTCCTCTCCTGGTTCACATCATACAAATTGGAATGACCCATATTGAACTATGGCTTGCACATAGCTTCCAATTATAACATATAGATTGAGACAAGTGAGCATACAAATGTAGCTGCAGCTTGAATTGGCAGGCATGAGTATCAAGGTGATCTAAGCTGAATTTTTGGTCTGTAACAAAATCAGCCAGTTAAAGAATAATTCCAGTAAAATTGTAAGTGAACTACCATGCCGGAAATTCAACAACTGAGAAGTCACAAGGTCTGTTTAAAAGGTAATTGTACTTTTTGAAATGTTATATTTTTTGATGTAGCCATGAAAAGCAAGCTAACCTCCGTTTCTTTTTGTGTGCTTTCAGTCATCAGAGCCCTAGGCCAGTACAAACATCAACTTGCTTATATTTAGCCAGTCTGCACTCTACAGTATAGATAGCAGGACATTTCAAACCAGGACTGAGAACTATAATTGGTTTCCATGATTGGTTCACTAGAACCACATGGTTTATGGCGATGTGGGCAAGACTTAGCTAGACTTGTGCATGCCTCTTTTTTTAGAAGTTTTTTTATTTATTCTTTCAGTGATTACATCAATGCAGTGTGGAGAATACAGTTTTCCATAAAGTACCATGTAAACTATTGCTCCCTTGATGCTGCAAGACTCGTAACTCATGCCGCTGGGTGTGACTTCACCCTCTCATTACATCTGCAATATCCTTTCTTTCGATCTATGAGATAAATCAAGTAGTGTGCAGTGGGTGGTAAGAACACCTAGCCTGTGTATTTTAGCTGAGCAGCTGGTGTTTATAGAAAATATTACTGGAAAGCAATTTGAAGTATTGGGGAAGCTTTGCATGCCTTTGGAAATGACATGAGAATCCACATTTTATTTAAGCACCGTCTTTTCAAAGCATGACTATAAGGTACAGTGACATCTACATATTTGAAGTAAACAACTATGCTCCACCCAACAATATATTTTTAGGTTTAGTGGATTTATTTTTGATGAAAAATGTTTTAATTTTGGCTTTGGAATTTTAACCTGCCCTGCTTTTCTAGACTGTTTTCCTATAGAAATACTGTATAATTGCATCAGAGTAAACATTTTATGAATGAATTATTTCAAGTAGCGAATTCTAAACAAGTAAAGTTTGGGACAAACAACTGTTTGAGTTTTGTGATCCCCATATGAAGCCATTAACATTATGATACTACATAAATCATCAAATTCAGTTTTCCATTAGAGAAATTTTACATACAGATCATAATTTAATGTTGATATTTTGACAAATTTGGGTACCATTTGACACTATCAGAAATATTAATACAACCCTCCCTTGACATCCACCATTGTTAAATTCCATGACTGTAACCTTGTATTTGATTTATAAAATTCTATCACCTCTCCAGTGAGTCCGAGTAGCTTGTACATTTCATGTATTAACAAACCAACATTATGAAGAAGCTGGAGGTTTTTTTTTGTTTTTGTTTTTTTGCAATTCCTAAAAACCAGAGTTCCAGTAATGTGAACAGAACTGGCACACACACAGACAGCAGTCAATTTTGTCAGGCCTTGTGCTTTTGCCATTGTTTTTTTGTCCGGCCTAGACACCAAGCAGCAGCTAAGGCAGCTGAGGTTCGAGTGAAAATTGGCTTCTGGTTTCTCACCTTGTTCACAGACGTCTCTGTCAGCTTTAATGGAGCACACAAAATTTTAATGTCGTTTGTCAATTTTACTAATTGACAATATTTGGGATAAAACAGAGGGGCAAAATTTGGGGTTTGTCAAATTAAAAAATATATGAAATATTTATCCTTCCTTTTCTTTCTCAAATCTCTTCCACCAACTGACTAAGGGATGTTCTTTTGAAATGATTTCCACGTTAGATCTCCAAAGTGGTGTTCATGTTAGAGCTGTTCTACCAAAACAGTCTTCCATTTTTTAGGTAAGGTTGGTTAGAACATTGAGATTTTAAATTAATAATTGTGACAGATGGGAATGTAACAATAAAGGTTCATGGTCAAAGGACACCGGCGCAGGAACCATCTGGCATCCTGATCGGAAAAACAAAAGCATTGATTAATGATGGATTATATACACAGTCCATGATGTGGTCTTTGATCTACCATCACTATGAGTTGAAGTCAGTGACTCTCCTATGCCGACATCACTCCTCCTGTGGCCTCCAAACAAGGCGTGAACAGGAATGGCGACAAGGAAATATTTGTAGTCCACACGTGAGTTTAAAGGTAGAGTGGCCTGCCTTTCTCTTTTTGTGCTCTAGATAGATATGTTTTTAGCACACTGTTCCATTCTCAGGGCGGGATTTGGGGCAGTTGGTCCTCAGGACAGGCTGTACTGAGGGCGCTAAGGTGCAGAAGAAACCCGAGATTAAAGTTAGGCCCAAGCCCCCCCAGGCACAGAACATGGACCATCCATAGCCATGGCTGATGTCATCAGGTAGACCGTACAGGAACCGAGGGTAGCGGGACAGCTCAAAGTTGATACCTGCTACGCAGGTGCACAGTGAAATGATACAGAAGGTGCCTGTGAGTGGAGAGAGCAAAGTATTAGGGGGTCAGTGTTAGTATTTCCTTTTAAAATTCATACTCTATAGGTTTAGATAGGCCAAATAGAGAACATGTAATAGTCATTAAACAGTCAGGCCAACAACACAGAGTAATTTAGAGAATCTCTCAAGAATTCCAGTGGTGGGATCTAAACCCCTGAGTTACCAACTCCACCCCTTTGCCATGACCATTACAGAGGATGCAGCGATAAAATTATATTTTGACTTTGACCAGTACTGTAGAGTAAAATTCCATAGTGGAGGTGACTTATCCAGGAATCCTGGCTAAGTTGCCTCCAAGAGATGTAAAAATTAGCTGAACAATTAAATACATATACATACACATTAGGGACAGTTTTAGGAGGAAGCCAAATCATTTACCAGTAAGTTTTTGAAATGTTTGAGGAAACTCATACAAACACAAAGAGAGTTTACAAACTCAATGCAGATAATGTCCTTGGTATGAACCCAGTGCTCTGTGGTAAGTTGTAGAGTTGGCAATACACATTACAATCTGACTGTACAATCTCTTTTAGCTTTAACAACAGCTATAAAATGTGAGGACATGCCTAGACAATCCATTATATTTTTATCTGATTGAATATGCTCTCCCCATGGAGATTGTGGTCTAAAAATTTTAAAGTAGAACTATAGGCAAAACTTTTTTTTTTCATTTATGACAGAGCAAATGTTTTTTCGCCACCTGTGTCCCATTGCAGAGATTTCTCTTCACTTTCTGTCCCATAGCCAAACAAAAAGTGATAGTCAATCCCTGCAAATTAAGGGGATTCCTTGGGGACCCAAGGCCACCAAAATTAGTGTCCTCATTGGAAGATTTCCCCTCTATTACTTTTCTAGGGACAACCCAAAATTTTTAATTTTATTTTACCACTTCCCGACCAGCGCACGACGATGTACGTCGACAGAATGGCACGGGCAGGCATATTGGCGTACAGGTACGTCCAATATTCGATGCCGCCCTGCCATCGGGAGCGCGCCGCCGGCGGCGCGCTCCCGCGCTGGTCGGGACCCCCGTGAGTCCGGTCGCGGGACCCGCGGACTCGATCGCCGCGGGCATCCCCGCGATCGTCTCACGGAGCGGCCGAATAGAGCAAATGCTGTGTAAACAACATTTGTCTATTCTGCCTAGCAACTAGTGACGCTGATCTCTGCTCCATGTGATTGGAGCAGAGATCAGTGTACACTAAATGAAAGCCCAACCCCCCCACAGTTAGTAACACTCACCTAGGAACACTTAACCCCTACACAGCCACCCACTGGTTAACCCTTTCACTGCCAGTGTCATTTACACAGGAATCACTGCATTTATATAGCAGTGATTACTGTATAAATGACAATGGTCCCAAAAATGTGTCAAAAATGTCCAATGTGTCTGCCATAATGTCGCAGTCACAATAAAAATCGCTGATCGCCGCCATTACTAGTAAAAAAATAATAATAAAAAATTATTAATAAAAATACTATAAAACTATCCCTATTTTGTAAACGCTATAACTTTTGCGCAAACCAATCAATAATCGCTTATTGCGATTTTTTTTACCAAAAATATGTAGAAGAATACGTATGGGCCTAAACTGAGGGAAAAAAATGTTTTTTTATATATTTTTGGGGGATATTTATTATAACAAAAAGTAAAAAATAATGCGTTTTTTTCAAAATTGTCGCTCTATTTTTGTTTATAGCGCAAAAAATAAAAACCGCAGGGGTGATCAAATACCACCAAAAGAAAGCTCTATTTGTGGGAAAAAAAGGACGTCAATTTTGTTTGGGAGCCACATCGCACGACCGCGCAATTGTCAGTTAAAGCGACGCAGTGCCGAATCGCAAAAAGTGGTCTGGTCTTTGACCAGCAAATTGGTCCGGTCTGAAAGTGGTTAACTTTCACTTTCAACGATAACAATAAACAGGACAAATAGAGAGGATGAATCTCTTTAGCGGGAGCACAGACAGCAATAAAAACTGATAGGCATTCTAATCCCTCTCCACGCTATTCAAAGATAAAAAAAAAAGTTTTGCCTTTAATTATACTTAAAGCAGGGGTCTCCATAAGGAAGGGAAGCTCAGGAGGAAAAAATAGTGCATCCTTGAAAAAATTTGATTCTTCTTTAAATTTGATTAGTGCATTTAAAAATGAATTTGTTTGACTCACAAATATCTGTAAAATATACAATGTTGTCTTTGTACTGAAAAGTTTGGAGACCCTGATGTACAGAACATAATATAACCAGATTTTAACATGCATGGCTGTATGTAGTCCTGTTGCATGCTCTGCCACTGTCTCACAATTAGCGGCAGCTCTGACAAACTGCTATGTGTGTGCTTTCTATGAGAACAGGGGTCTCCAAACTTTCTAAACAAAGGGCAGTTTACTGTCCTTCAGAGTTTAGGGGGACCAGACCATGGGTATTAGGAGTAAAAAAGGTCCCAACAACAATGGGAAAAAATAATGCCCTATAGTTTGTTTCAGTGGGATAAATTGTGCTCCATCGTTGGTGTCATTGGGATAAATTGTGCACAATTATTAGTGTCTTAAGGAGGAATTGTGCCCCATCATTGGTGTCATTGGGATAAATTGTGCACAATTATTAGTGTCTTAAGGAGGAATTGTGCCCCATCATTGGTGTCATTGGGAGGAATTGTGCCCCACCATTGGTGTCATTAGGATAAATTGTGCCCCGTTGTTGGTGTCATTGGGAGGAATTGTGCCCCATCGTTGAGATCAGTGAATGAAATTGTGTCCCAAGGACTGGATAAAAACAAGCAAACAGCAGTTTGGAGACCTCTGTATTAGACTGTTGAGCTGACTGCAATAGGAAATGCTGTAACTGGCAGGCATGAAATGAAACATTTGCTAAAAAGTATTTGTTTAACCCCTTTCCGCCGACCGACTCCTGACCCTTTAAGGGCTCTAAACATCTGGAGGCGGAGGTGGGTATTCGGGTCATGTGACCGCTGTGATTGGCTGTCACAGCAGTTACATGATTGAAAAGCTCCCGATCTCTATTATGCATCAGGAGCTTTCCCGTAACTGGCTACCATGTTGGGAGCGCACTCTCAGCACGGTAAGTGGTTTACACAGGACCACAAATATGTGGCCGCTCGGCGTGAGGGCCCAAACACTTAGGGACCACATATATTTATGCGGCCGGTGTGAAGAGGTTAAGAAAACTGTATACAGTGAGACATGTTTCTAAACATGCTTAAAAATAAAATTCTGGATCTACATAAGCTTCAATAGCTCTTTTAAATTATGTGTATAATGCAGTTTTTTGTCTTGGATAAGAGCCATTGTGTCTTACCTCCCATGAGGAAGAGTAGACCTGCAACATACTGCATGAGCCCTCTGTCCCAGCAGCACCCCAGCACGCCAATGATCCATCCAAACAGGATGATGGCTACTGCCATGCCCATAAAGCCAGCTGTCATTCTGCGTAAATCTGTGGAAACAATAATGAGATCATTTAAAATGTGTAACTCCATCTTTTTGGCAAAAAAAATACAACTGGTACACAATAACCCATCAAACATATTTATTTACCCTTTGTTGTGTGTTTTTGTGCTTCTCTATGTCAACCTGTGGCTGAACAGCAGTGGTAAAAAGCAAAATGCATTTGGATCTGTTTGCTAACACAACTCCTGAACATTTAGTAAAGACTGCTGCAAAAATAACTGTCAGCTGTATTCGCTGTAATCTTCAGTTTATGTCTTTCACTGTCCAGTATACCTAAATAACCGTCAGCACATGAGCCCTTGAAACATGTTGGCTATATCTTCAGACCTGCTGTCAAGATGGACCTGATACAAAACTGTGGCACTCTCATACATTTATATACTCTTCTGACTTTTCCTGTGCTAGACTAAAGCATACCTCCCAACTTTTTGAGATGGGAATGAGGGACACCTATCAGCAAAGTATGCAGGCATAGGACACACCCCCTGCCACGCCCCCTTAAAGGAGAATTGTACAAAAAAGCAAGATTGGTTAAACCTACAAGTGTTTTTTTACCACTACTATTCCTTTATATTGGCTTTTGGAGTTTACAAATGCAGCAATTTAGAAATCAGATGAAAGGTTTAGCACTGGAAAACACTTTTTGATAGATACAAAGTGCATTTTATATAAATCTATATAGATCAGACCAAAATGAGGGACAAATGAGCAGGAATGAGGGACAGAGGGATGTTGCTTCAAATCGGGGACAGTTCCTCGAAATCAGGGACAGTTGGGAGCTATGCTGAAGAGTCATCAGTGAGCAAAACAGATGTAGGTGTAGCTTGCTACATTAATTGACAATTTTTCCATTGCCTCTTTGACCTCTTTTTAAAAATACCTCAAGCTCACAGAAAAGGGGTGCACTATTACAAACCAAAACATGTAGTAATCTTCAATAAGGTTTGCTAAAATCAAGGTTTATGTTATAAATCTTGTAGTAAAGATGCAAAACTGATATTTTCCTTCCACAGTGATTAGATATTAAATTGCACCTAGCATCAGATATTTTTTCATGTTAAATGCATGGAGGCTAACTAATGTGTAAAGGTGGCTCCACACTGCCCCGCTGTGCTTGGCTAAGAGGTCAACAAAACCGCAGGACACAATGGAAGTCTATGCAAAAGCGCAGCTAACCTGCGCTTTGCGCAAAGCACATTGGGTCAGTGTGAAGCTGCCCCAATCATAACACTCAAATATTTACAGTACACCCTCTCAAATAGATCACAGTCCACCAACCCTGATAACTTCCTAATCTGCTTTTCTGTTTAGAAGGGTAAAGCCATCTTTTATGTGAAGGCATCATCCAGGGACACTACTTCCTGGATTGAGATGCTGAGTAAGAGATAACACAGTCATGTAAAGTCCGGTGTCTGTGCAGTTCTTAGTTGTGTACACAAATGTCTGACACAGCTAAGCAGCCAGCTGTAGCTTCTCACCTTGTGATAGGTTACAAACTTACAATGACTACCTGAGGAAGTCATGTGACCGTGACGATACACGTAGGGCGGAGCTGGGTGACATGATTGAGAGACGTAACCGAAAGTGATGCAGCCCCACTATGTATTGAAGTGTCATTACTATAATATGTTAATGTAAATGCGTTCATTTAAATAAAGTGATTCCTTGATCTACTACACCACGTCTCAAACACAAGGCCAGTCGGCCAAATTCGGCACACCAGGCCATTTCATGTGGCCCTCGCATCCCTGCAAGTGAGAAAGAGAAGTGGAGCAGCCTACACTGCCAGGTAGGTGCAAGAGTCAGGCCAGGTAGGTGAGCTGTGATGAAGCTTTTTGGGGTCAGAAGTTTTGGGAGGGGGGGTGAGGGCCGTGGAGGGAGATGTGTGCAGAGGTGGAGGAAAGTGGTGCATAGGTTGGAGTCGGGGAAAGGTTTAAGTAAGATGTGAACAACCTGTGAAAGAGACCTGAACCCTGCACACTGTACACAGCACACCCCTAAAAACTGCACTTTGTATATAGTGCACCCCTGAATTCTGCACTCTGTACATCCCTGTAGTACATCCCTGAGCTCCACACATAACGCACTCCTGGTATTTATTAAGATTCTCTCATTGTGCAATTTGGTCACGCCCACCATTTGATGTGGTTCAGCCGGGGGGGGGGGGGGATAATTTTATTCTCTGGATAATATTATATAGTCTTAGAGATACAACCAGCCCTTTGAGGACAACCATAATGCTGATGTGGCCCGCAATGAAATTGAGTTTGACACCCCTGTACTACACTATGTGGGGCCCCCATATGTTGTGTGCATGCTTGCAGAGTGGAGGAGAGAACCAGTCCGAGTTCTTAAAGGGTTGCACATATCACCACTGTTAAGAGATTAAAGTGGTTCTGCACCTAAAAAAAAAATATTAAAAGCCAGCAGCTACTAATATTGCAGCTGCTGACTTTTAATAAAATCACACTTACCTGTCCCAGGGTCCAGCGATGTCGGCGGCAGATGACGAGCGATCGCTCGTCTCTCTGCTGCCCCCGCCGCCATCCTCTGTCAGGGAATCGGGAAATGAAGCATTGCGGCTTCACTGCCCGGTTCCCTACTGCGCATGCGTGAGTCGCGCTGCGCGTCTCTTCTGGTCCCCCGCTGTGTCCTGGGAACTGAGTGTTTCCCAGAACACAACGGGGGGGGGGGGGGCGGGGCATCTGCGGGGGTCTGCGGCGGTCCACCCGGAAGTGGGTGCAGGTACCTGGATTATCCAGGTAACTGCACCCCCTCCCCCCTGAAAGGTGTCGATTGTGGCACCGGAGGGGGGGAGGGATCAGATTAGCGGAACTTCCCCTTTAGGGTGAAGAACCGCTTTAAGGAAGAATATCGCATCACCTGAGTGGAGGCTGAATTGATCCCCAGTGGGTAACCTGATTTTATACAGGTCCAAAGTTTAAGGTGGCAATGCACGCACATTGGTGGTGGGAGCAGTGGTGGCCCGTCCATAGGTGGCGCCCCCCCCCCCCCCCCCCCCTCCCTCCAGGCAGTCCAAAAAAAATTTTTTTTACATTTATTTAAACATGTCCCTTTAAAAAAAAAAATTTTTTTTAAATGTCCTTATGTGTCCAGGCGTTGGGCGCAGTGCAATATATGAAGCGCCACATCTATCCAATCATGAGATTGCAGATGGGGTGCTTCATTTGCCCCAAAAAAACTTGCTCTGTCGATCGCGCCACAGCTTCCGGCATGATGGACTGGCCGGGCGAGTGGATAGATTCATTGAGTAGCGCTACCGACATCACTCAAGGAAGTGACGTTGGCACTCATCTGCTCAGTCCAGCGTCAGACCAGCAAGTAAGCTCATCATGTTCGGCGGCATAGACTTCATTAATTTAATTTCTTGGTGGTTAGATGACAGCAGCCCAACCCCCCCGCTCATCAACTTCATGAACTTTTTTCGGAGGTCGTCCCCAACCACCCCCCCCCCCCCCCTGCCGCTTATCAACTACATTCATTTTTTTTGAAAGTTGGACGGCAGAACCACCCCCCTCCGCTTATCAACTTCATTGTGAGTATTGAAAGTGATGATATGGGAATAATGCTACACAAAAAAAACAGAATGCCTTTGGGATGCTGACCATAGACATGGCAGCCTTGATGTAATACTGAGCCTTGTAGTTCCATTAAAGTTGGAATAGAATATCTGATCTGGGTTTGCCATATCACACAAAATGTTTTAGTGCCTGCAGTAAAGAGTAGCAGCAAAGCATATGATCCTGGAAGTACAAGTGTTGTTCTGTACTCAACAGTTTTCCAGGACATGCAAGCCTACTAAGTAAAATGCTGCACATTGAAAGGAAAGTAGGTACAGGTTCTTCTCAATGGAGGACTGTTAGTACTGGGTACTTTTCTACTGCGATGAATGGAAATCTCCTCTGAGAGAATTAGTGGGCTGCCATTGTTGACCTCTCCTGTTGGACGGCAGCACAACCCCCACCCCTCCGCTTATCGACTTCATAAATTTTTTTTGGTGGTTGCACGGCAGCACAACCCCCCACACCCCGTTTATCAACTTCATTCATTTTTTTTGGTGGTTGGACGGCAGCATGAACCCCCCCCCCCCCCCTTATCAACTTCATACATTTTTTCGGTGGCTGGAGGGCAGCAGATCTTGTATGATCTCAGAGAATTCATACCTGTGACCCATGATTGTAGTATGATGTCATACCTGTGACTGGTGATTGTATTATAATGTCATACCTGTGACCCATGATTGTAGTATAATGTCATACATGTGGCCCACGATCGTAGTATGATCTCATACTACTACACAGAATGTGTAGCCTGTTATATGATGTGCAGAGCCCTGTGTATAATGTGCAGCCCGGTAAATGATGTGCAGAGCTCTGTGAATAATGTACAGCCTGGTATATGATGTGCAGAGCCCTGTGTATAATGTGCAGCCTGGTATATGATGTGCAGAGCTCTGTGTATAATGTGCAGCCTGGTATATGATGTGCAGAGCCCTGTGTATAATGTGCAACCTGGTATATGATGTGCACAGCCCGGTGTATAATGTGCAGCCTGGTATATGATGTGCAGAGCCCTGTGTATAATGTGCAGCCTGGTATATGATGTGGATTCTATAAGGGGTGTGGCTTATGAGAAGTGGGATGGGCCAAATGTGGAGGGACGGGTCTTGCGCTCCCCATCCTAAAACTTCACCAGCTGCCACTGGGTGGGAGTGACTGAATTTGTTTAATGAACTGAACAGCAAGATAATACAAGGAATACACGTGGTGCAAGTGTATGTCTCAAGAGATTCACAATTCAAGCAACACTTTTCAGAGACTGTTCTTAGTTTTTAAAGGAGTTTATGGTTCACATATGCACTTAGGAATTTTGAGCACTGATTATTCAATATTAGAAGGTGCAACATTATATATATATATATATATATATATATATATATATACATATATATATATATATATATATATATATATATATATATATATATATATATATATATATACATATATATATATATATATATATATATATATATATATATATATATATATATATATATATATATATATATATATAATATATATATATATACACTACCGTTCAAAAGTTTGGGGTCACATTGAAATGTCCTTATTTTTGAAGGAAAAGCACTGTACTTTTCAATGAAGCTAACTTTAAACTAGTCCTAACTTTAAAAAAATATACTCTATACATTGCTAATGTGGTAAATGACTATTCTAACTGCAAATGTCTAGTTTTTGGTGCAATATCTACATAGGTGTATAGAGGCCCATTTCCAGCAACTATCACTCCAGTGTTCTAATGGTACAATGTGTTTGCTCATTTGCTCAGAAGGCTAATTGATGATTAGCAAACCCTTGTGCAATCATGTTCACACATCTAAAAACAGTCTAGCTCCTTCCAGAAGCTACAAAACTGACCTTCCTGTGAGCAGATTGAGTTTCTGGAGCATCACATTTGTGGGGTCAATTAAACGCTCAAAATGGCCAGAAAAAGAGAACTTTCATCTGAAACTATTCTTGTTCTTAGAAATGAAGGCTATTCCATGCGAGAAATTGCAAAGAAATTGAAGATTTCCTACAACGGTGTGTACTACTCCCTTCAGAGGACAGCACAAACAGGCTCTAACCAGAGTAGAAAAAGAAGTGGGAGGCCGCGTTGCACAACTAAGCAAGAAGATAAGCACATTAGAGTCTCTAGTTTGAGAAACAGGCGCCTCACAGGTCCCCAACTGGCATCTTCATTAAATAAATGAATAAGGAAGGCTATCACTCCATTTTGCAACGCCATGCCATACCCAGTGGACAGCACTTGATTGGAGCCAATTTCATCCTACAACAGGACAATGACCCTAAACACACCTCCAAATTGTGCAAGAACTATTTACAGCAGAAGCAGGCAGCTGGTATTCTATCGGTAATGGAGTGGCCAGCACAGTCACCAGATCTGAACCCCATTGAGCTGTTGTGGGAGCAGCTTGACCGTATGGTACGCCAGAAGTGCCCATCCAACCAATCCAACTTGTGGGAGCTGCTTCTAGAAGCGTGGGGTGCAATTTCTCCAGCTTACCTCAATAAATTAACAGCTAGAATGCCAAAGGTGTGCAATGCTGTAATTGCTGCAAAAGGAGGATTCTTTGACGAAAGCAAAGTTTGATGTAAAAACAATGTTATTTCAAATACAAATCATTATTTCTAACCTTGTCCATGTCTTGACTCTATTTTCTATTCATTTCACAACGTATGGTGGTGAATAAGTGTGACTTTTCATGGAAAACACAAAATTGTTTGGGTGACCCCAAACTTTTGAACGGTAGTGTATATATCTATCTATCTATCTATCTATATATATATATATATATATATATATATATATATATATATATATATATATAGTTTGATCAACTTACAGTGTTGCAGCCTTATCCCTGGGGGAGAGAACAGGGAAATGTAGGGAAATGCTTCCTCCTGCAGTAGACTAAAGACATCATCTCAGCCATAGCAAAAGAACTCAAGAAGGACTTTTTAATTAAAAAAGGTCAAGCTTTATGAAAAATGATACACCTCATCAACTCCATGGCTACCACAGTATCAGATTTAAGGCAGGTAATTTCTGTACATGTTGCACCACCATTTCCCAGTAAAAGTAGCTGTGGAAAGGACCTTTCCATCATTTTAAAATAAAACCTATGCTTTGTCCATGTAATGCAAGGAAACAGGTTCTCTTAATTGTTTCATTTTCACCCAAACGCAGGCATCCAATCCTGCAATGTGTTAGGAAATGGAGAGAATCACAGGCTCCCCTTACCTGAATGTACTGCGTGAATGGAGGAAATGCGTGTCTATAGACAGGGTTAAGGTGGCCAGGTAAGTGGTCCTGTTGGAGGGCAAAATACAAATTCAGTTGAAAGTGATCCTCTTCTTTATCCATGCAAGGGTCACTTAGTTCCCCTTATCCCCAGCAGCAAACACCTTCATTTTCTAACTCATGCACCATTAGGCTTCTGTGACTCCAAACCGACCTATCAGAACTTACACAGAGACATCAACTTCTTCTCTGGCCCCATATGACAGTGGTGGCCAAGTCCTAAGGTACCTAAGCTCTGTGATATGGGCATGGGTGAGTGAGTCACATACTTACAGATAATAAAAAGTATTTCACTTTGCTTCCAGCTGCTAAACGGAGTGCCAAAAGATGAGTATATGTCGCAGGGGAGGGGAGGAGGTAAAATGCCCCCTTATCCTTTGCCCATGAGATCTACTTATTACCAAAAAATCTCATTATTGTTGGTGGTATTTTCTTTTAACGAGCATCCCTTTTTATTCTTTATGCTCTTTAAATCAGTTTTGTACAATACCTGCCACTTGTCTCTTGCTCATCATCCTATATTGCAATACAATCAATTAACATTCAGCTGTCTAAATCATTTCTCCCGAAGACTGTAAAAAAAAAAAAAAAAAAAAAAGCAGCATAACAGATGTGCCCTAAACGCGGCAGGAATCGGGGGGTGGAATTTTGTGTTTAGAAAACCTCAGCAGAATCTCTGCATTTTTCCGAGTGTGCACCTGACCTGATCAACCACCTCTTCAAATTAAAAACAGCGGGGAGCTGACGTTTCGTGACACGCATCTGCATATTTCAGAGAGAAGAAGCGGGGAGGGGTCAAGTGTACACGTAGAGCGCAGCATGACAAGGCAGATCAGTAGTTGAAGACAGGAAGGTGCTCTCCT
Organism: Lithobates pipiens; assembly: GCF_037356315.1. NCBI lineage: Eukaryota > Metazoa > Chordata > Amphibia > Anura > Ranidae > Lithobates > Lithobates pipiens. The sequence goes on along the minus strand of NW_027507903.1, from coordinate 503,933,703 downwards.
CTGGTGCCGTTCATGAAGGCCTGACAGCAAATGGGCCATCCTCATCCCATGGCGAATAGGCTATTTACAGGCTTATTGCATTAATCAGAATGAAGGACAATGAGAATGTGTGAATCAACCCAAAAGCAGCCAATCAAAATTCATTTTACTTGAGTCGCTTTATTTCAAGGCGAGCTATATTTTTTTTTTGTTTTATATGTAATCATCTTATACAGACCCTGTAAACAGACCATTAAAGTCAACAAAAATCTTCACAAAAGACTATATGTGCATTTAATGTATTTTATGTACATTCTTTACCTATAAAAGCCTTCCTTATGTAGACACCCAAAAGCCTTGAGACTGTTGATGGGCTCCACCATCTTGGATGTGAGCTGTCACTCAGATGACACTTTATAGCAGGGGCGGACTGACCACTCATGGGGCCCCTGGGCAACAGGAGATTATGGAGCCCCTAGGCAATCAGAGATTATGGGGCCACACCGTATACACACACACAGTATACAATCACACAGTATACACATACATGTACACACAGTATACACAGACATGTTTCTATTGGCTGAGAAGGTACTGGAGAGGTGGGGCAGCAATAATCTCTGGGATTTTTAGACCAAAAGGATGTCGGTAAGGGACATTTCAGAAACAGATGTAAACAAAAACACAGATTTTTACATACTGTCCCTGATTTTACTGAGGCTGGCAACCCTGATGGGGCCCCCTAGTGGCCCGGGGCCCTCGGGCAGTGCCCGAGTGGGCGAATGGTCAGTCCGCCCCTGCTTTATAGTTTTCTATATTCTATAACTTTTATCCTTTCCCAGCAGCTACATTAAATAAGGTAAGGGCAGGGGCAGAGAAGCTGGACCAGGACAGGCAGTAATCAGACACTCACAGAAGAAGAGAGGGCTATGATGTGCAAAGAGGGAGAGGGCTGGGCTAGGGATTTGACTCTCCTGAATGCCAAGTTAAAAGGTACTTTATAAATAAAATAAATTACTTATGGAAAGGAAAATCATTGAAAGGTAAGCATTTAAAAAACTTGATTTTCTGTGCTTTGATTTGTAATTGTTTAAAGCTGGTGACAGGGTCACTTTACTGTCCAATTGAACTTTAATTTTATATAAGTTGTACATTCTAGGAGCATAAAAAAGTTGTGCAAAGTCTGATGGACAATGTCCGATAGGACCGTGTTGTCGGATAATCCGACAGTGTGTGGGCTCCATCGGACTGTTTCTGTCGGAGTATCCGACGGACCAAGTTTTCCAGCTGGGCTATAAAATTTTCCGACAACATGATCCGATCGGACTTTGTCCAATCATGTGTAGATAATTCTGATCGGACAAAGTGCCACGCGTGCTCAGATCAAATTCCTAGACCAAAGCTATTGGCTAACGAAATAACGTCATCACGTTAAGTACGATCGGATTTTCTGACAACTTTGTCCGACTGTGTGTATGCAACAGTTTCGGACAAAATCCGTCGGACAAAATCCAACAGATTTGGTTGTCGGAATGTCCGACCGTGTGTACAAGGGCTTACAGTTTATTTTCTTCAGAAAGCAGCCACAGCTGGAGTAGAAAAGTCTACACGTTGATGGCATTCTCCAAAGAAGGGCCCTTCTTTTTGTGGAAGCAGTAGTCTCTCTGCAGAGGTTCAACATGTTCCCTGATGAGCTTGGGCTCAAGCTCACCAATTAGCAGGAAGCATAAGCTTTACTGATTGTGGAGCTATAGGTCTGACTCAGTGGGGGTGTGCCTTCAGGCTGGTCACATGAAGCACAGGATACTCCTCACCTATTCTATAAGCTCTAAATGATACAGACAGCACTGCTGACTTGATGATATTAACCACTTACAGACCGGACCATTTTGCTGGTCAAAGACCAGACCACTTTTTGCGATTCGGCACTGCGTCGCTTTAACTGACAATTGCGCGGTCGTGCGACGTGGCTCCCAAACAAAATTGAAATCCTTTTTTTCCCACAAATAGAGCTTTCTTTTGGTGGTATTTGATCACCCCTGCAGTTTTTATTTTTTGCGCTATAAACAAAAATAGTAAATATCCCCCCAAAAAATATTAAAAACATTTTTTTCCCCCAGTTTAGGCCGATACCTATTCTTCTACATATTTTTGGTAAAAAAAATCACAATAAGCGATTATTGATTGGTTTGCGCAAAAGTTATTGCGTTTACAAAATAGGGGATATTTTTATGGCATTTTTATTAATAATTTTTTATTATTTTTTTTTTACTAGTAATGGCAGAGATCAGTGATTTTTATTGTGACTGCGACATTATGGCGGACACATCGGACATTTTTGACACATTTTTGGGACCATTGTCAGTTATACAGCAATCACTGCTATATAAATGCAGCGATTCCTGTGTAAATGACACTGGCAGTGAAGGGGTTAACCAGTGGGTGGCAGTGTAGGGGTTAAGTGTTCCTAGGGGTGTGTTACTAACTGTGGGGGGGCTGGGCTTTCATCTCTGCTCCAATCACATGGAGCAGAGATCAGCGTCACTAGTTGCTAGGCAGAATGGAGAAATGCTGTTTACAACGGCACTTCTCCATTCAGCCGTCCCGTGAGACGATCGCGGGTATGCCTGCGGCGATCGAGTCCATGGGACCCGCGACCAGACTCACGGGGGTCCTGACCGGCATGCGAGCGCGCCGCCGGCGGTGCGCTCGCGATGGCAGGGCGGCATTGAAGATTGGACGTACCTGTACGCCAATATGCCTGCCCGTGCCATTCTGCCGACGTACATCGGTGTGCGCTGGTCGGGAACCGGTTAACATTGTTCCATGGATCATTGTATATGACTACAGCTCCATGTGGTAATGCCCCTTCAGGTCCATGAAGCCTTGCAAGATTTCCTAAGTTTTCTGAGTTTTAATGACACTGGGTACCTAGTGTATATGTAGATTTGGAAAGCAGTTACTGTGGGGAACAGGACCAGAAAAGAGGGGAATATTGAAGCCAGAGTTGTTATATTTTTTGGTCTTACTTTCTGAAGCCCTATTTGTTTTTAATTTTCCCTGGTCACACTTCAAAGTAAATGCATCATGAAATGATATAGGGCAGTCATTGCCGACCTTATGTATGGTGACCCTCTTCAATACTTTTTGAGTTACATAGTTGCATAGAAGGTGGGGTTGAAAAAAGACACAAGTCCATCAAGTTGAACCTTTGTGTGTGATTATATGTCAGTCTAATATTACATATATTGTATATCCCTGTATGTTGTGGTCGTTCAGGTGCTTGTCTAATAGTTTTTTGAAACTATCGATGCTCCCCGCTGATACCACCTCCTGTGGAAGGGAATTCCACTTCCAGTAAAGAACCTCTATGTAGTTTAAGGTTAAACCGCCTTTCTTCTCATTTTAATGAGTGGCCACGTGTCTTGTTAAACTCCCTTCCACGAAAATGTTTTATCCCTATTGTGGGGTCACCAGTATTTGTGAATTGAAATCATATTCCCCTCTCAAGCATCTTTTCTCCAGAGAGAATAAGCTCAGTGCTCGCAACCTTTCCTTATAACTAATACTCCAGTCCCTTTATTAGCTTTGTTGCCCTTCTTTGTACTCGCTCCATTTCCAGTACATGCTTCCTGAGGACTGGTGCCCAGAACTGGACAGCATACTCCAGGTGCGGCCGGACCAGAGTCTTGTAGAGTGGGAGAATTATCGTTTTATCTCTGGAGTTAATCCCCTTTTCTTTGTTAGCAGCAGCTTGGCATTGCATGCCATTGCTGAGCCTACTAGGACCCCCAGGTCCTTTTCCATCCTAGATTCCCCCAGAGGTTCTCCCCCCAGTGTTTAGATTGCATTCATATTTTTGCCACCCAAATGCATTATTTTACATTTTTCTACATTAAACCTCATTTGCCATGTAGTTGCCCATCCCATTAATTTTTTCAGATCTTTTTGCAAGGTTTCCACATCCTGCGCAAGAGTAATTACCCTGCTTAGCTTAGTATCGTCCCCAAATACAGAGATTGAACTGTTTACCCCATCCTCCAGGTCATTTATGAACAAATTAAATAGGATTGGTCCCAGCACAGAACTCTGGGCATTCCGAGTACTCCCCATTTATCACCACCCTCGGAACTTCCACTTGTAGCCCAGAACCCTGGGGACCCCACTACCCACCCCTGACCATTCCGAGTACTCATTGTCCTAGAACAACATGAAGATCAGTAGTCAGAAGTCCCATTCTGTATACTTATTATGTGATTATGTTCCACAGTAAGCCAGGCACCTAGCATTTGCAGAATGAGAATCCACCAGGGGAAACCCTACATATTTCTTTTATCAAAGGATTCCTTTAAAATATAGCTGGCAACGAACCAGACTTGGAGACAGAAAAATCCATCAAACATTTTGTTCTAATTAAACAAAGCAAAGCAATGTTGTCTAATTCTTTATGTTATCACGTACTTTAGTGCTTTCCACACTTAGCTGCCAGGCCTTCAATAAATCAATGTTCACATGCATAATATCACAGAGATGAGCTGATGTTCAAGTGAGCTCCTGGCTGACTTTGGCTGTCTTTTCCTGTACGTGTGAAACTCCCTCTCGGGCTCGGTGTCGCACCTAATTATGCTCCCTGCGCATCACCTGGCCACACAGGACTTCCCGCTGCTTCTATGCCTGGCACTGATTGGCTTCTTGCAGGTGGAGAGCAGAAGTCTGCAGACCCCCCACTGCATACAGACAGACGGGCAAGGTCATGACACGCCGCCGGGCTCTCGATGGACAGATGGATATTTCCTGCTCAATGCACAAGGAAGGCCAGCGCAAGACCGTTGGGTTACACATTGTATTAGAAAGTAATAAGCACATTTGGCATTTGATTTTACCCTCATACCTCCCAACTTTCTTAGATGGAAAGCTGACACCTTCCAGCACCAATTTGTTTTTTTAAGCAAAGGACATCGTCCACCAGTTAAACTACCAGTATTTCGTGTAGGGAAAACCCCCAGAAATACTGTATGTTCATCTGAAAAAGCCATGCTTCATGCGTATCCAGCAATTCCCAGACTGTGGTCTTTGGATCTTCAGTAAGCCATAGGTGTCTGCCAGCTGGTGAGTGAGGAAATACTTCAGGGGGTAGCAGGAGGGTGGAGCATTGGGCAGTATTGTTTTAGCTGATTGCCAGGAGACATGCTGTTATCCTGCATTGGATAATAAGGTATATAGGGCGCACACCAAGTAATACAATAACGTTTCTTGTCAATAGTACCCAGCTAGTTAGCATCCACTGGATTACAATTTTATATCTCAACAAAAAGTTGTACTCTACCTAGGTGCAAACTCTACCCAAGTGCAAACTTTACCAAATAGTTCATTTATTCAAATTTCAGAAAAGTAGCATCTTAACCACTTAAGGACCAGGCCTCTTTTTCAGACTCGGTGTTTACATGTTTAAAACTGTTTTTTTTGCTAGAAAATTACATAGAACCCCCAAACATTTTATATTGTTTTTTTTTCTAACACCCTAGAGAATAAAATGGCAATACTTTTTTCACATCGTATTTGCGCAGCTGTCTTAGCCCTTGTAAACACGGTCGGACATTCCGACAACAAAATCCGTCGGATTATGTCCAGCGGATTTTGTCCGAAACTGGTGTTGCATACACACCGTCGGACAAAGTTGTCAGAAAATCCGATCGTTCGTAACGTGATGACGTAATTTCGTTACGACGGGACTACGTTCAGGCTAGTAGCCAATAGCTTTGGTCTAGGAATTTGATCTGAGCATGTGTTGTACTTTGTTCGATCGGAATTCTCTACAAACAATCGGACAAAGTCCTATCGGATCATGTTGCCGGAAAATGTTATAGCCCAGCTCTAAAACTTTGTCGGTCAGATATTCAGACGGAAACAGTCCGATGGAGCCCACACACAGTCGGATTATCCGACAACACGGTCCGATCGGACATTTCCCATCGGAATATCCGACCGTGTGTACAAGGGCTAAGTCAACCCACCTTCTGTGTTCCCAGGTTCACGGACACACCTCCTTGCCACATCAGCCTAGGCTAACAGAACAATATTGCAGAGAGGGACACTGAGGTCATAACATTAGCACTGATCTGACCACCAAACTAAAAGAGGAGGGTATGATGCTATGTGGGAGACGACATGGGGGGGGGGGGGGGGAATTTTAGGGTAATACTTAATTTATTATTTGATTTAGTAATTCCTGTGTGTGTGTTTTTTTACGGTGTATTTGTAATATGTGAACTTAATCAGGCCAGAAATCAGCGCACACTAAGCTCAAATAATTGTGACTCAATATAAGGAGTCAGGACACACCAACAGCGGCTCCTGTAGGGCAGTGAAGCCAATTGGTTCTCTGTAAGTAGAGATGTTTAAATGTCATTGATATTGGTGGCTACATGTTAATGAACATCAGTACAGACTGAGAACTTCTTTCTTCTCGCGGGTTCAGATAAAGTTTACTTTCTGATCTAGACATGCCTATCAAGTAAAATTGCAAATATGCATTCTCATCTTTTATTTCCTGTCTCCTGCTGAGCTGCAACTTCAGCCAGTTCAAATTCCCTGTCTGATTTCTTCAAAGAGGTCTACAAAGATCTTCAAACACAGGAAGAGCTACATGATATTGTCAAAAGTATTGGGACACCTGCCTTTACACGCACATAAACTTTAATGGCATCCCACTCTTATGCCGCGTACACACGACAGGACTTAAGTCCGGCAGACTTTCAACGGAGTTCTGACAGAGTTCTGACGGACTTTCCGAATGAACGGACTTGGCCACACACAATCACACCAAAGTCCGATGGATTCGAACGTGATGACGTATGACTGGACTAGAATAAGGAAGTTCATAGCCAGTAGCCAATAGCTGCCCTAGCGTCGGTTTTAGTCCGTCAGACTAGCACACATACGAGCGGATTTCTGGGTCCGGCGGAGTTCTGTCGGAAAAATTTGAAACATGTTCCATTTCTAAAGTCTGTCAGACTTTTGCAAATCAAAAGTCCGCTGCAGCCCACACACGTTCGAATAGTCTGCCGGAATCATTCCGTCAGACTTTTGATGTTGAAAAGTCTGGTCGTGTGTACGGGGCATTAGTCTGTAGGGTTCAATATTGAGTTGCCCCCTCTCCACCCTTCTGGGAAGGCTGTACACAAGGTTTAGGAGTGTGTCTATGGGAATGTTTGACCATTCTTCCAGAAGTGCATTTGTGAGGTCAGGCACTAATGTTGGATGAGAAGGCCTGGCTCAAGTCTCCGCTGGAATTCATCCCAAAGGTGTTGTATCTGGTTGGGTTGAGGTCAGGACTCTATGTAGGCCAGTTGAGTTCATCCACTTCAAACTCGCTCATCCATGTCTTTAATGACTTTGTTTTGTGCACTGGTCTAAATCATTTGGTGGAGTGGGGGGGGGGGGGGGGGTTATGGTGTGGGGTTGTTTTTCAGGGGTTGGGTTTGGCACCTTAGTTCCAGTAAAAGAAACTCCTATGCAATAATTGAACAAAAAGGTCTGGATGGCCGCTCTCCAGTGAAAACTATTTCTTTATTGTTATAATAAATACATGCAGCAAGGATAAAACCACACATTTCACACCGTTATAGCAGGCGCTTATTCATAACTACGTTTTTAAATAATGATAAAGACATATATATGGAAGCGGGCAAAACCGTAAATTGGTGTAATTAGGCATCATGTACGCCCACTACAGGTGACACAATGCTCTCAGTGGATATAAAGGTGAGTCAGCTGGACTTCTCTCTCACATGATCACAAGGTTAACTCTTCAGACAAAAATAAAGACAAGCAAGCCAAACCCATAAAAGATATATGAATAAAGACCAAAAATTTGACTGTGATGCATGCATAACATAATTAAACTGGTGAAACATGTTGGGATAATGTGCAGCGATTACCTTCGTTATTGGTTTTTGCGGACCCCAACTGCTTTAAACAATTGTGTAAATTACCTCAAAATTTTATTTGTTTGTTTAAACTTGTGTCTGTGTCAATAAAATATCAATTTTATTCTAAAAATATTTCTGATGTCTATGTTAAGCACCGTGAAAATCACAATTTTCTGTATCTTTAAATAATTAAACCATGTGAACAAGTGGAAAGTATCCCTACCCAAACCAATTTTCAGCTTTCAGCGCTCTCACACTTTGAATGACAATTACTCATGCAACACTGTACCCATATGAAATGTGCGTCCTTTTTTTTCACACAAATAGAGCTTTCTTTTGGTTGTATTTAATCACTAGTGGTTTTTTTTATTTTTTGTGCTTTGAATAAAAAAAGATCGTCAATTTTGTGAAATTTTGCAAATTAGTAATTTTTCTTCATAAATTTTGGCCACAATTTATAATGTTACATATCTTTGGTAAAAAATAACCCAAATTAATGGATATTATTTGGTCTTTGTGATAGTTATAGAGTCTACAAACTATGGTGCAAATCACTGAAAATTGATCACATCTGATGTACTGAAGGCCTATATAATTTCTTGAGGCACTAACAAGTCAGGAAAGTAGAAACACCCCTCAAATGACCCCTTTTTAGAAAGTAGACATTTCAAGGTATTAAGTAAGTAGCATGGTGAGTTTTTTTAAGTTGTAATTTTTTCACACATTGAAGTACCACCTTCAGGCATTCTACGAGCATTAAGCACCAGGACAATGGAATTGCTCACAAAATGACCCCATTTTGGAAAGCAAACACCCCAATGTATAATCTATGAGGCAAAATTAGTCTTTTGAACGGTTCATTTTTTTCCAGAAGTTTTTGGAAAATGTGGAAAAAAAGTGAAAACGCATTTTTTTTTACACAAAGTTGTCAATTTAAGATATTTCTAACACATAGCATGTATATAGCAAAAATTACACCCAAAACACATTCTGCTACTCATCCTGAGTATGGCGATACCACATGTGTGAGACTTACACATACACACAGCCTGGCCACATACAGAGGCCCAACATTGAAGTAGTACTACCTTCAGGTGTTCTAGGAGCATAAATTACACATTTGATTTCATTCCTACCTATCACACTTTTGAAGGTCCTTGAGCACCAGGATAGTGGAATTACCCACAAAATGACCCCATTTTGGTAAGCAAACACCCCAATGTATATTCTATGAGGCATGGGCTGCAGATAGGTACTCGGGTACTCTTATGGGCTGCAGATAGGTACTCAGGTACTTTGATGGGCTGGAGACAGGTACTTGGGTAACATGATGAGCTGCAGATAGGTACTCGGGTACTCTAAAGGGTTGGTGACAGGTTCTCAGTTACTCTGATGGGCTGGTCACAGGTACTCGGGTACTCTCATGGGCTGGAGATAGGTACTCGGGTAACATGATGAGCTGCAGATAGGTACTTGGGTACTCTGATGGGTTGGTGACAGGTACTCGGTTACTCTGATGGGCTGGTCACAGGTACTCGGGAACTCTAATGGGCTGGTGACAGATACTCGGTATTCAATGGGCTGGTGACAGGTACTCGGGTACTCTAATGGCCTGGTGACAGGTACTCGGGTACTCTCATGGGCTGGAGATAGGTACTCGGGTAACATGATGAGCTGCAGATAGGTACTTGGGTACTCTGATGGGTTGGTGACAGGTACTCGGGTACTCTGATGGGTTGGTGACAGGTACTCGGTTACTCTGATGGGCTGGTCACAGGTACTCGGGTACTCTAATGGGCTGGTGACATGTACTCGGTACTCAATGGGCTGGTGACAGGTACTCGGGTGCTCTAATGGCCTGGTGACAGGTACTCAGGTACTCTGATGTGCTGCTGACTGATACTCAGGTACTCTGATGGGTAGTGACAGGTATTCTGAAGGGCAGTGACGGGTACTCAGATGGGCTGTGACAGATACTCAGGTACTCGGTACTCAGATGAACTGTGAGAGGTACACAGATGAACTGTGACAGGTACTCAGGTACTCATATGGACTGTGACAGGTGCTTTCATGCATGGTGACAGGTACTTTGATGGGTGGTGACAGGTACTTTGATGGGTGGTGACAGGTCCTCTTTATTGGGGGGGGGGGAATCAGTGTGATTGGTGTACACTGTAAGCGGTAACGAGATGTTACTGCAGTCTCTTTCTCACACACAATCGGTGTGTGAGGAGGAGAACCCGGTAACATCTCGTTTAAACCTGTGTTTACAATTAGTGATCGGCTGTGAAAGGATCACAGCCAATCACCTGGTAAACAGCCGCCGGCCAATGGCTGTTTACCAGCGTCGGTGACGAGCAGTGTTCCCGGAAACACGCTGTCACCGACGTGCATGGGATTGCTCTCATGCGCCATGCAAAGCGAGGAGGTAACATCTGTGATCGGCTGATGAAGTCAAGGCCAATCACGTGATAAACAGCCATGCCCACTGGCTGTTCACCCCCCTCGGTGACGAGCGGTGTCTCCGTGACACATCGCCACCGACAGTACAGGGCTGCACGCACACGATCGCATGCCCTGTTTAAATGGACAGACATCATATGACGCCCGCCCAGAACGAGAGCTGCGCTGCCCAGCCGTCATATGATGATGGGCGGGCGGCAAGAGATTAAAAAACTTTCTATAAACATATGTGTGCATATATGTATATGTACTTTGATAAAAATGCCTGTTGAGTTTCTCGTCAGAAACATCTGTGCATGCCTAGCATTAGAATTCTCATGAAAACATAGAGATGTAGATGTAGATGTAGATATATAAGAATATAAATACTGCTCTTGTGCATGCACAGGTAAGTAAACCCAAATTCTGTCAAAAAACCCTGCATGCAGTCAGGATTCCCATCACACAGCACAGCATGAAACCACTGTTACTAACCCCATGACAAAAGACCAGATAATTGCATGCAGACCAAACTTTCAGCCACAAACAACATGTTCATGGTTATGATTCAATCAATTAGGTACATATATGTAATATACCTCCTGCAGATATCAAGATCACCTATCAAACACACATATTGCAGCATAAACTTTAGAAAGAATGAATACATACAAGGAAGCAGATAGACATGATCATGTCAGGAAGAAACTGGCAAAGACATATACACTATCTCACAAAAGTAAGTACACCCCTCCCATCTTTGTAAATATTTTATTATATCTTTTCATGTGACAACACTGAAGAAATAACACTTTGCTACAATGTAAAGTAGTGAGTGTACAGCTTGTATAACAGTGTCAATATGCTGCCCCCTCAAAAGAACTCAACACACAGCCATTAATGTCTAAACCACTGGCAACAAAAGTGAGTACACCCCTAAGTGAAAATGTCCAAATTGAGCCTAAAGTGTCAATATTTTGTGTGGCCACCATTATTTTCCAACACTTCCTCAACCCTCTTGGACATGGAGTTCACCAGATCTTCACAGGTTGCCACTGGAGTCCTCTTCCACTCCTTCATGATGACATTGCGAAGCTGGTAGATGTTAGAGTCCTTGCACTGCTTCACCTTCCATTAGAGGATGCCCCACAGATGCTCAATAGGGTTTAGGCCTGGAAACGTGCTTGGCCAGTCCATCACCTTTACCCTCAGCTCCTTTAGCAAGGCAGTGGTCATCTTGGAGGTGTTTGGGGTCTTTATCATGATGGAATACTGCCCTGCAGCTCAGTTTCCCGAAGGGAGGGGATCAGTTCAGTATGTCACAGTACATATTGCCATTCATGGTTCCCTCAATGAACTGTAGCTCCCCAGTACCAGCAGCACTCATGCAGCCCCGGACCATGACACCCCCACCACCACGCTTGACTGTAGGCAAGACACTTGTCTTTGTACTCCTCACCTGGTTGACGCCACACACGCTTGACACCATGTGAACCAAATAAGTTTAGCTTGGTCTCATCCTACCACAGGTCATGGTTCCAGTAATCCATGCCCTTAGTCTGCTTGTCTTCAGAAAACAGTTTTCGGGCTTTCTTGTGGATCATCTTTAGAAGAGGCTTCCTTCTGGGACAACGGCCATGCAGACCAATTTGATGCAGTGTGCGGTGTATGGTCTAAGCACTGACAGGCCGACCCCCCATTCCTTCAACCTCTGTAGCAATGCTCGGGGGAATCATAGGTCTATTTCCAAAAGACAACCTCTGAATATGATGCTGAGCATGTGCACTCAACTTCTTTGGTTGACCATGGCAAGGCCTGTTTTGAGTGGAACCTGTCCTGTTAAACCACTGTATGGTCTTGGCCACCGTGCTGCCGCTCATTTTCAGGGTCTTGGTAATCATCTTATAGCCTAGACCATCTTTATGTAGAGCAACAATGCTTTTTTTCAGATCCTCAGAGAGTTCTTTGCCATTAGGTGCCATGATGAACTTTGAGTGACCAGTATGAGACAGTGAGAGTGATAACACCAAATTTAACACACCTGCTCCCCATTCACACCTGAGACCATGTAACATTAACAAGTCACATGACACTGGGGAGGGAAAATAGCTAATTGGGCCCAATTTTGACATTTTCACTTAGGGGTGTACTCGCTTTTGTTGCCAGCGGTTTAGACATTAATGGCTGTGTGTTGAGTTATTTAGAGGGGACAGAAAATTTATACTGTTATACAAGCTGTACACTCACTACTTTACATTGTAGCAAAGTGTTATTTCTTCAGTCTTGTCACATGAAAAGATATAATAAAATATTTACAAAGATGTGAGGGGTGTACTCACTTTTGTGAGATACTGTATATGTCTTTGACAGTTTCTTCTTGACACGATCATGTCGGAACCGTTTATCTGTCTGTCCCATCCAAAATGAATGTGACAGGCTTGCTTAATAGACATTCTATATAACCCTATGCGAACTGTTTAGATGTCTTTCAGTTAGATGTCATTGTCTGACAGCATGCTACTCTCCAACATATGGCTATGGTAGATAATTAAAAGCCTCCATATTCACATTTGAGTACAATGACATTAAAGTCTAAGGCCTTGTACACACGGTCGGAGAATCCTTCGGAATGTGTCCTATCGGACCGTGTCGTCAGATAATCCGACTGTGTGTGGTATGCATCGGACTGATTCCGTCGGAATATCCGTCGGACCCAATTTTCCAACATGTTGGAAATATTTCCCGACCAACTGGGCCGGTCGGACATACTCCGATAATGTGTAGCGAATTTTGATCAGACCAAGTGCCACGCATGCTCAGATCAAATTCCTACATCAAAGCTATTGGCTACTAGCCTGAATGTAGTCCCATCGTAACAAAATTACGTCATCAAGTTCTGAAAGATCGGATTTTTCAACAACTTAGTCCGACCGTGTGTATGCAACAGTTTCGGACAAGATCCGACTGAGAAAATCCGACGGGTTTGGTTGTCGAAATCTCCGACCGTGTGTACAGGGGCTAAGAAGTATACTCATCATTACTCCCATTCATGATTCATACCCTCTGATTTTCTGGTGTTAAAAAAGAAGATCCAATATACCTCTCTTGTACATAATATTCTGAATTTGTGCCCTCCTCTGACTGGCAAAGTTTTTCTGGTGTACCAAATTCCAATGATTGGCTACATTGGTATTATGGCCTTTCTGAATATCATACAAATGATCGTACAAGCAATCACGCAACCTGCGTGTAGTGCACCCAACGTATTGTATATAACATGATTGGCATGTTACAATGTAGACCAGATACTTTCTGTTACAATTAATAAATGTGGTGATGTTTGTTAATAGCAGTCGCTTGAACCATGCCACCTCTGAGAATGTGGGGGCAACAAGGACAACCATTGCGTCCACATCCAAATGTGGCTTTAAACTGCAACCAATATCTACTAGGGCACTTACTGGTATGCAGACTGGTCCAAATCATTTGGAGGAGGGGGGATTTTAGTGTGGGGTTGTTTTTCAGGGGTTGGGCTTAGCTCTTTAGTTCCAGTAAAGGAAACTCCTAAGGCGCCAGCATACCAAGACATTCTGGACAATTTAATGCTCCAACCGTTGTGGGAACAGTTTGGGGATGGCCCCTTCCTGTTCCAACATGACTGCGCGCCAGTGCACAAAGCAAGGTCCGCAAAGACGTAGATGAGTGAGTTTGGGGGTGGAGGAACTTGATTGGCCTGCACAGAGTCCTGACCTCAACCCGATAGAGCACCTTTGAATGAATAAGAGTGGAGACTGTGTGCCAGGCCTTCTCATATAACTTTAGTGCCTGACCTCCCAAATGTGCTTATGGAAGAACGGTCAAACATTCCCATAGGTACACTCCTAAACCTTGTGGACAGCTTTCCCAGAAGAGTTGAAGCTGTTATAGCTGCAAAGGGTGAGTCAACTTAATATTGAACCCTACAGACTAAGACTGAGATGCCATTAAAGTCCCAATACTTTTTACAATATAATGTATATCAAGGAACGCATCCCCAGCATCCCATGTGTACTTTCAGCACCCAGCCTCCAGCAGGCAAACCAATGAACAGGCACATATAAAGGATTTCTGGGAATGCCTCCCTTCATATCATCACACAATAATTTGCTCTCCTTTCCACTCCTTCCTCATCTCATTTCCAGGTAAAAAAAAACAAAAGAAGAAGTCATTTTGGGCCTGCTAGCTGCTGAGAATGGCTAGATCAGATATGAGGAGCAGCAGAACAGTTCATTTTTATTATATCACAATGCTGCCCTTATCTTTTAACTGTAACCTATACAAATCAATGTAATGGTTCCCATAAAACTTAGTTGTGTGCTACAGCATAGCAGCTCCTAGGTAATCTTATCACAGGCGTACACATGTACAGCTGTTGGGGTGTCCATTAAACCATCTTTGTGTCTTTTGTTACCTTGTACAGCGCCCACGTCAGAAAAAAAAACATCTGCAGAAGGAATGACTGAAGATAAGCTGACATTACATCTGATACATAGGCCGCTACCGGTTAAAATGTTTTCACTTTATGGCAAATTCAATATTTGTGGCATGTTCAGCTAATGACTGCTGTCTGATGTTACTTATAATGCTGATCCTGCAGCTGGGTTAAGGCAGACACCTACTGACCCTTTAAAGCAAAAGTGTAGGTATGCCTTTTTTTTGGACCAATGTGCATGTGCCAAACCTGGTCAATTCCTGTGGTAGCGGAGAATCACTGTAGTAGCCACTGCCAATATTTGGCACCCAGGGCCAATTATTTTTCACCCCCCCCCCCCCCCCCCACAACGCACACATGCACCCACGATAAAAAATAATTAAATGAATAAGTGGCATGCAGCTCCAAATTGTAAGTGTGCTCAAATCGAACTAACATTGGGAGGGTCTTAATAGACCACGGTTAAATAAAAGATGAGCCTATTCACTGTATACATAGCACACATATGTCGCTGTATTTGTACCTAACCCTGAGGAGTGGTAACACACAGGCCACTGTACAGAATGCAACCAAAGAAAAAATGTCTGCCATTACAATTACACCCCTAGCCCATATCCCTATTTCAACCATCAGCCCCAATTTCACCCCCAGTACAGACCTACCCCCAGAGTACTGAATCACCCCTCCCAGCCCATTGCATCAGTACAAACCCCCTTCCCAGTCTAATGTTTCAGTACAAACACCCCTAATCAGTACAGACCCCATCAGTACAGACACACCTCATTAGTATAGTAGCCCCCCTCATTGTGCGAGTACAGACCCCTCTCATCAGTAGAGACCCCCTCATCAGTACAGACTCCCCTCAGTACAGACCCCCTCATCAGTACAGACCCCCTTCAGTACAGACTCCCCTTCAGTACAGACCCCCCTCCAGTACAGGCCCCCTCATCAGTACAGACTCCCCTTCAGTACAGACCCCCCTCCAGTACAGGCCCCCTCATCAGTACAGACCCCCTTCAGTACAGACTCCCCCATACACAGTACAAGCCCCCCCCCCCATCTCTCAGTACAGACTCCCTCTGTACAGACACCCAAGATACAAAAACCCCACAGAACAGACCCCCCCCAGTACAGACACCCCCCACAGTACATTTCCCTGAGTCCTAGGGAAGGACTCCGCAAAGAGAAAATGCTTCTGCAGCATGCTGGAAGGGGACAGGCTGTACTACTGTTGTAAGACATCTCACACCTCTTGTTTTTATGCACCTGAAATGTATTTAGCTGACTTAAGCTGTAAGTTCAATTGGGCTTTAAGGGCCCATTTACACTTTTTGTGGGGTGCTAAATGTGTTCTGCGACACGCATTAACGTGCATTTTGTTAAAACAGAAAAATAAAATGGATGGGTTGCCAAAGCACCCTATCATGCCAAAAATCAGACATGACCTCTTTTTCTTGCCCTTTCGATGGGGTGCGCTGCAACACAGGTGGATTGCTTTAGTGCGTCGGGTTGCCTTTCAAAATGAAGGACACTGCAACATAGTATCATATGTTACAAAATGTTAGCGAGCATGCCACAAAACATTAGCTATGACATGTTAGTGTAAATGGGTCCTATATAATGTAAAAAAAAATGTCAGTCAAATCAGTTATTTACAAAACCAAGGCTTCTGGAATTAATACAATAAAAAATCTGAAAACAATTATATTTTGATAAGATTTACTGTTTGCAGGAATATAATCATGTTGACCTATAAAAACACGGAAAAAATACAAGAGGTTTTCATACAGAATTGAGGCTTTTGAGGCTAATATTATGGAACATAATTATAAAACATTGCGATGTAAAGATCTCCAGGATTACAGGGTCATCTCATTTTCTCTCATGCGTCCTTCCTCCCTGCATCAGCCGCATGTCTAGATGTGTTTGGACAGCTCTGTCAAAGCCACCACAGAATGGTTTTGCATATCTGCCGCATCCATTGATTCCACATAAAAGCAGTCCATCTCCAGTCGTTTGCGGCGGCCTTAAATAAAACCCAGGATTGCCGGCAAGGTGTGCTTCGATTACTCAAAGTGCTGTTTAATTGATGGTAAAGGGAATTTAAAAAAAAAGATATTAAACAGTGGAAGTCCGGCTTTCCCTACAACCCCTGCCAAAAGCTCCATTTTGAAGTTTTGTCTCGTATTAACATTTAAATTGAAGTTGTCTTTTCTAGTGGCCTGTGCAGGAAAAGGATAGAAAGAAAAAGAGATGGGGCATCTGCATATAAATAGAATTGAGTTAAAAAGAAAAGGGAAACTAAGCATCCACAAAGAAGAACCTTTTTATTAACTCCTTAAAGGACAACTCCAACTCAACAGTTGTAGCCTATGTACAGGAACTGCTTCATCTGAAAGCAGGTCTGTAAAAAAAATTGTGGGCCCTTTTCAATCCAATTGTGTCTGCTTTGCTGTATGGCTGCATAGTATAAGAAGGGGGGATGACACTTTCTATACTCTTTGCTTGTGCCTGTAATGTGTCACTGCTCCACCTCCTCCTATCTACCATTTTTAAATGTCTCGGTGTGAAGCCGGTTCCTATGGTGGCACACCTACACTTGCTCTTGTGTCTATAGACACAGAAAGCTTGGCCCGCCCCACCTCCTGCTACCTTGTCAAATGATTTGACTGACAGCAGCAGAAGCCAATGACTCCTGCTGCACACAGCCAAGCCTGTGAGAATGGACGGAAGAGAGAAAACCATTACACTTAAAGTGGTTGTAAAGGTAAAGAAATATTACTGCCAGCCATTCTGTTCTATCACTCTATTCTATCAATCCATCCTAATAATGCCTGCAAATACCTTATCTCAGATCCTTTGTGGCCGGTCACATGACCTCAGGCCACTCTCCTCCTTTGAGCTAAGGGCTACAGTGGGAGGGGCCCAGATCCCCCTCTGATGTCAGCCGAGAAAGAGATAAGGTATTTACAGGCATAGCTTTATACAAATGTTTACACAGGGTAGGGTTGATTGATAAAACAGAGGGGCTTGCAGTACATTTTTTCCTGAAGCCAACATGGCAGCATACCTATGATAAAGCTCCGCCCCTATATCCACCCACAGGACCTGTTTAGCTCTATAAAAGTCTAACTGAGAGCTACCTCCCCCATTTTCCTTCTTTCTCCTCAAAGATCAACACCTACAGACAGTTAAAATCAGGATAAGCTCTTACCCCCTGACTATGTCGGAGTCCGTCTGGGTTCAAGCCTCTCCCAGCATGCAGTCCCACATTTTAGGCTGCTATATGCACCAACAAGGTGGGGAACCCCTTCTAGTGGCCTTTGGGCTGGAGGTGTTCTCTAATCAGTGACAATATCCCTCTTGTGGCATGCCTGCTTTGGAGTCCAGATCCAGCGGCTGGGACTGCATGATGTCTTCTCTCCTATCGAACTCTTTCCAGGTCTGTTAATCTCTATAAAACTTTTTTTTTTCTTTTTCTCACTCTTTTGTCTCTAAAGACCCTATACACACTGCGCAGTTTTTGTTGTCTGATTTCCTTTAGAGTTGCCAGGACTATGTAGTGCAGGGGCCTGCCTGATTGCATACAAATTGAGGCTCTTAAGGTTTGGCCTCATATTATGTGGTTTTGATAAATCTGAGGGAGAAAATCTGCAGAGGATTGTATGATGTGTAGCCAGCTTAAAAATGTCCTTTTGAGTGGATGGACGTTGGCTTCTCTCCTAATTGTACTACCCCTTTTTTGATTAGAAAAGAGGCTGTGGTGGACTGAGTCTCCCTCTCAGGTGCACTTTTTAAAGGGCACAAATGGCCAGGTAATGGATACCTTTGCGATTCAGGCATGAAGAGAGACAGCATCTCATTCTGAGGAACAATCAATGACAGGTAAGTCTTGCTATTCTAGTAATGGGGATAGAAGGGAGAGGCATCAAGGAAGAATGTATTATTAGAGGATGGGGGGGGGGTTTGCCCAGATTTATGTTATTTAAATTTGTTTCTCTTTGCCAAAAAAAAGGGGGTATATCTATGTATTTTTTTCCCTCTCTCACTTCTCTTATTTCTCTCTGTTGCCATGCAGTCCCCCTTACACCTTTTGGTTCTTCCGCCAGCATGAGCCTAACACCAAATAACATAGACCACCGCAATATCAGGTAAGGGCCTGACGCCTGGACAAGTGTTCCTTCTTGTCTATTGCAGCCCCGGCCGATGACACTCCCACACTGCCGCTTTAGGAGGTCAAGAGGCCCTCTGGATCGTTAGAATGTTTCCAGGGCAGAAAGTGACTCCTTCAGTCCTGGCAGACCCAAGTACAAAGGGGGAAAATGTATGCTTAAGTGAAAGCGCACTGGTTCTCCGAGGGCTCAGCGCCCAAAAGGCAAATGTTGGTGATGGGGAGATGACCCTATGCCAGGAAAGCTACTTTGCAGCAACAGTTTCAGGCAGCTTGCCAGAAACCAGGAGTACGAGAGTCAGCAAGTGTCAACCTTGCTCAAGAAAGTAATCCATGACTCCCTGGCAGAATTTTCCAGTCATCTCGGACAACCAGGGACAGAAGCGGACGAACAGTGTGGGCCCTGCACCAGGTCTAAACCAAGCCATTTAACCCTCTCTAACTAGAGGGGTACCAGGCACTTCAGGGGTGACTCCAGCCCAGTGGATTAAGTGGGCTGATTCCCCAGACCCAGTATTACAGCCAACCTTCCAGGCAGAGGGAGAAGATACCTCCTCCTCCTCGGCAGAGGATCCTGAAGGTTCAGGCTTTGATTTTGCGATTATACTACAATTTTTTAGGGCAGTAAAATCTGCACTGGAATGGGAGAAAACTTATTATCACACACCATACAATCTGATTTTACATTGTGTGTCAATCGCTGCACAACATGCATTAGGTGCCTTCATCCTTTCAGGGCACCCCAAATATGATGCAATTCTGCTGTGATTGTCACGTGGGAGAACACGCCTTTAAAAACAGTGTGCAAAGCTTGTTGCCCCTAAATAGAAGTAGGGGCTTCTTTTTGCACACTTAGGGCAGCCAAGTGAATGGGCCACCCCCATGCGAGTTGCAACATTGCGTGCAAATTGCTCTTTGAACATTGCATAGTGGAAACACTTGTCCCCTCTACGTGATAATATCAAATAGCTTTGAAACGTGACCTAAGCACAGATTGTATTTCAATGCAATAGCAGAGCCTGCTGCAAGTGTGAACAAGCCTTTGGGTTCTATAGGAGGAGCCTAAAGAAACAGATAGCTACGTTTCCTCCTATGACATAAATAAGAGGCCTGTTTCAAGAGGAATGGGAGAAGGGAGAGGAAATCCTCCTCAACCAATAGGTTGCAGAATTTGTATCCACTCACAAAGGAGGCTGCAGCTCTTTTATCTAACCCACCAACGGTGGATGCGGCGGTCACTAGACTGGCCAAGAATGTGACACTTTCGATGGTAGACTCTTCCTCCTTTTGCAATATCCTTGATAGACGCATTGACATGAACTTGGAGTATGCAATCAAAAACCAGCTGCCAAAAGAAAAAAAAAATCATCAAGGCTCTTGATAAAATAAAACTCTCTGCGGACTTCGCAGGTGAGACATCATTCGATGGTCCTCCAGAGCCATGCTCAGCTCAGTCACAGCCAAAAGAGCATTGTGGCTAAAACCCTGGGCTTCCGACCCATCCTCAAAGCAGAATTGCTGTAAACTGCCTTTTGATGGGCAGGGGCTGTTTGGCCAAACAACTGGAGACTACCATCTCCAGGGATACAGGAAGAAAATCTGGTTTTCTGCCCTGAGATCGATGGTCCAGACGCCAGAGGGGGCAACCATCCAGAGGAGCGCCAAACAGGTACCCGGATTTTGGAGGCTTTTGCCAATCCAAGGACTCCAGAAGGGGTTGGAGGGGTACACAGTCCACCTTTCGTAAATACTAGAGCCAGCTGGAGCCTACACAGAATATGGTCTACCTAGGGTCCCAATTCAATACAAGTTCCAACAGGCATTGGCTGCACCATGTCAGCATCCCAGTACATAAGTCTTCTCGGGACAATGGCTTCATGTATTCCGATTATCCCCTGGGCTCACTAGAAACTTAAGAGTTTTCCAACAAAGCTTCTTGATGCAGTGGGAGAGAGTTCATATCATTAACACAGATACCAGCACAGCAGGTTGGGGCACCACCTGCAAACAACTCAAGATCCATGGCAGAGGGGAATTTCTCACTCAGGGAAGAGTTTCCAATATTCTTGACCTTCGAGCAGCATTCATGGTGTTGGCCACCTTGCTGCCTTACATACAGGGTCGTCCAGTCCTACTCTGTCTGGACAACACGGCAGCAGTGTCTTACATAAAGCGACAAGGAGGGACGCACAGCCAATCCTTCGAGAGAGGTGGAACCGATCATTACATTGGCACAATATCTCCCGGATTTGAGGGCCATATATCTTCCAGGCTGTCAGGACTTGGAAGCAGGATCGCCAATCCAAACAATTGAAGGATCCCAAAGAATCGTCCCTTCACTCCAAAGTGTTCAAACAGATCATCCACGAGTGGGGGTGTCTGCAACTGGATCTTTTTGCCTCATCAACCAACTGTTGATGAGGCAAGCCAATTCCTCACACGCTAAAATCATCCATTAGCAGAGGGGACAGACACCTTGACCCATCCTTAGGTTGTGCACCTGGCCTATGCCTTCCCTCCAATTTCTTTAACCCTGAAATTCCTGAGGAGATTGTTGAGAGAGAATTTGACAGTCATCGCAGTATTGCCTTACTGGTCTCGCAGATCATGATTCTCTCTGGCGTGTGCCCATTGATCACTCTGCCGGTGATTCCTCATCTCCTGTCACAAGGAGATATCCTACATCCACAACCATCATGACTGGCCTTAGCAGCCTGGAGATTGAAAGGCAGTGGTTGCAAGAGTTAGGATGTTCTCCAGAGGTTATTAGGACTTTACAAAATTCCAGAAAGGGGTCAGCCAATGCCATCTACTCCAGAATATGGGATAGATTCACAAGCTTTACGTCAGTTTGACCCTAGTGACCAAAATGTGTCTCAAATCCTGTCTTTCCTACAAACCGGATTGGATTTGGGGCTCAGCCTAAGTTTGCTTAAGGTGCAGATTTCAGCCATCTCGGCTTTTACCCCCAAAAAAGGGACAGCAAACCTGCTGGTGGAACGTTTCATGAGAGCGGTACTTAGACTACGCCTTCCCAAGAGAAATAGGTTCCCTCAATGGGACCTGGCAGTTTTCTAGCAAACGCTCCTTGTGCTCCCACGGAAGACTGTTCACTATAGGATATCACCTTAAAAACTGTGATTCTAATAGTGATAACTTCAGAGTGTCGGAACTCCAAGCATTGGGAGCAGCTGAACCTTATACCATATTCTTCCTAGACAGGGTTGTGCTAAGACCATTGGATTACTTTGTCCCAAAAGTGGCATCAATATTTCACCTCTCCAATAAATGGGTGCTTTCCAGCCTTCCCAGCAGAAGCAGATGCTGGCCTGCACGAGTTGGGTAGTCCTCAAAGCCTATCTCCGGGCTACTTCTTCAGTCAGACGTTCTGACAGACTTTTTATTATACCTTCTGAAAGATTTTAAAGGGAAAGAGGCCTGGGCCAGAACCATCTTGGCCTGGATTGTAAAAATGATTCACTGGGCATATAGAGGGGCCGGGAAAGAGAGCACGGGCAGGAGTGTCCCATCACACATTCCTGAAACACTACAGGGTGGATCCAGCAGCTCTTGCTACAGTAGAGTTTGGGAGGAAAACTATCCAAGCTTCTATGTATATTGTTAAAGACTAAGTTTGCAGCATTAAACCCTCCCTCTCAAAAGCTCATTATTTATCATAGGTATGCTGCTATGTTTGCATCAGGAAAATGGAAAATTGTATCAAATACTTACTCTAATTTTCCTATCCTGATGCCAGTGCATGGCAGCATACAAACCCTTCCTCTGATATTTGTGCTTTATACGGAGAATGGGGGAGGTAGCTCTCAGTCAGACCTTTATGGAGCTAAACAGGTCCTGTGGGTGGATATAGGGGTGGAACTATATCATAGGTATGCTGCCATGTATTGGCATCAGGAAAGGAAAATTATGGAAAGTATTTGATACAATTTTCCATTTTCTTTACCTTTACTGCCAGCTACTAATAGCGGCGGGGGGGGGGGGGGGGGGGGGGGGGGCGGAGATCACTCACACACACAGGAGCTGACAAGCAGGGATGGATTGGGAGAGAGGAGAGCAAGGGGATGGCGGAGGCACGTAACTTGACCATGGTAACCATGGTAATCATGGATCAGCATCCACGATTAACGGTCAGCACACAGAGGGGGAAACAGGAACAGGCAAGATCAACCAGGTTTTTACAGTTTAGAGAGGGACAGATTAGACAACACAAGCACTGTGCTGTTTAATCTGCTATAATGGAACAAGATGTCTTTTTTTTGGGGGGGTTATAAAGTTACATAATTACCAGCGAGAAGTTCAGTGCTCACAACCTTTCCTCATAACTAATATCCTCCAGACCCTTTATCAGCTTTGTTGCCCTTCTTTGCACT
The DNA here is from genome assembly GCF_037356315.1 of Lithobates pipiens. Classification (NCBI taxonomy): domain Eukaryota; kingdom Metazoa; phylum Chordata; class Amphibia; order Anura; family Ranidae; genus Lithobates; species Lithobates pipiens. The sequence goes on along the minus strand of NW_027507903.1, from coordinate 503,910,318 downwards.
CGCTCCATTTCCAGTACATCCTTCCTGAGGACTGGTGCACAGAACTGGAAAGCATACTCTAGGTGCGGCTGGACCAGAGTCTTGTAGAGTGGGAGAATTATTGGTTTATCTCTGGAGTTAATCCCATGCATGCCAATATTCTGTTTGCTTTGTTAGCAGCATCTTGGATGCCATTGCTGAGTCTATCATCTACTAGGACCCCCAGGTCCTTTTCCATCCTAGATTCCCCCTGAGTTTCCCCCCCCCCCCCCCCAGTGTATAGATTGCATTCATATTTTTGCCACCCAAGTGCATTCTTTTATATGTTTCTACATTAAACCTCATTTGCCCTGTGGTTGCCCACCCCATTAATTTGTTCAGATCTTTTTGCAATGTTTCCACATCCTGCGGAGAAGTTATTGCCCTGCTTATCTTAGTGTCATCCGTAAATACAGAGATTGAACTGTTTAACCCATCCTGGAGTCGGGTTTCCCCGCATCCAATTTTCATGACAGGAGACTGTGACCGACTCTCAATGGAGCCGTCTTACACATCTCTGGGACGGCTGCGTAGCCAATTGCACAAGAGTCCTGTGCATCTTTTGCTCCATTTCTGGTCTGAATTCAGAAAAAAATTTGGGGCTGAAATGGAGAACAGGAATGCACCAGACCCCTGCTGTGAGCCGCATCCAAATTTAGTGTGAATCCAGCCTTAATGTGATCACCTGGTGATCTTGCCAGTAACACACTTCATGCCCTAGGGTGACAATGCTCAATCACTTTACTGTATCTATATAAGGGCAGCGCTGTTACTCAAGAATGGAACTGCAATACACCTCCCCCTTTCCTCTTCTCCATAGCACAGGCAAGAAGAGGCGGTTTGCAGCACACATAGGTAGTTGGGAACAATATAACTGATAAGGGTGTAGTACAGGCAGAGAAGACGGCAGATTATCAGTTTAGTGGATTTCTGGCAGGATCAGCAGGTATTTTTTTTTTAACACCTATTGAACTCATATAGCACTTTTAATGGGATATTTACAAGACCAAAAAGAAGCAAAAAAAAAAAAAGGATGTTTATTGGTAGGGCTTGCATACACTTAAATAACACTTGTAGTCTACTGCAAGATCCATTTTCTCTGCTACGAATTGATGATTTAATTAGGCTTATCACTCTACAAATTAGCTACCCATGAAGAAGGTTTACTTGTCATTTGTCACTTCCAGGTAAATTGTTAAGTTGTTTTTCAAGCGTGATTATTTTTTTATTTTTATTTTTTTTACAGCAGTAACCATTCACAGTTCTCTGATTAGGTAATGTTCCTTTTTCTGTCCATCAAGGCCCAGGAGCCAATAAAATCAAGCAATAATTTAAGAGGGAATCCACATTCTATTCTGAGTATGTATACATTTTTCCCTATTAAACGTTTTGACAAAAGAATTATGTTATTTTTTCGTAAAACATTTTTTTTTTTTAATAGTTTTTTTTTAGGGATTTTTGAATGATCCTTATAATGGTCAGGTGAATGTCAAGGAATGTGATTAGCATCCCTGCATAATGTCTGCTAAGACATTCTCAGTTACATTTATAGTATAGTATAGTATGGTATGGTATAGTATAGTATAGTATAGTATAGTATAGTATAGTATAGTGTATAGTAGTATGTTTAGTAAGGTCAGACTTGACCTTTTTGAACATCCCTTTCCAAAACCATGGACATTTACATGGAGTTGTGCCACCTTTTGCACTTATAACAGCATCCAGTCCTCTGTGTAGGCTTTCCACAAGATATTGAATTGTGTCTGGGGAATTTAAGTAAATTTTGCCAAATAAGCATTTATTGGATGCCTGGCTCACAATTGGTGATTAAAATCACCCCAATGGTGTTTACGTTTTCAAAATAAAAATTCTAGCCCCTTCTAGAATTATTTTTTATCCATCCTGTAAGCCTGTTAACATACACTATATGGTCAATGAACTTTTTGGACACCATTAACTTGTTCAGCTCCTTGGACATACTACATATTTCACAAGCTGCTACTGCAGCCATTCATTTGTGCTCTTCTTGTTAAGCCAGCTCTTGGCTTGAAAGTGAAAGTCATGAGGCAGCTTTCATACTTTCACAGCCTGGGCACACAATTGGGTGGGCTCAGGGCACAGTGCTCTGCGCCCCGAGCCCACCCTTTTTTGAAGCCAATTAGAGCTTCCGGATCTAATCATGTGCTTAAAAAAAAACATTGTAATCCATGCATCTGGTGCCCTGCATGTAGGGGTCCAGGTGCATGGATTAGGGGGACGGCATCCCTGCACCCTGTATGGAGTGGCCGCCACTGTTCATGTTGTTACAAAGGTTAAAATACCCCTTTGTGCACTTTTAGCATGCCGGAAAGCCAGACCACTACATAACACTGAGCACAGCCATCTGGGTTTCTAGTAGCCTGACAATTTCCCCGCACAGTGCTTCAATCAACAGAGCTGCTCAGAGGGCATAATCACTAATGACTGGAGCATTGTGCAGGGGGGCATGTCAGACCAACGTAGATCACTGTGTATTGTAATTGTTTAAACACTGCTAGCTAGAATTAATCCTTGTTTGCTCCTCACTTAAAGTCTACCTAAAAATGACATGTCAATTTTAGACTACTCTGTCCACAGGGTGACAACGCTGTTCTTTCTTCAGTAAAATCACTGCAGCGTTGTCCCCCTGTGGATACGCTATAATTGAAAACCAATGGATATACTGGTAGGATCATTAAGTAATAAAATTATGTTGCTGAGGAAATTTAGAAAAAACTAAATCTGTTGGTTTACTGCTATTGACAGACTGCATTATATGTCATTTCTGCTTTTGTCCATAGTTCCACTTTAAATTGAAAGTGACAAAGCCACTGATTCCCCCCCCCCCTCCTTTTGTATTTTATAACAGCGGCTCATGTCTTAAACTTTAAAGCAATGTTAACATTTTTCCTAGTGTTCTACATCACTGTGATTTCACATGTGACAGAATGGCTTGAAAACATCAGCCATGTATAGTGATTATGGTCCAATTGTAGCCAATCAGTCTGATCTTTGCACCCCAGTTAGAGGTCAGCATAAAAGCAGACTTTCAGGGTACAAATTGCACAGAACTTCCCAGCAATTTTTCTTCTTTTTCTGGTGCAGATTTGGCTAACAGGGGTCTAGAGCAGTGAAATGAATAGGACTCAGCTTGATTCTATTTAGCGATAAACAGACACGCTGTGTTAATTAAGAGAATTGCATTTTGCCAGCAAAAAGGAGCCCAGCAGGACGCTTGTCCCGCTGATCAAAGACCAAACTTCCTGATGGAATCTTAAAATGCATTAGGCATGAAATTGCATTTTTTTTTTCCTTTTGTGAGAAGGGGAATGAGGCCAATGGCAGGAAAGTATGGAGGGGAGAGATAGGGGACAGGCAGTGGAGGTGGAAAAAGACAAGGAGAACTAGAGTTAGAGGAAAGATCGATAAACCAGAGAAGGATAAATGTAGAGTGTATGTTGAGAATAAAACAAAATATAGGAAACAGAAAAATCACACCACTATGTGCTAATACTAACCTCTGCCTGACATCTACATTATTCACTTAAAGTAAAACTATAGGCAAACTTTTTTTCTTCATTTCCTGTCTCATAGTCAAAACAGGAAGAGAGAGGAAATCCTTGAAAATTAGGAGAATCTCTTAGGGCCCATCGGGTCAGCAGAACTTAGGGGTGAACTGGACCAGGGGGGGGGGAAATTGCCCCATAAAAAGGTGGCACCTCTTCCACCACAGACATTGCCAAAGGCTTCCTGGTGTAGAGGAGTAAAAAGTCCCCACCAGTGTCCTACTGAGTGCAGGATGAGGACGAGGACGAGGACAGAGTGCAGGCCGCCAAAGGCATGAATGGTGTATGCTGTATCTGAGCAGACACAGCCCTATGGGAAGCCTCAACTGAGCCTCCTCAACTCCCCCCTGCAGCCCCCTGCTGCCTCTTGATGGCCAGTTCAAGAACCTGGAGTTGGTGCAGCAGGCGCTGTCCAGCCCGACCCACCCAGGGGGGCTGAGAATACTTGGAGCAGCGCTTGAGCATAGGATGGGGTTGGAAAGGGCAAGGAGGAGAGATAGCGGGAGGGGGGCTGAGTTGCTGCACCATGGACCTCTGGCTTGTAGTTGCCTCCTGGGCCAAAAGTTGTCAGTCAGCACCTGCCAGAACTAATGTTGCCATTGGAAGATTTCCCTTCTATCCTTTTTCTGGGGACAACCCAAAATATGGGATTTTCTATTACTTTCACTGATAATGGTAAACAGGACAAATACAGAGGATAAATCTTTAAAATGGGGACAAAGACAGAAATAAGAACTGACAGATATTCTAACCGTTCTCCTCTCTACCCAAAACGAAAGAAAATAAAATTGCCTTTAGTTATACTTTAATAGAGTAATCTACCCAATATTAAGAGATACAAGTAAGTAGTCAATTGCATTAATTAAAACCAGAGATCCCCCCTGCATTACTTTTTTTTTCTGCCATTGGATGTCCTTAGTATTATGGCCAGTATTATTCAACTACTTTCTCTGAGCCCTGGTCATACTGGACCCGCCCCAAGCCTGTGACTGGACAGTGAAAGCAGAAGCACCACAATGGTGAGATTATCCTTTTGTCACTCTGCTCTCTCCTTTTATCAGCATGCTGTGAGAAGGGGAATGAAGCCAATGGCAAGAAAGCATGGAGGGAGAGGTAAGGGGTAACCAGTGGAGGTGGAAATAGGCAAAGACAACCTGAGTTAGAGGGAAGATCAAAAACCAGAGAAGGGTAAATGCAGAGTTTATGCTGAGAGTAATTAAAACAAAATCTGGGAAACAGAAAATTAAAAAACACTATGGGAGAGATTTACTAAAACTGTGTGCAAAACCTTACGCAGCTCTGCATAGAAACCAATTGGCTTCCAGGTTCTATTGCCAAAGCTTGAGGCCGGGTTCACACTGGAACCGGCTGCAGATCATACAGGAGCGCTGTGTGTCTCTGTTCCCCATTTCAGGGACGAATCCGGGCCAAATCTATGCCTGAATTCGGTCCTGAAACAGAGCCAAAGACGCACAGTGCAGTGCGCCCTGCAGCTGCAACGGAGATATGTGAACCGATTACATAGGGAGCTGGTCACATTCTCCTGCTATGCGAATTGGATGCGGCGAAACCCCGATGTAATTTGCGTCGGTGTGAACCCGACCTAATTGTACAAGTTGAAGTTAGAAGTTGATTGGCTACCATGTACAGCTGTGCCAGATTCTGAGTGCTTCAGTTTTAGTAAATTACCCCCATGTGCTAATACTAACTTCTGCTTGACCTCCACAGTATTTACTAAATGCAGAATTCCAACCAAAGTTAAAAAATAAAAATCAATAGCCCATTTTATGATAAAACAACAAAACCAGAGGCCTGCAGTACTTTTTTTCTGCCATTAGATGTCCTCAGTCTTAGGCCTCAGTATGGCCAGCATCATTCAATCACATCCTCTGAGCCCAGGTCCTACTGGACACACCCCCAGCCTGTGACCAGGCAGTGAAAAAAGATGCAGCACAGTGATAAGCTCATCCCTCTGTCTTTCAGCTCTCTCCTCATATAAGCATGCTCCTTGAACTGACTGCCTCTTGTGCTGATTCTCCCACTGCCAATCTGAAATTTGTTATACAGGGACTATAGGTGCCAATACTGCTTGCAATTAAAAAATACAACTCTGCATTAATGTGTCTTTCAAGCTTATATGAGATTTTAGTGATTGGGTTTACATATAGTGTACATTTCTAGATGAGGTTAGGGAAGGTGGGTGAAAAATAGGAAAGCTGGACAGGAGGATTTGATCTAACTGATGAGCAGTCCCTCCAAAAAGAGGTTTAGAAGCTATGCAATTTACGTTTTGAAAAATAAAATTTTTACAAGTGTAAAACTATGCAGTATTACTAAGCATGCAGAATTTTATTCATCCACAAGATGGCAGTATTCAGCACTTATACATTCCAGAACGTGATACAGGTATTCAGAGACTTCTTGGAATTGTAGGCTGAAAGCAGAATTTCCTTCGCAGTTAAAGAGGAAGTAAACCCTGATGGGTTTACTTCCTCTTTCATTCCCTGCAAAGGTAAAGCATAATGGACTACTATGCATCGCATAGTACTCCATTATGTGTCACTTACCTGACACAGGAGCCAGCAAAGTCACCGCTGTCCCCTGTAGTACGGCGCATCCATCTTCTCAGTGGGTCTCGCCACTCCGCCGCTGTCATTTGGCGAAGCCGCGATGACGTCACTCTCGTGCATGAGCACGGGAGCCGCCACTCGCGGCATATCGCCGTTGACCGAGGCGCGCTCAGTGCGCCCGCGCTGCTGTCTACATCGCATGCGCCGTAGACAGCGGTGCCTGTCTTTCGGCAAATATCTCCTAAAACGTGTAGGTTTAGGAGATATTTCTTAATTTTCCTTAATCTAGGCTTACCTGTAGGTCAAAGTTGGTTGTAAGGGTTTACAACCACTTTAAAGAAGGAGATCCAACCATAAATGGAATTTTTGCTGATCGGATTCCCCCCCCCCGGCACCTTTTAGGGGGGAAGTGGAGCAGATACCTGCCAAATGTGGGTATCTGCTCCCACTCCCAGGGAAAGATCACCGCATGTGCAGTAGGAAACAGACTGTGAAGCCGTCAGGCTCCACTTCCTGTTTCCCTTAGTAATGATGCCTTGACACCTTGGGCTCATAGGAAGTGGATTGAGTGATATGGGTGGCACTGGATTGTAGACAGGTGAGTCTGCATGGGAAATCAGAGAGGAGGTGAGTATTGCGGCGGTATCTTTTATATGTTACCAAGAAATCCACTACTTTTTAAAAAAATGCTTTAAGAGACCCTGCCACCAACTTAAAAAAAATGCTGGTGGGATCACAGAGATAACAAGTATTATAAATGCTTACTTGCAGTGCTTTTCTTTCCATTAATTATGTTTAATCCACTTGCAATGTGCCTCTGAACTTACTGGAAAATGTGACCACTATAGGAATAGTGAATTGCCTAGCACAGTCCCTCGTTTCATAGCCTCTCCTCTTCTAGGAGTGTCTAATTACTGTCTGTGCTGGCACAGCTCCTCTGCTCCTCACCTCCCTACATATTTGTTTTCTGTAGCTGCTGGAGGAGAAGAGTGTCAGCTCCAAGCCTGCTGGGATTGCTGACATCATATTCAAGATGGCAGCTCCCAGCAGCAGTCTCAGGGCTTTCAAATGTCTACGCAAAGGAAGGCTTTTACATGTAAGTAAAATGCATATAATCTTATGGGAACATTTTTATTGAAATAAATGGTCTGCTGTAAAGGGACTTTAACAATATTGGAGTTGTGACTAAAAGGCTCTACTTTTTTTTTAACGGTAGTCTACAACACAGAATATATATATAATTTCTCAGACAACAAAAGCGTATCATCCGCTGACTGTAAGTTCCTGCTGCTTTAACTAGATACGGAGTGGAGCGCCAGAGAGAGCAGAGGCCACCGCTGCACAAACTGTGAAGTCGCTTGTGAATATTTTACATCCATCTATATTGCATGAAGCACAGGAGGAAGAACAGTTACCTAATGTACTGAACATAGGCTGAGATTTCAAAGAAGGCTTCTTCTGTACGCCAATGTGTGGTGAGCCTGCAAGTGTTATCATGCCTCACCAACCTTAAAGCCAAACTGTCAGCTATATTAATCATTTAAAAACCCAGTCTAAGAGCATACGCCACAAGGTGCCCTCTGTTACCTTTTTGTAGCTGGAAAAGCCTTGTTATTGCCCCCCCCCCCCCCCTCCATTCTGGTTTCACTTTCTTACTACATGACCCGTGTAGCCCAGATATACACTCAGCTGAAATAGCCCCTTTTACTCCTACCCCCTTTTTCCTTAATAATAGACCACACAGTTCTCGTGGAGTAAACTGGCCACAACAGCCTTTATTAAAAACCAAAATAAAACTCCAAAATTACTTTAATAATAAATACCCTTAAATAACCTATAAACACATATAACCAAGAAACAACATGTTTTACCAGATTGATTGGTCAGTGACGGAGCTAAACTCCTTCTTCCCATATACCTATAAATATATATATTCGTATATATCTATATATACACCCAGGGGGGGCACTGCGGGACTTTCTCCATAACCTCCTAGGCCTCCAGCTGTCCCGCTCGGAGACAACCACCGTTCCCGCAGTGCAACAACACCAGTATTCATCAAAACGTTTGATGTACACACCGGAGGGGCCATCTACCGACGAGCCCCCCACCCACTTTTTCCACCTCTATAACTGCTACCGTCACTGACCAATAAATAACTACCGCCAACCCCAGCTGTCATGACGACCCTTGCTCCCGAACCTGCAATGACAAAAAACATTAACACAGCCTACAGTAACAACAACCTATAAAGGGAGGGTGGGTGGGAAAAACTGCCTCCTCGTGTCTTCCTCCTTCCGCACTGCCCGTTCCCGGCTCCGCCCCCTTCCTTTAACTGGCCGCTCCCCTTCCTTCGGCCCCGCCTCCCCTTCTAAATCCCACCCCTTCGTGTGTCACTAGACACACGGTCATGTCCGGCCCTCCTCTATCCATCCCTGCGGTCCGTCCCGCTCCGGTCCTCTCTTGACCCGTGTAGCCCAGATATACACTCAGCTGAAATAGCCCCTTTTACTCCTACCCCCTTTTTCCTTAATAATAGACCACACAGTTCTCGTGGAGTAAACTGGCCACAACAGCCTTTATTAAAAACCAAAATAAAACTCCAAAATTACTTTAATAATAAATACCCTTAAATAACCTATAAACACATATAACCAAGAAACAACATGTTTTACCAGATTGATTGGTCAGTGACGGAGCTAAACTCCTTCTTCCCATATACCTATAAATATATATATTCGTATATATCTATATATACACCCAGGGGGGGCACTGCGGGACTTTCTCCATAACCTCCTAGGCCTCCAGCTGTCCCGCTCGGAGACAACCACCGTTCCCGCAGTGCAACAACACCAGTATTCATCAAAACGTTTGATGTACACACCGGAGGGGCCATCTACCGACGAGCCCCCCACCCACTTTTTCCACCTCTATAACTGCTACCGTCACTGACCAATAAATAACTACCGCCAACCCCAGCTGTCATGACGACCCTTGCTCCCGAACCTGCAATGACAAAAAACATTAACACAGCCTACAGTAACAACAACCTATAAAGGGAGGGTGGGTGGGAAAAACTGCCTCCTCGTGTCTTCCTCCTTCCGCACTGCCCGTTCCCGGCTCCGCCCCCTTCCTTTAACTGGCCGCTCCCCTTCCTTCGGCCCCGCCTCCCCTTCTAAATCCCACCCCTTCGTGTGTCACTAGACACACGGTCATGTCCGGCCCTCCTCTATCCATCCCTGCGGTCCGTCCCGCTCCGGTCCTCTCTTGACCCGTGTAGCCCAGATATACACTCAGCTGAAATAGCCCCTTTTACTCCTACCCCCTTTTTCCTTAATAATAGACCACACAGTTCTCGTGGAGTAAACTGGCCACAACAGCCTTTATTAAAAACCAAAATAAAACTCCAAAATTACTTTAATAATAAATACCCTTAAATAACCTATAAACACATATAACCAAGAAACAACATGTTTTACCAGATTGATTGGTCAGTGACGGAGCTAAACTCCTTCTTCCCATATACCTATAAATATATATATTCGTATATATCTATATATACACCCAGGGGGGGCACTGCGGGACTTTCTCCATAACCTCCTAGGCCTCCAGCTGTCCCGCTCGGAGACAACCACCGTTCCCGCAGTGCAACAACACCAGTATTCATCAAAACGTTTGATGTACACACCGGAGGGGCCATCTACCGACGAGCCCCCCACCCACTTTTTCCACCTCTATAACTGCTACCGTCACTGACCAATAAATAACTACCGCCACAGCCTGAAAGGGTGAAACCTCATCCTTGATGGCACCTCCACACCCGCAGGGCCGCCTGAATGCCCTCCTGAAGCCCCAATGACCAAAGGTCAATGCCCACATCCGTAAGATGGACCCCATCCTTCCGTAAATAAAGGCCAACATTGACCTCTAAGTCCCTATGGCGAATCACCAGCCCCCCTTCTTTTGCCAAAAACCTCCCGACCACCTTATTGATTCTAATCCGTGCCTTGTTGATTCTGTACACAGACCGGGCCATGCGCCAAGTTGTCCGCGCCACCATGTCTGACCACAGCAGCAACGTGTCCGGGAAAGCTGTGCGCAGGTATACCAGGTCCGCCTTGATATCCGCGATCAGGTCCCTGACCGTACGAACACCCAGGTCGTTACCTCCTGCATGCACGACCAACACATCCGGCGGCCCATCCAAGCCAACATATCTTTCCACTTCTGGGACCACCCCGCCCCACATCATACCCGGCCTACCCAGCCACCGGATGGTCGCCTCCCGCCCGGAGATCCCCAACTGTCTCCCACCTGGTCTGGCATCCCCTCTCCTGGCCCCCCAGCACACATACGAATGCCCCAGGATCCAGACGAGGCGCGGAGGCCCTCCATCTGAAACAACAGAACAGAACATAGCAATCACTCACCCCCACTGTACCAAAAAACCCCCCTTCTCTTTTTTTTTTTTTTTTTTTTTTAAATTTATTCACAAACCAACTGCGGTCTAACATAAGTACGGAATCGTCTGGATTCCCACCTCCCCAGCCTCCGCACGTCCGCTTCATCCAACCCGCGTCTGGCGGCCTCCGTGGCCGCCCCGATACGGAAGGAGTGGGAAGCGTACGCTGCACTATCCAAACCCAACCCTTGCAAGCATTGTCGCAGTACCGCCACAAACTGGTATTTGGACAAGAAAGACCCATCCGCATGAACCAAGAAAGGACCACCCCCTGCCGGCCGTTCCCGAACAAAGCTACCCACCGCCCGAACAGGGCATGCCACACAGCCCGGCAACGCATGCAAGGACAGACGAACCCCCACACCTCGTTGGTCCGTTTTTGACCTCCTCAACAGCACCGATACGGTATCGTCGAGCACTGTTACATCCTGCGCCAACAATCCACCCCCGACCGCCTTGGAAGGGCTCACCAATTCCCCGATCCTGAAAGCCCCAAAAAACGCCAGCGAGAAAGCCGCCAAAAACAACAACCCTTCAAAGCGCGATGAACACACCGATCCCAATTGTGCGCACAACGACAACAGATTCACGAAAGTAATAGGCCGCCGCGCATCCTGACATTTATGCCCCAACCGATATCCCTTAACCGCCTGTTTCACCCAAAAATCTTTCGTCCAATCCGCCATCCCCCGCAGCTTGAACCAAAACGCCAACCCTGTCAATTTCTTATTTATGGAGGAAACCGACTTCCCCTCCTCCATGTTCCTGGTCACCCAATACAACACCAAAAGCCTCATCTCACGCTCCTCAGCCCCGACCTCCGCCTCCCGGACCAAAGCCAGCCATTCCAACCATACCTTATTATAAGCCGACCATGTGGCCGCACTTAAGGACCGCCGGATCCATCCTGCGGCGATTCCAATGCCAACTCCCAAATCCAGCCCGGGCAGGGGACTCCCTCCTCCATCGCGTCCGGCGCCAGAGTCCTGAACCTGTCCCACTGGAACCGAGACAAAGAATCAGCCAGGGCATTATCAACCCCCGGGATATGCACAGCATAAAGCAAAATGTTCAACTGCAAGCAGCGCAACACCAACTGTCGCAGCAGCCGTACGACAGGTTGTGACGACGCCGACATGCCGTTGATCACCTGCACAACCCCCATATTGTCGCAATTGAGCCGCAATTTCAAGTTCCTGCAAGCCTGCCCCCATAGTTCCAAGGCCAGCACCACCGGAAAAAGTTCCAGCAGCACCAAATTCTTCAGGAAACCCGCTTCTACCCAAGATCGCGGCCATGGCTCCGCGCTCCAGCGACCTTGAAAGAACGCTCCGTAGCCCGTGGATCCCGCGGCGTCAGTAACCAACTCCACGTCAAAGTTACTCACCGGGCCCGACATCCACACTGACTTGCCATTGTACTCGCTCAGGAATCTGTACCACACCAAAAGGTCTTCCCTATGCTCCCTAGTCAATCTGATAAAGTGCGTAGGCGACCGCACCCCGGCCGTGGCCGCCGACAGCCTGCGACAAAATACCCTCCCCATGGGAATGATCCTACACGCAAAATTCAATTTTCCCAACAATGATTGCAACGCACGCAACCGAACCTTCTTACACCCGTGAATCTCCCGAATTTCCCTCTGCAAGTCCCTGAGCTTCCCCTCTGGCAATCTGCACTCCATCGCCACGGAGTCAATCACTATGCCTAAGAAGCTCAGCTCAGTACGCGGGCCCTCCGTCTTATCAGCAGCCAAAGGCACCCGAAATCTCTCCGCAATGTGCTGCAACGTGGACAACAAAATCGCACACACATTGGAAGAAGGAGGACCCACGCAGAGAAAATCATCCAAGTAGTGGATGACGGAGTCAATACCTGCCACGTCCCGAACCACCCACTCTAAAAAGGAGCTAAACGCCTCAAACATCGCGCAGGAAATGGAACAACCCATCGGCAAACATCTATCTACATAAAACCGTTCCTGCCAACAACAACCCAGCAAATAGAAACTATCCGGGTGAACCGGCAACAGTCGAAACGCAGATTCCACGTCAGACTTCGCCATCAACGCCCCACGACCGTATCGCCTCACCCAGCGGACCGCCGCATCAAACGACGTATACGACACTGTACAAGCCTCCGGGTCAATGAAGTCATTCACCGACCCCCCCTTTGGGAAGGACAAGTGGTGAATCAACCGAAATTTGTGAGGCTCTTTTTTGGGAACCACCCCCAACGGCGACACCACCAACTCGTCCAACGGTCTCGTCGGAAAATGCCCCGCCATCCGACCCAAGGCCACCTCCTTCGCCAGCTTTTCAGATACCACCGCCGGGTGCTCCAAAGCCGACTTCAAGTTCCTCGCCAGCGGGGGCACCACCGATAACGCACACGGGATCTTAAACCCATGCCGAAAACCGGCGTAGAGCAACCCCGCTGCCGCCCTATCTGGGTACCTATTTAGGAAAGGAACCATCCTTTCCCACATCACCGGCGTCGTCCCTCTTGTGCGAAGGCTCTCCGGCACGTTTTCCCTTCTTAAAACACCGCGCGAGTGCGTGTCCTCCCCCGCAGCCCGAACACTCGTGTTTGAACTTGCAGGCACCCCCAAACTTGCAGGAGCCCTCGTTGAACTGCCAACACACTCCCCATTTTTTTCCGGCCGACAGTCCCGAAGAGTGGCTACTCCCGGCCCCCCCTTGAAATGGCCGATCAGGGGTCCTCGCCGACGCCATGAGCCTCATCCAGAGGCTAATGTCCTTGTGGTCCCAACGCAAGGCAGGTCGCACCGCCCTGCGTTGACGGAACTGCTCGTCGTAGCGAAGCCACGCCGTGCCACCATAAACCCTATGGGCCTCCCCCACCGCGTCCATGTAACAAAATAAGGCCGAACAGTGTTCGGGACTCTTTTCCCCGATGACGCTCGCCAAAATAGCGAACGCTTGCAGCCAGTTAGCAAACGTGCGCGGGATCAAACGGTACCGACGCTTCTCTTCATCCTCCTTCTTCGTATCATCAGGTTTAACCCTATCCAGGTTAAACTTCTCCAGGGGCAAAAGGGAGAAGATCTCCACATATTCCCCCTTCCAGATTTTGTCCCTCACCTCCTGTTTTAAATGCGCCCCCAACGGACCCTCGAAGCATACATATACCTCGCACCGAGCCGCATCTGCGATCCTCACAATGTCCGACCTCGCCGTCTTCTCCGTGCCCGGCGAATCCGCCGTACTCACCTTATCCGAAACCTCCGGCACTTGACCGCCCACGGGTATTGCCCCCGACCCCACACTGAGCACCCCGTCAGCGACCCCAGGAGTCGCACCGCCTGCGTGCTCCACGCAGTCGACACCTCCCCCCACCGCGGGATCCAGAACCGGGTTACCAGCAAAACGGCCCACCAGAACCCGCAAACCCTCCAACAGTTCCCCCAGCTGGCCCCGCGCCACCCCGTCGGGCACACTCCCGCCCCGCGGCTGGGCAGAGGTCGCCAGCGGCGGCGCGGGAGACCCTGTCATTCCCCCCCCCACCGACACAGAATCCAACAAACCCCTTAAAGCAGTGGTGAAAACAACATTGTCAGTCGACTTACCGGGCTGACTGGGCGGACTCCCCACAGCCGCTGTTCGGACCTCCCTGGACGTGATCGGTCGACTGGGCACTTCCTCCTCCTCCGACAGCTCCCCCTCCGATCTGCTCGCCCCGGCCAAGTCCTCCGCACACGGCGACCCCCCTGGCGAGGGGCCCCTGGAAGGCGGGCTGCTCCACGCCCCTCGTTGACTGGCGGCTGCCCCCCCGCTGTCCAGCGGGACCGGCTGTCTCTCGGCTCTGTAGGCAGGCGGGCCGCTCCCGGCACCGCTCCTGCTCCGTGATGCCCGCCCCTGATCACCTGACAGTCTCTGCCCCCCCTCCGGACTGGCCCTACCCCCGCCCGCTCGGCCCCCAGCGGCTGGCCCAACGCTGTTCCTTCCGTCAACCCCCCGCGACCCGTGCAGGGCTGCCGGGGGGATCGTCAATGGTGGACCCCTGGCCGCAAAAGCACCCTTCCTGGCCGTGCCATGAGGAGCCCGTTTGCCCGCCCCCCTCGTCTCCCGCAGGGCTGCTGGTGGGGTAACTCCGGACCTGCTTCGGACATCCGCAGCCGTGCGTCCACGAACACGAGCTGTGCGGGGGGTCCTACCGTCCGCCCCCCCCGCTACGTGCAGAGCGGCCGGGGGAGACACCCCCGCGGAAGTCCCCTTGCTGACGGCCACCCTTCCGGCATCCGCAGGGCGCCTGACCCTCCTCCTGGAAGCCCCCCCCGGCCCCTGCAGGGCTGCAGTATCCAGAACTCCCGGTGAGACAGTCCCGCTCGGGCCTGGCAAAGGCCCGCCATGTGAGTCCGTGGCCCCGCCCCCTCCCGCATGTCCGCGGCCTGCCGGCCGCCCGAACCCCTCCGGATGTAGTGGCTGGCTCCTCTTAGCAGGGGGGAAGGAGTGCTCCCCCCGTGGGCTCCTGAAAAGTCTAGCAGCCCCCCCCACAGTCCCAGGCGAGTACCTTGTCGGCGGCCGGGAAATCCGCCCACGTGCCGCCATTCCGCCGCCGTCTGCGCCTCCTGGCCGTTCCTCCCGCTCCACGGACCCGTCCAGCGCCGCCGCTACCTGCTGGTGTAGCCAGTCCGGTCCCCGCGATGATGCCGCCGCCCGCAGCCTCTCCAGAAGCGCCTCCACATCGGCCATGTTCGTGACGAAAACGAGGAGCAGTGAAAAAACTGCCTCCTCGTGTCTTCCTCCTTCCGCACTGCCCGTTCCCGGCTCCGCCCCCTTCCTTTAACTGGCCGCTCCCCTTCCTTCGGCCCCGCCTCCCCTTCTAAATCCCACCCCTTCGTGTGTCACTAGACACACGGTCATGTCCGGCCCTCCTCTATCCATCCCTGCGGTCCGTCCCGCTCCGGTCCTCTCTGGACCAACTTCTTGAACTTTAGGCCTACCCCTGAGAAGAAGGAATGGTCACACATGAACTAGTGTCTTAAAATTCTTCCACACTTATTTGATGATTAGAGGCATGAGAATCTAATAACCAGAAATGGTTTATTTAAAACACAAGTTAGGGTAAAATGTCACATGTACACTATCTCAGAAAAGTGAGTACACCCCTCATATTTTTGTAAATATTTTATTATATCTTTTCATGTGACAACACTGAAGAAATTACACTTTGCTACAATGTAAAGTAGTGAGTGTACAGCTTGTATTATGCCCTGTACACATGGACTTTCCGATGGAAAATGTGCGATCGGATCGTGTTGTCGAAAAATCCGATCATTTGTGGGCTTCATCAGACTTTTTCCGTTGGAATTTCCGACGCACAAAGTTTGATAGATGGATCTAAAATTTTCCAACAACAAAATTTGATCGTTTAAATTCCGATCGTGTGTAGACAATTCCGATGGAAAAAGTGCCACGCATGCTCAGAATAAATTACGAGACGAAAGCTATTGGCTACTGCCCTCTTTATAGTCCCTTCGTACGTGTTGTACATCACCTTTATCTGAACGATAGGATTTTCCGACAACTTTGTGCGGCCGTGTGTATGCAAGACAGGTTTTGGGCCAAAATCCGTCGGAAAAAATGAGACTTTGTCGTCGGAATGTCCGACCGCGTGTACAGGGCATAACAGTGTAAATTTGCTCTCTCCTCAAAATAACTCAACACACAGCCATTAATGTTTAAACTGCTGGCAGCAAAAGTGAGTACACCCCTAAGTGAAAATGTCCAAATTGAGCCCAAAGTATCAATATTTTGTGTGGCCACCATTATTTTTCAGCACTGCCTTAACCCTCTTGGGCATGGAGTTCACCAGAGCTTCACAGGTTGCCACTGGAGTCCTCCTAGAATCCTCCATGACAACATCACAGAGCTGGTGCATGTTAGAGACCTTGCGTTCCTCCACCTTCCGTTTGAGGATGCCCCACAGATGCTCAACAGAATTAAGGTCTGGAGACATGCTTGGCCAGTCTATCACCTTTACCGGTCACTGCAATCCAGTAAGTATGCCCAAATCTGAGATGATGTAATCAGTATGCTGCAGGCAGGGGGAAGCATTTCCTCAGTCTCCTCTTCTCCAGTAATCAGACTGCAACATTGAAATGTTGTAGCAAGTCAGACGATGGGGAGGCTGCAGCAGGAGAGATCTGTGTCAGACAGTTGTGAACACAACCAAGAACTGCACAGGCACCGGGAGTTACATGATTGTCCCATGAGCTGGCATCTGGGTCCATAAAGTAGATGGTGACCCTGGATGATGCCTGAACAAAGGTGGCACAAACCTTCTAGAGAAAAGCAGATGAAGGCTTTCTCAGAAGGAGTAATGTAGTCTTTGTGCAAGGGGAAAAAGGGTAACCCCACTTTGGGGGGGGGGGAATAGCAAGCAAAGAAAAAATAATATAGCGTAGACAACAACTCCTCTTGTAATTGAATGTTATTAAAAATTACCTTTCCTTTTCAATCTGTAGCTCTATAATTTTCTGTAAAATGCAATATGGCTACCTGGAGGTGTTCTTTACACGGAATATGTACAGAATGCTCCCCAGAAACATAATTTCCTGCATGTGTGATTGGCTCACTGATTTTCCCTAAAATCTGCCCTAAGGCTGGATTCACACCTATGCATTTTTAGTGCTTTTTGCATTTTGCAGGTTTGCACTACAGTCCATTTACCATGGTTTCCTATGGAACACGCTCTGTAGTGCAAATCTGCAAAAAGCACTAAAAATGCATAGGTGTGAATCCAGCCTTAGATGCAAGTCAGATTTCAGGCATCCCCTGCAACAAAAATGTTATACTCTATAGGAAATCACGTCTCAGGCCTGGTTCGCACCTATGTATTTTTAGTGCATTTTCAGTTTTGCAGAAACACACTACAGTCCATTTAACATGATTTTCTATGGGTCATGTTCACATCTGTGCATTTTATGGAAAGGTCCAGGAACTTGTATCTGGTTTTTGGTTTCATAGACTTCAATGGATCAAAAATGTGTATTGAAAAAATGCAAAATGCACCTGGAATATGCAAACTGCAACCTGCATAGGTGTGAACCAGGCCTAAAGGGATGCAGGCCCAGCAGATTGGGCCTGCATCCAATTACCAATAACAGCAATTAATACCAAATAAATCTAAATTAATACTATACTGTAATAAACCATACCATCCTATTAAAATGCTACATAGAATAAATATGTATTTTCAGCATGTTTAAAGGCATAAAACATAGGAAAGGGTACATAATTTTAAGGCTTGATTCACATCTATGCATGCTGCTTTTGAGCGTTTTTGCAGTGCTTTTTGCGGTGCTTGTTGCGTTTTTGGACACACGTTTTTACCGCGATTTTGCGTTTTTTTTCTTTTTTTTTTTACACTGTGGTTTCTTAGCAACCAGTTATACACAGTGAAAAAAAAATGAAAAAACCCCGCAAAACGCAGTAAAATCGCGGTAAAAACGCGGTCCTTGCGTTTTTGATGCAGGTCCATTGACTTCTATTACATGCAAAACGCTGCATTTTGCATGAAAAAAAAGTCCCCGACCCTTTCCAAAAACGCAGAGGCACAAAAATGCATTGATGTGAACATGTTCCATAGGAACCCAGGTTAAAAAATTTCCCTGCATTTCTGCAAAATGCATCAATAAACGCGTTAGTGTGAATCAAGCCTAAGGCTGGATTCACACCTATGCATTTTTTGTGCTTTTTGCATTTTGCAGATTTGCACCACAGAACGTATAGGAATACCCATAGGAAACCATGTGAAATGGACTGTAGTGCAAATCTGCAAAATGCAAAAAGCACTAAAAATGCATAGGTGTAAATCCAGCCTTAAGGATTAATTCACTGTCACATTTGCCCAAAAAAATTCTATATATTACAATTTTTTCAGGACATGAATGTGCAGTCCTCCCTTTTGTAAAAGAATGCTAAAGCCCCATACACACTATCACTTTTTCTGCAGATTTTTTCCTTCAGATTTACCAAAACCATATAATATGAGGTCAATCCTTAAGGGTTTCAATTTGTATGCAATCAGGCAGGGCCTTGTACTACATGATTTTGGTAAATCTGAAGGAAAAACTATGCAGAAAAACTGATAGCGTGTATGGGGCTTTACTTTCAAGCTGCTTATTCCGTTGCCCTCTCTGCTCTGTCCAACTAACGGCAGGACATACCGAGCATTGGATGTGTGGCCCAGGAAACTAAGTCCTGGAAACTCACTTTGCTTTGTTTCCTATCCATCCATGCACATCCTGCTCTCTCCCACAGCTCATCATTCTGTAAGAGTGGAAAAGAGTGGTCTGCATCTGCATGGGTAGGAAACAAACCATTATTAACCCAAAAGCAAACATTCCTTATCCCCTTCCTGACCGCCGCATGCCGATATATGTCGGCAGAATGGCATGGGTGGGCAAAATGGCGTTCAGGTACGTCCCCCTTTAAGATGCATTGTGGGCATGCGCGCCTACATGTGCGCCTGCCGCGTGCTCCGTGACCATGCTCCCGCTGACTCAATGTCTGCCGGGTGCCCACAATCGTGTCACGGAGCGGAAGAACGGGGAGATGCCTTTGTAAACAAGGCATTTCCCCGTTCTGCCTTGTGACATGACAGAGATCACTGCTTCCTGTCATCGGAAGCAGTGATCGCTGTCATGTGAGTAGTAACCCATCCCCCCACAGTTAGAATCACTCCCTAGGACACACTTAACCCCTTGATCACTCCCCTAGTGTTTAACCCCTTCCCTGTCAGTGTAATTTACACAGTAATCAGGGCATTTTTATAGCACTGATCACTTTATATATAAATGAAATTGACCTAAAATAGTGTCAAAAGTGCCCGATGTGTCCGCCATAATGTTGCAGTCACGATAAAAATCTCAGATCACCGCCATTACTAATAAAAAACTAAAAACTAAAAATGCCATAAAACTATCCGCTATAACTTTTGCGCAAACCAATCAATATACGCTTACTGCATTTTTTATTTTTTTTACCAAAAATATTTAGAAGAATACATATCGGCCTAAACTGAGGAAGAAATTCGTTTTTTTAATATATTTTTGGGGATATTTATTATAGCAAATCGTAAAAAATCTTGCATTTTTTTTCAAAATTGTCACTGTGTTTATAGCACAAAAAAATAAAAACCGCAGAGGTGATCAAACACCACCAAGCTCTATTTGTGGGAAAAAAAAATATATATTTTGTTTGGGTGCATTTTCGCACTTATCAGTTAAAGCGACGCAGTGCCAAATCACAAAAAGTGCTCTGGCCAGGAAGGGGGTAAATCCTTCCGGGGCTGAAGTAGTTATATTGCAGCTTACCAATTCTTAGATGTGATGGCTGCATTAGTTTTATTTTTTAGCCTTTCTTCCTTCTATTTTCATCAGGTAATCCAGCCAGCAAGTCTGTTGTTTTTTTACACCACAAACTCTCTAGCAGAGTGTATCAGTTTACATGGACGAGACAAATCACTTAATATGGGCAGTGGTGATTAAAAAGATTAACTTTTATTTATTCATGCAAAACCTTTGTCCCAAAAGGAAAAAAACTGTTTGCTGTAACTGGTTATAAAGTATTAGCTGGCGTACAGCTTCAATTTGTATTTAAATCTGCTAGTACTTCTAACTCTGCCCTCCCCCCAGAATAATAATGCTGCTGTCCAAACCTGCCCCCTGTTCTCATTCATCCAGAGTGGTGTCTGTATAACACAGGAGGTGTGTTACTGGATTCCACATAGACAACATCAATAACAGTATTAGGTGATGACAATAAATCAAACGATATGAAGGATACACAACGTAGTATTGTACCAAGTTCGTTATGTGTGTCAATACCTAAGGAAAAAAACATTATTTAGAACAACATGTTGAGGCATACCATAGATAACTAAAGGGCCCTCTCACTGCAAGGGAGGGGATTACGTGTAAACTTCATGTTTTACTACAATCAAACTTATTCTAAAAACCTGTTATGCTAGAGGTTTACCTGTGAAGGTCATAATTTGCATCTGGATTCTGAGGAGTACATTTATACACAGAGGGGAAGGATTAAAGGGAAAATAAGGAAAGCAGAAAGCTAAGGAACAGAAGTTGCTCCAACACAGTCATGAGGTGGTGCTGTCTAGGTTGCCCTCTGCCCAGGAGATGAAGTCCGATGAGTAGCGGAACATGAACCAAGAAGTCTAAGTAAGAGAGAACTGATCGTCTTTATTAGATTCTTCAGCCAACAGACATTCAAGATCTCTAATGTGGTCCACTTCAATAGTTCACTACCCCAGGGAAGGTACAGTCCTCGACTTCCAATAACGTGCAATCACTATTCTGGCCGCGGCCAAAAAGTGACGTAATACATCTTTTTTAATGGACTTGAATATGCCCGGGAGCATGGATAAGAGAGCTATCTCAGGTGTAGGAGAGAGAGAGGTCGCCATCAGTTTGCAGTATAGTAGGAAGATCTGTTGCCAGAATTTCTGTATGGGGAGGCATTCCCATCAAACGTGGAGCATTGTCGAGTTGAAGTGATGTATAGTTGAAGGGCATCTACACCACCTTGTCAATAGTTTGAACCCCTTGTCTTGAGTTTTAGTGGCTAGAGAGAGTTTGTGTGTTAGAATAAAGCATTTTTGCCAGTCAATGGGGGAGACTGAGTGTTGTAAATCTTTTTCCCAAGCCTTCGTATAGGGTGGGAGATCAGGGTGAGAAGCATTCAGCAAGAGGGAATGAAGCTGTGATACCACGTGTGTTGGAGGATCGGTTTGGAGGAGCATATCCTCGAATCCTGTCAGTTCAGCTATAATATCTAATATTGATGGGAAGGTTCGGATATAGGAAGTCAATTGTTGTTCATGTACATAGCCGGTGGGAAGGCTGGAGTCCCAAATAGGTGGGTCATAGGCCCCGAAGGATTTGATATGTTCCCGCTAGAGATTAAGCGATCCCAAATTTGGATTGTTTGACGAATGAGGTCACAGAGGGAGTATGAACTCCTACGATTTGCAGGTGTGGTCCATGGGAGAGCTGAGAGTTCAATGGAGTTCATATGGCTTTTCAAGTGAACCCAGAGCTTTGTCGTATGGTTATGGAACCAGTCCAGTATGCCAGTAAGTATCGCTGCCTTATGGTACAATGAAGCGTCTGGGGCTCCAGCTCCCCCTTTCGCTTTCGGAAGAGATAACGTTCTGTATCGAATTCTAGAGCGGCCCAATTACAAATGAATTTAGAGAACAGCTGACGCAATTTCCGAAAATAGGAGTTAGGTATGTATATAGGGATTGCCTGAAATAGGTATAAAAACTGGGGAAGGACATCCATTTTCAAGGTGTTCACCCTACCAAGCCAGGACAGCCGTTTGAGCGTGTAAGTAGACAGATTGGCTTGTGTTCTAAGTCACTAACTTCCCCAAATCTCTGGAATTCCTGCAACTCTGAGAGCAAGGACGAGTGTGGATGTGTCACAAATAAAAGCAGGTCATCTGTGAATAGAGCAAGTTTAGTTTGAGTGGGCCCGGCCGTTATTCCATGCACAGAGGGATTGTTTCGCAGAGCAATAGCTAAATGTTCAATAGTGAGAACATATAGGAGGGGAGATAGAGGGCACCCTTGTCGTGTCCCATTATAGATAAAGAATGCTGGCGATAGCGCGCCATTCAGTCTTATCTAGCAGATGGAGAGGAGTAGAGGGACATTATCCTTGAGATCATGTGGGCTCCCAATCCTATTTGTTGTAAAGACAGCCGAAGGAATTGCCAATCTACTCGGTCAAATGCCTTTTCTGCATCGACTGTTAAGAGGCATAGAGGAATATCGTGGGTTCGGGCATATTTGGATAAAAGAAGGGTTTTTAGGGTGTTATCCCTTGCTTCTCGGCCACTCACAAATCCCATTTGATCTAAGTGGATCAAACTGGGCAACAACGGTTGTATTCTGTTGGCCAACACTTTAGCAAAGATCTTCAAATCCACCCGATTAAGGATATTGGCCTATAATTTGCACACAAAGTCGGGCTCTTTTCTGGTTTTGGGATAAGGGATATATGAGCCTCCAGTGTTTGCAGAGGCAACACTGAGCCCTCTGACACAGAGTTGAATACTTTAGTGAGGAAAGGAATAAGAAGGGGAGCAAATAGTTTATACACTGGGCTCTTGCCAGTTGGTGTACTCGCAATGGCTCTCGCAATTTCATTTGCTGTGTTTCAAGTTCGGTAACGGTTTCCTCATCCGGAGTGGGGAGCGCAGTTTCCATGATATAAGAGGGCTTGTTCTCCTCTGTAGTAGAGCGGGAACCTGATGACTGGGCCGCAGTTATGTTGTACAGGGATTGGTAAAAATCCCTGAACGTCTGCGCAGTCTTACAAGGTGAGGAGATTGACTCTCCATGCGGTCCTTGGATATTGGAGATGAAAGTAGGGCATACTTTGGGGTGCAGGGAGTGGGCCAGTGACCTGCCACACTTGTCTTGGAATTTATAATGGTGGAAAAGGAGTTTGCCCGCGAATGTACGCACGGAGGTCTCATGCAGACCCCTGAGATGTGATCGGGTGTTGGAAACCTTCGTGAGCTTTTCGGTTGTTGGGGAACACTTATGGTCAGTTTCCAGGTTTCTGAGCTTTTGAATTGCAGCCACTATAGCGGCTGAGCGTTCCTTTTTCAGGCGAGATCCTAATTGAATAAAGGTTCCATGTAACACTGCCTTCAGTGCCTCCCATTGGATGGGGAATGACGTGGTATCTTGTGCATGGTCCCCAAAAAAGTTAGAGATTGTTTCTGAGACACGTGTGATACAGTCCCAGCAATGAGCCATTCAAGCGCCATGTCCACTCCTTCACAGGCATGGAGGGGAGCGAGAACGTCAAGTATATAGAGTCTATTTCGCACTCAGGAGACCAGTCTAGACAGCTGTTGTCACTCAATAAATAGTCAATGCGACTATAGGTTTGATGTACTTGTAAAAAGTGTGTGTAGTTACGAGCCTTAGGGTACACTACCCTTCAAATGTCTACAAGGTGCAAGTCATATAGTGCGCATTTCAGGGCCCTCAATTTGGGAAATGAAATACGTGACCTTGAGGTGGAGGAGTCCAATAGTGGCTCCAGGGTGGTATTAAAATCTCCACCCAGGATGAGCTTACCCTCCATGCATTCAGATAGGATCTTCAGATTCTGCAAAGCTGGTGGAACCATTTACATTGTATGAATACAGTTTTAGTCGAGGGTGAGATAATACCGTATAGGTCATGGTGGAGTGAGGAGAGGAGAAGAAAGAAAATTTGAAAGTCCAGACGAAATGGAAAAGGGGAAGTAGTTACAAAAAGGGAAGAGGAATGGGAGAAGGCTGGAGAGAGGACATCTGGGAAAGGTGTCTCAAAACAAAATCTAAGGTGTCCGTAGTAGTGAGACACTCTATGAGATATCACGTACTAGGCACAAATCATGCCAAACCTATTTGGGGAGGGAGGTCGGAATAAGAAGGTCTGAGTTGTGAACCCGACAAGCAGGCATATACAGTATCTCACAAAAGTGAGTACACCCCTCACATTTTTGTAAATATTGTCTTCTATCTTTTCCTGGGACAACACTGAAGAAACTACACTTTGCTATAAAGTGTAGATATGTGCTCCAAATGTCAGGAACTTTCCATGTGCACGTCTGTTCAGACCTCCATGCGGCTACGCCCCCTCTACAAAGAGATTTTTATGGGGAAGGGAGTGTCTTGGTAAATATAGTATATGAAATATTGCATATGAATATATTGCATTCCTGTTTCCACCAGCATCTGGTGCTTTAGGTTCCTGTTCAAATTGTCCTGTTTCTCATTACTCATTGTTATAAAAAATTATAATTTTTTGTTACAGAGTGCAGTAGTTCAAGGTGAAATTTACACACATGCTCCATACAGCTCCGTCTGAGGTTTCAATTTGAGACAGCCTTCCTGAAAAGAGATAACTTGTGCAGAGCCCTTTCTTTAGAAAATTCAAAGAGCTCCAGAAATCCTATTTACAAAAGTTTTTTTACATGGTTCTTAAAGGTGGGTTTTGTATTTAGTGGGTGGATACACTTACTATGGAAGAAATAGTATGAAGTGCTATATAAGGACTATACAGGGGCTTATATTTAATTTTAAATATACTGTTATCAACTGCCTTCCTATGATTCAGGCTCCGCTCCTGCATAAATAATGTACTTAAATAAAAATAAATGTTTGTAAAATATTATTATTCCATAAACACCAGTAAACTCTGATTAGCATATGTTTATGGGACACAAAGGGGTGCTTTTTGACACTGTAGTTGAAAAAGAAAGAGAGGACTGGAGCGAAAATGGAGCTGGGAGGAATGTAGAGGAGGGCCGGGCATGACAGTGTGTCAAGTGACACACTAAGAGGTGGGGTTTAGAGCAGGTAGGCGGAGAAACGAAGGGGAGCGGCCATATAAAAGGGGGCGGAGCTACGAATGGGCAGTCGGAAGGGAGAACGCGCGAGGAGGCAGTTTTTGGCCGCGCCGGGCACCCCGGCGGCTTCGCACGAGCCGCGGGGGGGGGGGTCACCAGTGAAGCGTCAGCTCCAGCCTCTGTGGATCATGCTTGTGGTTCGCTGGACGGCACAGTGGGTGGGCGGACGCCACCGTGTGCACGGGGACAGGACTTTCGTGGCAGGAGTGGTGCCAGGACCGGCCCACCTGCGTGCTCGGAGGGAGGTCAGCGCCGTCACTTGGGCGGCTCGGCGCAGGCGGAAGGTCGGGCCGGGGCGCGGAGGCGCCCGGCGTCCAGGAGCACCTCCCCGGAGGGGCTGCCGCTCCTCGAGAGTCAAGATGCTGGGAGTCGGTCTGAGGGCGAATTGTCGGATGACGTGGAGGAGCAAGCGGCGGGGGAGGTCGGCGCAGCGGCTGTTGGAGCGGCGCCCAGTCAGCCCGGTAAGTCCCATGAAAATGTTGATTTTGCCAATGTGTTGCGGGGTTTATTGGGTGGGGCTGCTGTGCGGGGGGGGAGGCGGTGCCTCCCGCTACGCTGTTGGCGGGTCCTGTCCAACCGCGGGTGGGAAGTGGGGCTGCGGTCCCGGGTGCCGGGGGTCCGTTACTGGCGTTGCTGGAGGGTCTCCGGGCTTTGGTGGGCCAGTTCGAGGGTGGTCAGGGGGCCGCGTCGACTGCGGCCCCCCCGGGCGGATCCTCATGGGCGTGGTGCCGGCCACCGGCGGTGTGCAGGGGCCCTCCACCGCGGAGTCACAGCCGGTCCCGGCAGCGGTGCAGGCAGCGGAGAAGGTGAGTGCGGCAGTGTCAGGGACCACGGAGACCCCTGGGAGAGCCAACGTCGTGCGGATCGCGGATGCGGCGCACTGCGAGGTGTATGTGTGCTTCGAGGGACCGTTAGGAGCCCACTTAAAGCAGGATGTCCGGGAGAAGATTTGGAAAGGGGAGTATGTGGAGATTTTCTCCTTGCTGCCTCTTGAGAAGTTTAATCTGGACAGGGTGAAACTGGACGATACGAAAAAGGAGGACGAAGAAAAACGGCGTTACCGCCTGATTCCAAGGACGTTTGCCAATTGGCTCCAAGCCTTTGCTATCTTTGCTAGTGTAGTCGGCGAGAAGAACCCCGAACACTGTTCGGCGTTATTTTGTTACATGGACGCCATCGGGGAGGCGTATCGCGTTTACGGGGGCTCCGCATGGCTGCGCTACGACGAGCAGTTTCGGCAGCGCAGGGCGGTACGCCCGGCCTTGCGCTGGGATCATAAGGATATTAGCCTCTGGATGCGGCTAATGGCGTCGGCTAGGACCCCGCCTCAGTCGTTTCAAGGGGGGGCCGGGGGTAACAACTCCTCGGGATCGCCGGCCGGAAGAAAGTGGGGAGTGTGCTGGCAGTTCAACGAGGGCTCTTGCAAGTTCGGCGGTGGCTGCAGATTTAAGCACGAATGTTCGGGATGCGGGGGGGCACATGCCCTAGCTAAGTGCTTCAAGAAAGGAAAGCGTGCCGGTGAGCCTGCGTACAAGAGGGACGACCCCGGTGATGTGGGAAAGGATGCTGCCTTTTCTAAATAGATACCCGGATAGAGCGGCGGCGAGGTTGATCAACGCTGGATTTCAGGACGGTTTTAGGATTCCGTGTACATTGACTGTGATTCCCCCGATTGCGAGTAATTTGAAGTCGGCTATGCAACACCCGACGGTGGTCTCTGAGAAGTTGGCAAAGGAGGTGGCATTGGGGAGGATGGCTGGGCCGTTCGCTCAGGTTCCTTTCGACGATTTAGTGGTGTCCCCGCTGGGGGTGGCCAAACAAGTTTCGATTGATACACCACTTGTCGTTCCCGAAAGGGGGTTCGGTGAACGATTTCATCGACCCCGAGGCCTGCACGGTTTCTTACACCTCGTTCGACGCGGCGGTACGATGGGTTCGCCGTTATGGCCAGGGGGCGCTGATGGCTAAGGCCGACGTGGAGTCGGCGTTTCGGCTGTTGCCGGTGCACCCCGATAGTTTTCGTTTGCTGGGTTGTTGTTGGCAGGGATGCTTTTACGTAGATAGGTGTTTGCCAATGGGCTGTTCGGTTTCTTGTGCTGTGTTTGAAGCATTTAGTTCCTTTTTGGAGTGGGTTGTGCGGGACGTGGCTGGCTTGGATTCCGTCATCCATTACTTGGATGATTTTCTCTGCGTGGGCCCTCCGTCGTCAAATGTGTGTGCGATTTTGTTGTCCACGTTGCAACACATTGCGGCGAAGTTTGGTGTGCCGTTGGCTGCCGACAAAACGGAGGGCCCGCGGACGGAGCTGAGTTTCCTGGGCATTGTGATCGACTCCGTGGCTATGGAGTGCAGGTTGCCAGACGGGAAGCTCAGGGATTTGCAGGCGGAGATTAGGGCGGTTCATGGTTGTAAGAAGGTTCAGCTACGTGCTTTGCAGTCTCTGTTGGGCAAGTTGAACTTTGCTTGCCATATCATTCCCATGGGGAGGGTTTTTTGTCGGCGGCTGTCGGCCGCTACGGCGGGTGTAAGGGCGCCTACGCACTTTATTCGGCTGAGTAGGGAGCATAGGGAGGACCTCCGGATTTGGTGTTTGTTCCTTTCCGAGTACAACGGCAGGTCAGTATGGATGTCGGGCCCGGTGAGCAACTTCGACGTGGAATTGGTTACTGACGCCGCGGGATCTACGGGATACGGAGCGTTTTTTCAAGGAAGTTGGAGTGCGGCACCGTGGCCTCAATCGTGGGTGGAGGCAGGTTTCTTAGGGAATTTGGTGCTGTTGGAACTGTTTCCGGTGGTGCTGGCTTTGGAATTGTGGGGGCAGGCGTGCCGGAACCTGAAACTGCGTTTGAATTGCGACAACATGGGTGTAGTGCAGGTTATCAATAGCATGTCGGCGTCTTCGCCGCCTGTCATACGTTTGATGCGACAGTTGGTGTTGCGCTGCTTGCGATTGAATGTTTTTATCTATGCTGTACATATTCCGGGAGTGGATAATACCCTAGCTGATTCTTTGTCTCGCTTTCAGTGGGACAAGTTCAGGGCCCTGGCGCCGGAGGCAGACATGGAGGGAGTGCCGTGCCCGGATTGGATCTGGGAATTGGCGTTGGAATCGTCGCACGGTGGATACAACGATCAGTGAGTATGTCCACGTGGTCGGCGTACCAGAAGGTATGGCAGGAGTGGTCGGAGTTCATTTTGGAGTCAGAGGGTTGTGGGGGCGGGACCGATTTTCGGCTGCTGTACTTTGTGTCCAGGAATATGGAGACGGGGAAGTCCGCTTCGGCGATTGACAAGAAGATGGCGGGCTTAGCGTTTTGGTTTAAGCTGCGGGGTATGGCGGATTTGACTAAGGACTTTTGGGTGCGGCAAGCCCTGAAGGGGTACAGGAAGGGGCACAGGGGGCAGGATGGGAGGCGGCCTATTACGTTTGCGAATTTGTTGATGTTGGGGGAGCAACTGGAGTCAGTGTGTTCCTCGAGTTACGAGGTTGTTTTGTTTTTGGCCGCTTTTTCGTTGGCCTTTTTTGGGGCATTTCGCATTGGCGAATTGGTGAGCCCTTCCCGGCGGATGGGGGCGGATTGGGTAACCAGGATGTCGAGGTGTTTGAGGATAAGGTGTCGGTGCGGCTGCGGAGGTCGAAAACTGATCAAAGGGGAGTGGGAGTGCAGTTGGGTTTGTACACTATCCCGGGGTGTGCGGTATGCCCTGTGCAGACGGTGGGGGAGTTTGCGCGGGTGAGGCCCGCAGGAGAGGGGCCTTTCTTGGTACATGAGGACGGGTCGCACCTGTCGAAGTTCCAGTTCGTGGCGGTGCTGCGCAAATGTTTGGGGAGGATGGGCATGGACAGTTCCGCATACGCCTCACACTCCTTCCGCATTGGGGCGGCCACTGAGGCTGCCAGGTGCGGGTTGGATGAGGCGGCGGTGCGCAGGTTGGGTAGATGGGAATCTAAGCGATTCCGCTCTTACATTCGGCCTCAGTTGGTCTGTGAATAAAAAAAAAAAAAAAAAAAAAAAAGGAGGGAAGGTTGAACACTGTGTACAGGTACCGGGGGTTTGTGTGTTGGTGCTGTTTGGGATACAGGGATGTTATTGGTTCGCTGACAGTTGGGTTATGTTTTGTCTTTTCAGATGGAGGGCCTCCACGCCTCATCTGGATCCTGGGGCATTCCTATGTGTGTTGGGGTGCCCGGAGGGGGGATGCACGACCAGGTGGGAGACAGTTGGGTATCTCTAGGGGGGAGGCGGTGCTACGGTGGCTGGGCAAGCCGGGTATGTTGTGGGGCGGGGTTGTCCTGGAAGTGGAGCGTTATGCGAGGATGGACAGGCCACCGGATGTATTGGTGATCCATGCAGGGGGCAATGACTTGGGGGTGCGGACTGTCAGGGACCTGATAGCTGACATCAAGTCTGATCTAGTGTACTTGCACGCGGCCTTCCCAGATACATTGATACTCTGGTCAGACATGGTGGCGCGGACTTCTTGGCGCATGGCTCGGTCGGTGTATAGGCTGAATAAGGCGCGAATTCGGGTGAATAAAGTAGTCGGGCGCTTTCTGGCCCGGGATGGGGGGTTGGTGATTCGCCATAAGGAATTGGAGATTAATGTGGGTCTCTATTTACGGAAGGATGGGGTCCACCTCACGGACGTGGGTATCGACCTTTGGTCTTTGGGGCTGCAGGAGGGTATTAGGGCGGCCCTGCGGGTGTGGAGGTGCCATCATGGGTGAGGTTTCACCCCTTCCGGCTGTGGCGGTATTTATTGTTGGTCAGTGACGGTAGCATAAAAAGAGGTGGTTAAGTAGGTGGGGGGCTCATCGGGAGATGGCCCCTCCGGTGTGTACATCAAATTTTTGATGTTAATGTTTTGTTGCACTGCGGGACAAAGTGGTTGTCTCCGAGCGGCACAGCTGGAGGCCGGTAAGGTGGTGGTAAAGGTCCCGCAGTGCCCCCTGGTGTGTATACAGATATGTATACTTGGAAAAAGTAGCTCCGTCACTGACCAACAAAAATTGGGGTAAAACATGTTGTTTATCATATGTTGTTTATCATATGTGGTTTCCACATGTTGTGGAAATGTTTAGGATATTAAAATTAAAATTTGGGGTTTTATTTGTTTTGGTTTTAATAAAGGCTGTTGTGGCCATTTTACTCCAAAAAGAATGGTGTGGTCTCTTAATGGTAAGGGTTCAAGGGGTAGGACTCGGAGTAAAAGGGTTGGTTACAACAGAGTGAGTCATATCTGGGCTACACTAGTCAAGAGAGGACCGGAGCGAAAATGGAGCTGGGAGGAATGTAGAGGAGGGCCGGGCATGACAGTGTGTCAAGTGACACACTAAGAGGTGGGGTTTAGAGCAGGTAGGCGGAGAAACGAAGGGGAGCGGCCATATAAAAATGGGGGCGGAGCTACGGACGGGCAGTCGGAAGGGAGAACGCGCGAGGAGGCAGTTTTTCCCACCCACCCTCCCTAGTTGGTTGTGTTTTTAGTTTTGAATGTTCTAATGGTCTGTTTGTCATTTCAGGTTGGATTATTGTGGGTCGTCACGACACCGGTGGGGTTGGCGGTATTTATTGTTGGTCAGTGACGGTAGCATAAAAAGAGGTGGTTAAGTAGGTGGGGGGCTCATCGGGAGATGGCCCCTCCGGTGTGTACATCAAATTTTTGATGTTAATGTTTTGTTGCACTGCGGGACAAAGTGGTTGTCTCCGAGCGGCACAGCTGGAGGCCGGTAAGGTGGTGGTAAAGGTCCTGCAGTGCCCCCTGGTGTGTATACAGATATGTATACTTGGAAAAAGTAGCTCCGTCACTGACCAACAAAAATTGGGGTAAAACATGTTGTTTATCATATGTTGTTTATCATATGTGGTTTCCACATGTTGTGGAAATGTTTAGGATATTAAAATTAAAATTTGGAGTTTTATTTGTTTTTGGTTTTAATAAAGGCTGTTGTGGCCATTTTACTCCAAAAAGAATGGTGTGGTCTCTTAATGGTAAGGGTTCAAGGGGTAGGACTCGGAGTAAAAGGGTTGGTTACAACAGAGTGAGTCATATCTGGGCTACACTAGTCATGACTTAGTGGCCCCATTTTGCAAGCTGATGTAAGTTAAACAGTTGCAGCACAGCGAAAAGGTCACCTCACATCTTTTTTTTTATTTTTAATTTTATCTTTTATTAAAAGCAGTACAGGTACAGTAAGTGTATATAGCAAAGGCCTAAAGTATCAAATACAATACATACAGCTTTAACCTAACATCTTTTGAAAAAACTGCAGTCAGTGTACATAGATTACCTTTACATGCCATTTTGCAAGTTAGAATAAATAACCTATATGGTACAAAGTTTTTTAGACACCTGACAATCACAGCTACCTATATGGCTAAAACAAACTCCCCTATAAAGGAGTGAGTTTCCAGCGAAGGGTACTCTAAAGTCCCATACACACTATTAGATTTTCTGCAGATTTTTGTATTCAGATTTACCAAAACCATGTAGTGCAAGGGCCTGCCTGATTGTATAGTAATTTAAACTCTTATGCCCCATACACACGGTCGGACATTCCGACCACAAAATCCGTCTGATTTTTTCCGAAGGAATTTGGTTGAGACTTGTCTTGCATACACACGGTTGCACAAAGTTGTTGGAAAATCCAATCGTTCGGAACGAGGTGACGTACAAAACGTACAACGGGTCTACGTAGAGGCCAGTAGCCAATAGCTTTCGTCTCCAAATTTTTTCTGAGCATGCGTGGCACTTTGTGCGTCGGAATTCTCTACACACGATCGGAAAAAGTCCAATCGGATTTTGTTGTGGGAAAATTTTAGATCTAGCTCTCAAACTTTTTCCGTCAGAAATTCCGACAGAAAAAGTCCGATAGAGCCCACACACGATCGGATTTTCCGACAACATATTCGGATTGGACTTTTTCCATCTGAATTTCCGACCATGTGTATGGGGCATTAAGGTTTGACCTCATATTATATGGTTTTGGTAAATCTGAAGATAAAAATCTGCAGGAAAATCTAATACTGTGTATGGGGTCTAAGGCTCCATACACACTAGCGTTTTTCATAAGCTCAAAAAAAGCTAGAAAAAAATTATGGATGGAAAATGTTGATAATAGCATTTTTGTGCCAGCTTCTAGTAGCATTTTAGTAGCCTTTAGAGGCTTTTAGGAGCATTAGCATTTTATTCGCGTTTTTTCAGGACAGGAAGAAAAAAAATCTATTAGTAGGAGCATTTAGAGGCAGTTAGGAGCATTCGGCATTTTATTTCTGCTGGAAACTCTACAAAAAACGATTTTTCTTCTGTTTCTAAATGCTGAAGCTCAAAAAATGCTAATAACCTAAAGTAGTGCGTATGGACACATAGGATAACACTATTTAGCTTCAAGTCCAGGGGTAGGCAACCCCCGGCACTGGTGCCACAAGCGGCATGCAAAGCCTCTTTTGCCGGCACTTGGCTCCCTCCCCATCAGCAGAGCAGCGCAGGGAAGTGTCAGTGAGACACTAATGCATTCCAATTTCAGAATTCCCCACACCGCACTGAGGGGGAGGCACTGTGCCCCCCACATTGTAATAGATGGGAAGCATTGTTTGGTTTTCTAACTTTGCTGTAGCTGCGATCGTCAGCTTTTGTGATGGGGAAGAGATTGGGTGCAGGACTGTTAGGGGGGCGGTCCCTGTTTCCAGGTGGATGAAGACTGTCATTGGCCACTGTAAAACCAGCCATAGTCCTGCTAGCCCCGCCTACCATCTGGAGGAAGGTGACCATTACCACTACCAATCTCAGAAATAAAAGATTTCAGTGTGATTGAGAAAACCACAATCAGGTGACAGTTTGTGGAATTACTGTTGAGCTTCTGGGAACTTTGTTGAAATTATTCCAGAAAATGCCCCTGACCTGAGCTCATCATTGCACCTCCATTCCAGATGCTTGTATGTGACATCACATACATCACATAGATGACATACATCACATACAAGCACGTGGGCTGGATGTGAGAGTTTGGTTAGTGGGGATGAGTGTGCCAGGACAGGTAGATGTGTGTCATCTCTGCTTCCTTTCACAGTTTTGCATATCACGCATATCATAGATGAGAAGAGGGTACAGTGGTGGAGCAGATAAGCAGGAGGGTACAGTGGTGGGAAAAATGAGTAGGAGGTGTTCAGAGGTGGGACAGAAGAGCAGGAGGGTAAAGATGTCCACATAGACCATCCTCTTCACTGCCATCGATATCCAACAACAAAACCATGGATTTTTGTTTGAAGGATGTTGGTTCCAACTTATCTTGCATACACATGGTCACACAAATGTTGGCCAACAATTACGAATGTAGTGACGTACAAGACGTACGTGATATCTCCATTACGAACGCTAGTTATATCTTCGGCTCGTACTTGATTCCAAGCATTTGTGGACTTTTGTCTGACGGACTTGTGCACACACGATCGGAAAGTCTGATAACCAACATTTGTTGGTGGAAATTTTGAGAACCTGCTAGCCAACATTTGTTGGCGGAAAGTCCGAAAACAAACATTTGATGGAGCATACACACGGTTGGACTTTGCGCCAACAAGCTCACATCCAACATTTGTTGGAAAATCCGATTGTGTGTACGGGGCATTAGAGGCGCCTCTCTTTTATACTTTGTAGCTCCTGCTGGATTTTGCTTCTAATCCCTTTGCTGAGGCTACCATTTGTGGATGGACATTTAATAGTTACACAATCTATCACATTGCTATAATCTTTTTATATGCACTATAAACTGAAGGACTTATGAATAAATGGCTGTGGAACTAATTATTTGAGTTTCCATTATTTCTTATGGGGAAATTCGCTTTGATAAACAAGTGCTTTGGATTACAAGAATGTTTCTGGAACTAATTATGCTCGCAATCCAAGGTTTTACTGTAGGTCATATATGTTTGATATACATATATAAGTTCCTGAATTTGCTGCTAGCTCTGACATCAATACATCAGACTCAGAAAAAGTAATTAAAGTGGATGTAAACCCACTCTCATCCTTTCAAAACTACTGCAATATTGGTTATCTAGAAGGATATACATGCCTCCTGCATGTATACTTATCTGTCAAATGTCTCCACTTTGTCTGCTATGAGACCCAAAAAACTGCAGATTTTGTGGGTGGGTCCGTTTCCCAGGGCTCAGTGGGTGGAGTTGTGATGTCATTAGACTCCCCGCCCACCTCTACACTCTCCTTATCAACATGCCTTTTCTCCTGTGTATTTCTTACACTGAACTTCTGCTGTGATCACTAACATCCAGTCAAAACCCAGAAAAGTCCCCACATGACTTCAGCGTGCCAAATCATGCTGAGGTGTGGAACATCCAATCCTGGCAGAGCAACAGAAGAAAGGAGTGGGAGGGAATTAAAAAATAATGCATGTCTCTTAGGCTAGTGCACGAGATATGTAAATCACCTGTCACTCACAGCAAGAGGGAGGTTTTGACAATTTTTTTCTCTGTTTATCAAGATTTATCTCACTGAACAATAAAAGAGGATTACTCAGAGATGGATTAACTCTTTGTGGCAAGACTGGGCTCAAATGATAGGAAATCTTATACTCTACACATTATGACAGTGGGTTTACATCCACTTTAATTAAAGTGGTAGTATGGTCAATTTTTTAACTTTTACCTACAGGAAAGCCTATAATAAGGCTTACCTGTAGGTAAAAATAATATCTCCTAAACCTGTACGGTTTAGGAGATATTCCCCTCGGTATGCGCCGCTGACTGCAGCGGCGCATGCGCACAAGGGGGTTCTCTCCGTGAAAATCCGGCAGCGCTCGTGCGGCCGGACTGAAATCTCCCGCGCGCATGCGCGGGAGTGACGATATCGCGGCTCCGGCCACTCACAGCGCCGGAGCCGCGATACCCGGAAGAGACGCCGAGGGAGCATGTTGGCTCCCTCGGCGTGGATCGGGCCAGATGTCGGGGCCTCGTTCTAAGGTAAGTATTTCATAATGAGCTAGTATGCGGTGCATACTAGCTCATTATGCATTTTGCTTTGCAGGTTTAAAAAAAAAAAAAAAAAAATTGCGGGTTTACTACTGCTTTAAAGGCAGAGTAAAATCATATTTCCACTCCTCCGTACATGTTCTGGCTCAATGATAGCAGATGATCAACATAGCAGCCAGGCAACTGGCATTTGGATAATTAGGTTAGCACAGCGCAGACAGTGGAAAAAATAAGAGCAGGTAACCCTTTCCTACTCTACCCAAAATGTAAAAAAAAATTTAGGCGTTAGATATACTTTAATAATATATGAAAAAAAATAAAAATAACCTATATAAAAAAAATTATGTGCAAAAGCCCGACA
The DNA here is from genome assembly GCF_037356315.1 of Lithobates pipiens. Lineage (NCBI taxonomy): Eukaryota > Metazoa > Chordata > Amphibia > Anura > Ranidae > Lithobates > Lithobates pipiens. The sequence continues at coordinate 503,874,876 of NW_027507903.1, read as the reverse complement.
ACAGATCATATGAAAACTTTCAGCAGATTATTTCTGATTGTCTGCTGAAATGCTCTTCAACGACTGACAAACCCTGCACTGCAACTTTAACTCTAGCGGTAATTTGATGTGACAAGTGTGCTATATCTGTAGTATACAAGAGCCCTCGGTCTATGGCGCTAATGACAATATTACAGCTGAGCTTTATTGACACAACAGGCTTCACTAACAGCAGAATTAACAGGTGTTGTTAGCTGCCTGCATATGAATCTATAGAAAGAGTCCTTATATCACAAGCTTGCTGGGAAAGATGAATACAACAGTGAGCACACAGTAAATGAGACACATAATTAAACGGGAGACGCTTGGGGAAATATCGTCTAAAAAAAGAAAAAACCGAGGCAGCAATGAGAGGACCGGAAGCGACATGCAGCTATTTGGAAGAGGTTTGAGTGGCAGCATAATCGCTTACCCTAGAGGATGAGAAATCCAACGCAATTTCCTCCTATTTATAGAGAGAGAGGCCTGTGGTGGTGACTCGATAATACAATTAGGGAGGAGACGCGAGTTTTCTTGCCGCAATGAAGACTCGAGCCGCACCAAGCAGTTTAGTAAAGCACAACTCTGGGCCAAGTGGAAAGGCTTATTGGTGTGTCGCTGCTGCACCCATCAACTGAGCTTTTTCATTTCTACTTTTCTGGTTCTGTTTTGGGTGACACCAGGAAAATATTGGTTCATTTTCTGTGTCATTGCCCCACCCCCTCTGTTCCCCAGATACTCCTAGAGTGGACCTCTCCATTCCCCATATAGCTTCTATCATAATCTGCTTCATTAGCTGTTTCCAACACAACCCTTCTATCTCCAAAAGCTTATGCCGCGTACACACGAGCGAATTGTCCAGCGTACTTAGTCCGCCGAAACACATTTCAGCGGACAATTCGATTGTGTGTGGGCTTCAGCGCACTTTTCCAGCGTGAAGTCCGGCGGACTTAGAAAGTAGTATTGCACTCCAATCTTTCCGCCGGACTTGGGTTTCAGTAGACAATACGTTCGTGAGTATGCTAGTCCGGCGGACTAAGAATGACACATGCTCAGAAGCAAATACAAAAAAGGAAGCTATTGGCTACTGGCTATTGAACTTCCTTTTTCTAGTCCCGTCGTACGTGCTGTACGTCATCGCGCTAGCAAACGCCGGACTTTCTGTGTGTCCGTGTGTGGCCAAGTCCGTTCGGTAGAAAGTCCGCCGGACTATCCGCCAGATTGTTTGCCGGACTAAGTATGCCAGACAATTCGCTCGTGTGTACGCGGCATAACACAGACTGAACACTGCTGTTACTGATTTGTAAATGTTTACTTTTTAACAGCTAGTGATTGGACAATGAAGTAACAGGAAAAGATATATAAGGTTATCTCTTGGCTTTCTTCACCTTTCAGCATGTTCCTTGCCAGCACCCAGTTCTGCTGCATGGTAAAATATAAAAGAGTGATATCAAGTCATTCAGGTATTTAAACCAGTAATGCCGCCAACACGTGATCGGACATTGATCGGACATTCCGACGACAAAATCCATGGATTTTTTCCGATGTTGGCTCAAACTCATCTTGCATACACACGGTCACACAAAGTTGGTTGGAAATTGCGAACACCAAGAACGTGGTGACGTACAACGAGCAGAGAAAAATGACATTCAATAGCCAGTGCTGCTCTTCTGCTTGATTCTGAGCATGCGTGGAACTTTGTGTGTCGGAATTGTGTACACACGATGGGAATTTCCGACAATGGATTTTGTTGTTGGAAAATTTGAGAACCAGGTCTCAGATTTTGTGCGACGGAAATTTTGATGGAAAATGTCCGATGGAGCCTACACATGGTCGGAATTTCCGACAAAAAGCTCCCATCGAACATTCAATCGTGTGTACGGGGCATTACATTAAAAAATGCATTTTTAAAAAGAAAAAAAAAAAATTATATAGCGCAGCGCTTTAGAAATACCAGTTTTGTGTCTGCTGACCATTTCAATTAAAGTCCAATATAATTTTTAATTATATTATATATAAAATATCATTTTTAGTTTAAAGTAGCTTTATTCATTGCAGGTACATTGAAACAAAAGTTGTTCAAAGTCTTCGTTTATTTTCTTTAGAAAGCAACAACAGCACTAGTGCAAAAGCCTTGACTTGCCCCCTTCTGAGTCAGAGCTGAAGATCTCCAATCAATAGGGAGTACACATTTTGTTGATTGGATAGCTATACTGTAGTGCTGACTCAACAGTGAACGAATCAGACCTCTGCATAGTGACCACTGCTTCCATGCAGAGGGTTAGGGTCCCTCTCTGCAGCATGCTGTCAAGAAACAGGGTTTTCTAGTGGCTGCTTTCTAAAGAAAACAAATCAAAGGACTTTGCACACCTTGGGTGAAATTAATAGAATTTGAGCAGACAGAATATGAAGCAGCTTTGTACAGTAACCACTTCTATCAGCTTTTATCTTCAGCTTTTCCAGCTAAACTGACACTAAAGTCTAATTAAAAAAATTAAAATGAGGTCATACTTACCTATTCAGTGCAACAATATTGAACATAAACCACAGTCTTTTGCTCTTCTGGGAGTCCCCCACCAGTGCTGTCACCTTCTCCCTGCTCTGGGTGCCTCCTTAGCAAGCTGGGCATTATGGAAGCACCCAAGCATGTACATTGCTAAACTGGGCTGTGTGCGTCCATAGGTACAGAGAGTGCCAGTAAGCCACACCCCCTGCTATCTCCTCACAAAAGTTTGACTGACAGCGGTGGGAGCCTATGGCTTCTGATGCCTTCAGTGTCCTCAGGAAGTGAGGGGAGCGGTGTTATAACCAAGACAGCTCTGAAGTGGTGACAGGAGTAAGGTAAGTGTTTAGGGATGGGGGGGGGGTTAGGAAAGATGGTGGGGTGTTTTATATTTTAATGCAGAGAATGCAGTAGGATTAAAAATTGTGCTCCAGGACAAGCAAATACTGTCTAAATGCAAGAGTCATGTGCATAGGCGTCGCCAGAGGGTGGCTATCGAGGCTGTAGCCCATAGCCCCAAGTCTCTTGCGTCCCTGCCTCACCAGCGGGTCACAGCTGTGGCGGGTGGGTGACATTAGAGGTGGAGGTGAGAGACGAGCAGAGATGACATCATCTCTCTCTGCCCACTCCACATCATCACTCTTCAGCCCTCACAGCCGGGCCACTTCAATGTGGGAGCGATATGCGGTGGGGAGTAGAGAGATTACATCATGTCTCACTGCCCACCCTGCATCTCCACTCTCCTGCCCTCACTAAATGGACCAATGCAGCGACAATGCACATTTGGTGGCACTGGCTGGCATGGCAAGTGACAATCCACATCAGTTGGCAAGTGACAACCCACTTCTAGTGGCAGGTGACATGGCAAGTGACAATCTACAAATGGTGGCAGGTGATGTGGCAAGTAACAGTCTGCAAATGGTGGCAGGTGATGTGGCAAGTGAAAATCTGCAAATGGTGGCAAGTGACAATCTGCAAATGGTGGCAAGTGACAATCTGCTAATGGTGGCAGGTGACGTGGCAAGTGACAATCTGCTAATGGTGGCAGGTGACGTGGCAAGTGACAGTCGGCAAATGGTGGCAGGTGACATGGCAAGTGACAATCCGCATCAGGTGGCAGGTGATGTGGCAAGTGAAAATCTACAAATGGTGGTAAGTGACAATCTGCAAATGGTGGCAAATGACGTGGCAAGTGACATTTTGCAAATGGTGCCAGGTGACGTGGCAAGTGACAGTCTGCAAATGGTGGCAGGTGACGTGGCAAGTGACAATCTGCACATGGTGGAGGGTGACGTGGCAAGTGACAATCTGAAAATGGTGGCAGGTGATGTGGCAAGTGACAATCTGCAAATCGTGGCAGGTGACGTGGCAAGTGACAATCCACATCTAGTGGCAGGTGACTGTGGCAAGTTAAAAGGCTGCATCTAGTGACAGGTGATGGTGGCAAGTGACATGATGCATCTGGTGGCAGGAGATGTGGCAAGTGACACGCCCAGGGCTCCCACTGATTTTGCATTATGGTGAGCGTAACCACTTCATTATATACTAGAATATAGCAATAGAAACAATGAGCTTCGATCACCATATTAACCATGGTGCCGTGATGATTGAAACGCCAACACCTTTGCCCCAGATCTTTTGCAGACCTAGCAATGCCCCTCATGTATTCTTACTTGGTGTGCTCTGTGTGTGCTCTTATCTTGGTGTGCTTTGCGTATTTCTCCCAGATTTGTGCAGTAATGCAGTGTGAAACTTTGCAGGAGCTTTCTGTAGTAAATTATTATTATTATACAGGTTTTATATAGCGCCGACAGTTTACGCAGCGCTTTACAACATTAGGGTAGACATTACGATACAATACAATTCAAGACAGGGGGAATCAGAGGGCCCTGCTCCTTAGAGCTTACAATCTAGGAGGGAGAGTCAAGTTATACAAAAGGGTAATAGCTGTGGGGGATGAGCTAATGGAGAAAATAGTGCAGTTGTTAGATGGAGGCAGGATAGGCTTCTCTGAAGAGGAAAGTTTTCAGGGATCGCTTAAAAGTGGATAACTTTGGAGATATTCTGACAGATTAGTAAAGACCAGTCACTGCTGCTCACTCTCCTTATGCAGGGTGACTGGTCTTGTTTCCACCCCTTTTGTAGTTTTCTGCAGGCAGCCTGTAGTGGGTGGAGCCTGCTGGGCTCCTCCCACAGCTCTGTTCTCTGCACAGACTATGTACAGCACAGTGATGATGTCATCACTACTATTACAAGGTAATATCTGAGCTTGCAAAGGTATCTGGTACACATAAAGTCGATGTACTGTATATCCTTTGTGGTTATTGAGGAGTTTATTCAAATGAAAGTTTAAAAAACAAAACAAACAAAGATCAAAGCTAATTGGTTGCAAAACACAACTGTTCCAGATTCTCACTAGTTTTGATAAACTGCCCTCCATTTCTGTTTATGCACCTGGAATGTATTAAAGCGGGGTTCCACCCTAAAGTGGAACTTCCGCTGATCGGAACCCTCCCCCCCTCCGGTGTCACAATTGGCACCTTTCAGGGGGGAGGGGGGTGGAGATACCTGTCAAAGACAGGTATTTACACCCACTTCCGAGCATAGACTCCCGTGGGAATCTATGCCTCTTCCTGTCCTGCCGCGCTGTCTGCTGGGACACACACGGGTCCCAGAGACAGTGCGGACAATTCCTATTGCGCTGCGCGACTTGCGCATGCGCAGTAGGGAACCGGGAAGTGAAGCCCATTCGCTTCACATCCTGATTCCCTCACCTAGAATGGTGGCGGCAGCAGCCGAGAGCCGAGCGATCGATCGGCCTCGGCTGCCGGCATCGCTGGACCCCGGGACACTTAAGTGTCCATTTATTAAAAGTCAGCAGCTGTAGTATTTATAGCTGCTGGCTTTTAATATTTTTTTCCCCAGTATACAGTCCCGCTTTAACTGATATAAACTGAAAGTTCAGGTTAACATTTTTTTTTTTTTTTTTTTTTTTTTTAAGGTCAACTTATTTCACTTATTTATAACTGAAATTTTTGAATGCCGGATTTACAGCTCTGGCAGCAGCAACTATTAGGGCTCATTTACACTTGCTTTGGCTTTAACACACATTTTATGTGTTTTTTGTCACAGGGACACAGTGGGGATGCTAAAGTTCAGAAGACCCAGCGGGCTTCGCTTCCCTGCTACCAGTCAGGCTGCCTAGAGCTGCCACCAAACATTTGAACACATGGACAGAGCAGAACGGATGCTAAATCAGACATGGTGTCAGGAGCCACAGAACTGATTATTTGCATATTATCAGCTCTTCCAGAGCCAGGAAACCAAAAAGAATTGACACTTAATTATATTTCGATTTATCAGCTTCTTCATGGCAGCCTGTTTACAGATCATCCTTCAGACAGAAGATCTTCTTCCAGCTATATATAACTCTAACTTCTAATCTTATTTGTGATTTGAATGTCATTTTGATAGGGATATTTATTTTCCCTCTCAGACAGAAATGTCACCCTGGAAATGGCTGTCACACTCTGTTAGCCATGACCTGCCACCGTACAGTCTGGAACTCGGGGCTGAGATCCATCTCGATTCACGATTTACCTTACAGACATGAGTCTGGAGAAGTGACAGATTAATAGAAACAAACAAATTTTGTGATTAGAGATTGAGGAGCATTTATGAAAAACGGTTCCATCCACATTGCCATGCCTGGATTTATCGGCCATATGGCGTTGTTCATGCTAGTTATAATGCGAAACAAAAAATCTCTACAAACCCTACTCCCTCCCAATGAAGGCCTCTTGAGCCCCTTCCTAGGGAAAAAAAGAGCCTTGACTGATGGGGGCATGGCTAGGTGCATGACAAGGGGAACGACTGGTTGGGATATGTGGGATGGGATGGGACTGAGCTCAGGAAAGCGTGTGCCCCAGGGAATGCTGGGTCTTTTGGAAGAGTCATTGGAAGAGCTGCCCGCCCTCCCGCCCCCCTTTGTTTCCTATGCTATGGTATGTCACAGCTTACTGCAGATTTCTTGACCTTGCCAGCAGTTGCTGTAATGGGTGATGCCTTTGATGGAAAATTGGAAGTAGGCTGTCTGTCCAGCACTTATGGTAAGGACAGGCCCCACTTCCCTCTTTTGGTTAAGTGCTCAGAGTACCACTGTGACTGGCACTGGTTAAATATGTTCACTAGGGATGAGCTTCGTGTTCGAGTCGAACACATGTTCGACTCGAACATCGGTCGTTCGTGCGTTCGCCGAATTCCGAACGTTTGGGCCGTTCGCGGCAAAATTCGTGTGGCCCACAATGCACTGCGATGGCGCAATGCATTGCTGTCTCACGATTGGCCAAGCATGCACTGTGACCCCGCATGCTTGGCCAATCGCAGCGCCAGTAGCGGGAAGAGCAATGGTTGGTCACAGGCATCCTGCCTGTGGCCAATCATAGCTCAGACAGTGTAGTGCACGCCCCACACTATATAAAGCTGCCTTTCAGGCGGCCTCGTGTAGTGTTTGTTAGCATCTGAAGCAGTGGGTGTTCTGTGTACCTTCAACACAGTTACACACCAATCGTTTTTGGCTGATTTACTATTTTGCTCTTGTGTAGTGGTTACTGTCTGTGCCCTGACCGCAGTATACACCACTATATTCACCTCACCTATATAGCTAGTGATCTAGCTTTAATAATAGAGCTTGCAGTCAGTAGTGTTAGTGCGTGCTGTCTGCGTGCTCTGTACCCAGTACATACCACTATATACACCTACATAGCTGTTCTCTATTTGAGCCCGATTGTCATTTGCTGGAGTTATTGGAAGTTGTGTGTGCCTCCAGCACAGCACAGTATACAGCTGTATATACCCCTTTAACTCTGCTGTTTTCTTGTTATTGTCTGCGTGCCCTGACCGCAGTATACACCGTGATATTCACCTCACCTATATAGCTAGTGGTCCATCTTTAACAATAGAGCTTGCAGTCAGCAGTGTCACTCAGGAGATAGTGCGTGCTGTGTGCCTGCTCTGTACCCAGTACATACCGCTATTATCCACCTACATAGCTGTTCTCTATTTGGGCCCGATTGACATCTGCTGGAGTTATTGGAAGTTGTGTGTGCCTCCAGCACAGCACAGTATACAGCTGTATATGCCCCTTTAACTCTGCTGTTTTCTTGTTATTGTCTGCGTGCCCTGACCGCAGTATACACCGTGATATTCACCTCACCTATATAGCTAGTGGTCCATCTTTAACAATAGAGCTTGCAGTCAGCAGTGTCACTCAGGAGATAGTGCGTGCTGTGTGCCTGCTCTGTACCCAGTACATACCGCTATTATCCACCTACATAGCTGTTCTCTATTTGGGCCCGATTGACATCTGCTGGAGTTATTGGAAGTTGTGTGTGCCTCCAGCACAGCACAGTATACAGCTGTATATACCCCTTTAACTCTGCTGTTTTCTTGTTATTGTCTGCGTGCCCTGACCGCAGTATACACCGTGATATTCACCTCACCTATATAGCTAGTGGTCCATCTTTAACAATAGAGCTTGCAGTCAGCAGTGTCACTCAGGAGATAGTGTGTGCTGTGTGCCTGGTCTGTACCCAGTACATACCGCTATTATCCACCTACATAGCTGTTCTGTATTTGGGCCCGATTGGCATCTGCTGGAGTTATTGGAAGTTGTGTGTGCTTCCAGCACAGCACAGTATACATCTGTATATACCCCTTTAACTCTGCTGTTCTATAAAAAAGGCATCTGCAGGAGTTAGTGGGTGTTGTGTGCCTCCAGCACAATATAAACTACCCAACTACTGTTTTACCCAACTCCCTTCAGGCCATTACCATGTCTGGAAGGCCAGCAAGGAGAGGCAGACAGGCGCGAGCCGATAAAAGAGGGCAAGCAGGCTCTGTGTCTAGAGACAACAGTGCTGGTCGGGGACGCGGTGCATTGTCATCAGCACGTGGCCATGGGACATGCTTGTCCTTCTTTTCTGCAGCTGGACATGTTGAACCGCAACATGCCAACGACTTGGTAGAGTGGATGACCAAGCCCTCTTCATCCTCCTCATCCTCTCTCACCCAGTCTCAGGGTAGTAGAAAAGCAGCTGCCAACACATCGTCGTCCCTCCTCTCAATGTCATCATCAGTGACTCCTTCCCTAGACCCACCACGTCCTCCTGAGGAGTCTCCTGAACTCTTTGAGCACAGTGTTGGGTACATGCTCCAGGAGGATGCCCAGTGTTTGGTGGGCTCTGATGATGACACTCAGCTAGAGGAAGGCAGTAGCGTGAGCACAGAGAGAGGGGATGCTCAAGAAGGACAGCAATCTGGCAGTAATGTTCCACAAGCTGCAGCATACTGCCAGGTTTGCTACAGCGATGAAGAGGGAGGGGATGATGAGGGCACTGACTCCACGTGGGTGCCTGGAAGGAGGGAGGAGGAGGAGGAGGAGGAGGAGGAGGCACATGTCCAACGAGGCAGGATGCCCTCCGGGGGCCAGCTTAGGGGCAGCACACCGACTGAATCACACCGCAGAGCTCCGCCTGCGCAGAGCGCTTCCTCTGCGCAGAGCGCTTCCTCTGCGCGTTATTCTAAAAGTTCTTTGGTGTGGGCCTTTTTTGAGACGAGTGCATCAGATCGCACCGCTGCTATTTGCAACATATGTCTCAAGCGTATCTCACGTGGCCAAAACATCAGCCGCTTGGGCACCACATGCTTGACCAGACATATGTTGACCTGCCATGCAGCTCGTTGGCAAGCATACCTCAAAGACCCACACCAAAGAACAAAGCGGACCTCTCCTTGCTCCTCATCAGCTGGCATCTCCAACCCCACTAGACCTTCAGTCCTCTCTGAAACCTGCTCTGAGAGGAATGAAGGTGTAGAATTAGGTGTGTCACAGCCAAGTGCTTCCGGGAACTCTGCTAGTGGTACATCCACGTCCGATTATAGCAGACAAATGTCCCTGCCCCAGCTGCTGGACCGGCGGAAGAAATTTACTCCCAGCCATCCACATGCCCAGCGGTTGAATGCTAGCTTGGCTAAATTGCTAGCACTTCAACTGCTGCCTTTTCAGTTGGTAGATTCGGCCCCCTTCCGTGAGTTTGTACAATGTGCGGTTCCTCAGTGGCAGGTCCCCAAACGCCACTTTTTCTCACGGAAGGCAATTCCGGCTCTCTACCGGCATGTGGAAGGCAATGTCCTTGCCTCGCTGGACAGGGCGGTCAGCGGTAAGGTGCATATTACCGCTGACTCATGGTCCAGCAGGCATGGACAGGGACGTTACCTGTCTTTCACGGCCCATTGGGTCACTCTTCTGGCTGCTGGGAAGGATGCAGGACAAGGTGCAGTAGTATTGGAGGTTGTTCCGCCACCACGCCTCCAAAATGCTACTATTGGTTGTGACACACCTCTCTCCTCCACCCCCTCCTCTTCTTCTTCCTCCACGGCCTCTTCCAGTGCTCTGTCCTCAGAACCAGCGGTGCTCCGTAGGCGTTGCAGGGGCTACGCAAGTACGCAGGCAAAACGATGCCATGCCGTGCTTGCGCTGGTTTGTTTGGGGGACAGGAGCCACACTGGGGCGGATGTTTTGTCAGCTCTGCAGGGGCAGGCCGAGAGGTGGTTGACGCCACGCCAGCTTAAGCCAGGAATGGTGGTTTGCGACAATGGCACCAACCTCCTCTCCGCCCTCCGACAGGGACAACTGACCCATGTGCCCTGTGTAGCTCACGTCCTTAACCTGGTGGTGCAGCGGTTCTTGGGCAGGTACCCCGGCTTACAGGATGTCCTGAAACAGGCCAGGAGAGTCTGTGTGCATTTTCGCCGATCATTTAATGCCTGTGCTCGGCTGGCTGAGCTCCAAAAGGAGTTGAACCTGCCCAAGAACCGCCTTATATGTGACATGCCCACCAGATGGAACTCAACATTGGCCATGCTGCAGCGGCTGCACACGCAGCAGAGGGCCATCAATGAGTACCTGTGCGACTACGGCACCAGGACAGGGTCAGGGGAGCTTGGTTTTTTCTCACCACGCCAGTGGGGCATGATCAGGGATGCATGCACTGTCCTGTCACCGTTTGAGGAGGCCACAAGGATGGTGAGCAGTGACAGTGCATGCATCAGTGACACTATACCTCTTGTCCACCTCTTGGAGCATACGCTGCGTGGAATAATGGACAGGGCACTTGAGGCAGAACAGAGGCAGGAAGAGGAGGACTTCCTTGCCTCTCAAGGCCCCCTTTATCCAGACAGTGTTCCTGCTGTGCCACCCATCACACAGGAAGAGGGTGAGGAGGAGGAAGAGGAGGAGGAGGATGATTGTGTCAGCATGGAGGTGGAGGCTGGCACTCAGCATCAGCAGCAGCAGTCTTATAGGGATGATTTACAGTCCCAAGAAACACGTGGACTTGTACGTGGCTGGGAGGAGGTAGCTGCGGATCATGTTGTCCTTAGTGACCCAGAGGACTCCGGACCGAATGCCTCAGCTAACCTACGCTGCATGGCCTCCCTGATCCTGCAAAGCCTGCGGAAGGATCCTCGTATTCTTCGGATCAAGGAGAGGGACCATTACTGGCTGGCCACTCTCCTTGATCCACGGTACAAGGGTAAGGTTGCCGACCTTATCTTGCCATCGCAGAGGGAGCAGAGGATGAGACATCTCCGGGAGGCCTTGCAGAAAGCTCTGTGCAACGCGTTCCCAGAGACTGGGAGGTCACAAACTCCTGGTCCTGGACAACGTGTTGCTGAGGCATCAGTCAGAAGGAGCGGTGGAGAAGGTGGCCGTCTGACTGATGCGTTCAGACAATTTTTTAGTCCGCAGCCCCAAGGTATGATTGGTTCCAGCACCCATCGCCAGCGTCTAATTTACATGGTGCAGGAATACCTAGGGGCAAGGTCAGACTTGGACACCTTTCCCACTGAAAATCCTCTGGCTTACTGGGTCTTGAGGATGGATCACTGGCCAGAGCTTGCACAGTATGCAATTGAGCTCCTGGCCTGTCCTGCATCCAGCGTTCTTTCGGAACGCACCTTCAGTGCTGCTGGTGGCTTCGTTACCGATCACAGGGTGCGCCTGTCCACCGAATCAGTTGATCGACTGACCTTCATCAAGATGAATCAGTCTTGGATCACCCACAGCTACCAAGCACCTGAAGCTGATGTAACCGAATAATTTTTTTTGAAATACCACATCCCTTCAAGACTGCCTATGCTGATGCTGAGTGACTGTCCTGTTATGTTGATTGTCTATCCTCTTCCTCCTCCGCTGATATGTTGGAAGAACATTTTTGGTTCTGGGTGATGCCAGCAGCCCAATTTTTCTGCCCCTGTTTAACAGGGGTGTTTAAGTACAATTTTTGATGCAATGCTTTGCAGCAGGGCTAATTCCTGCAAAAAAACTAGAGTGTATGGCAGAGGTTGCAGTGTGATGGCACCAGTGCCTAAGGCCCAATTTTTCTGCCCCTGTTTAACAGGGGCGTTTAAGTACAATTTTTGATGCAATGCTTTGCAGCAGGGCTAATTCCTGCAATAAAACTAGAGTGTATGGCAGAGGTTGCAGTGTGATGGCACCAGTGCCTAAGGCCCAATTTTTCTGCCCCTGTTTAACAGGGGCGTTTAAGTACAATTTTTGATGCAATGCTTTGCAGCAGGGCTAATTCCTGCAATAAAACTAGAGTGTATGGCAGAGGTTGCAGTGTGATGGCACCAGTGCCTAAGGCCCAATTTTTCTGCCCCTGTTTAACAGGGACATGTAATTACAATTCTTGATATAATATTTCACAGGAGGGCCCCTTCCTGTGCCCACCCAGAGTAACTGTGAGGACTTATAGTGTTGTGGCACCAGCACCACAACCACCAAAGGTCAATTTTTCTACCACTGTTCAACAATGGCATGTAATTACAATTCTTGATATAATCGTTCACAGCAGGGCGCTCCAGCGGCCACCAAGAGTCACTTTGAGGGCTTACAATGTTGTTGCAAAACCAACACCTTGTTCCGCCATTTCTGCAGAGCATATAGGGCAGGCCCCTACTTTCAAACATCCAATTTACAAACATCTCCTACTTGCAAACGGAAGGAGACAACAGCAAGTGAGATGAAAAAAGATGGACGACAAAACAAATTATACAGGGGTGATAACCCTTCCCTATGTTTTCCAAAAAGCTTAAAGATATTTTTTTTGACTGGAGCTACACTTTAAAAATGTACCGCTTGAAAATGACAAACAGATTCAACTTAACACAACAAACCTACACAGTCCCTGTCTTGTTTGCACCGCCTGTATACTGCTGTTCTGAGTATATAGGGCCTGGGGGCCACACGCATTTCCTTTTTTTAATATGGGTACGGGGTTCCCCTTAATATGCGTACAAGACCCAAATAGGCTGGTAATGGGCAGGGAGGGCTACCCATGCCATTTTTCTGAATGATTTTCAACCATATTACAGGAACCAGATATAACATTAAAACCGCAAGCAGTTTTAAATGGTGTTATTTCCGTTTAATGTCATTTTGTGCAGGGACTGTTCTAAACACGGGAAACACGTGGCACTTCACAGGCATACTATAGACACCCCCCAGGCACCATATTTAAAGGAATATTTCACTTTTTTTTTTTCACTTTAATCGTCATTAAAATCAGTGCTCCCGCCAAAACGGTAGTTTTTAAAACTTTTTTTTGCAGTGACCCATGTCCCCTGAGGCAGGAGGCAGATCGCCAAACCCTTTTTAGCACACTATCTTGCATATTAGCCGTTAAAATTAGCACTTTCCAATTCGAACGTTCGAGTCCCATAGACTTCAATGGGGTTCTAACGTTCGTGCCGAACGCGGGGGTCGTTCGCAAGTTCTGGTGCGAACCGAACCGGGGGGTGTTCGGCTCATCCCTAATGTTCACATGTTATGTGTTGAAATTTAATAAAACTGTGGCCTTGCCCTTTCCAACCTAATGTCTGTAAGTGTCTTATTTAATGGGTTATAGTGGTTGTAAACCCTTACAAACAAATTTGACCTACAGGTAAGCCTAGATTAAGGCTTACCTGTAGGTCCAAGAAATATCTCCTAAACCTACACGGTTTAGGATATATTTACTAAAAGACAGTCACCGCTGTCTACGGCGCATTCACTGTAGACAGAGGCATGCAGGCGCACTAACAGCGATATGCCGTTAGTAGCGGCTCCTGTGCGCATGCACGGGAGAGACGTCATCGCTGCTCTGGTGCTGTGAGTGGCCGGAGCAGCAAAACCAGGAAGAAGATGAACACTCCATACTACAGGGGACAGCGGTGAGATCGCTGGCTCCTGTGTCAGGTAAGTGACACATAATAGGCTACTATGTGATGCATAGTAGCCCATTATGCTTTACCTTTGCAGGGAGACAAAGAAGAAGTAAACCAATCAGGGTTTACTTCCTCTTTAAAGGACAAGGGGTGGTGGGCTTACGTTAATTGGGACCTAAGCCCATTGCACCTCAGCAGTCATGAAACTTAAAGCTGCACCCAAAATATATTAAGGGAGCATTTAGACTTGTGCATCGTGGCAACAAGTCTTAAAACTATCAAAATTACATTTACATTGCAAACAAGGTTAGAAGTAAGAGTTATATCATAGCTCCCAACTGTCCCTGATTTAAAGGGACTATCCCTCATTCAGAAAAAGTTTCCTCTGCTCCTCTTTCATTCCCATTTGTCCCTCATTTGGGTCTGTTCTGTATAGTTGTATATAAAATGCACTATTTATCTATCAAAAGTGTTTCTCAGTGCTAAACCTTTCATACATTTTCTAAATTGGTACATTTTTACATTCTAAAAGCCAATATAAAGGAAAAAAAAAGTGGTAAAAAAAAGCACTTGTGGGTTTTACCAAACATTTTTTTGTACAATTCTCCTTTAAGGGGGCATGGCAGGGGGTGTGTCCTATGCCTACATAATTTGCTAATAGGTGTTCCTCGCTCTCATCTCAGAAAGTTGGGAGGTATGGTTATATAGGGCTGGAAGAAGATGATCTTCCTGTAGGGTTGTCTGTAAACCAGCAGCTATGAAAGAGTGGGTAATTTTTTTCCTTTTTTTTTTTTTTTTTAAGCATTGTGCAAAAACGAAACATCAAAAAAGTGCATGTGAACACACAAAAAGTGCATTTACAGTATATCTATTAGCCCTGTCCCAAAGAGGAAGGACACTTCTCTGACCCCCTTCCCCGGGGCGCAAGATTTCTGACGGGGGTCAAGGAACACTTATGCCCCGTACACACGAGAGGGATTAAGTCTGACAGACCTCCAAAGGAGTTCCGACGGAGTTCCGACGGAGTTCTGGCGGACTTTTCGACCGAACGGACTTGACCACACACCATCACACCAAACTCCGATGGAGTCGAACGTGATGACGTACGACTGGATTCGACGTAGGAAGTTCATAGACAGTAGCCAATAGCTGCCCTAGCGTCGGTTTTAGTCCGTCGGAGTAGCACACACACGAGCGAATTTTTCGAAGGGGACCGGGCCCGGCGGAGTTCCGTCGGGAAAATTTGAAGCATGCTTCATTTCTAAAGTCCGTCAGACTTTTGCGAAGCTAAAGTCCGTTGCAGCCCACACACGATCGGATAGTCTGACGGACTCGGTCTGACGGACTTTGGATGTTGAAAAGTCCGCTCGTGTGTACGGGGCTTTACTGTAGGTCCACCTAGCCAAAAGGCCCAGTGGATCCCACTCCTCATGTTCAACTGAAGCCAACCAATGAGTCCCAAAGAGAGGACACCCCCCCCCCCCCTCACCCAAGACATAGGATGAAGGAACCGGATGGCTACACATCCTCCCCCTAGACTTCAGGACAAGCCCAAATACCCACACCTTTCATCCTGGAGCAGATAACAAAAACTCTGAATATAATTATGCATCAAGTTAGCCTTACTAATCAACACAAAGGCAAGCATTTCAGGAGGGAGTCAATTCAACAACTTCAGAACTTGAAGCAGTAGTGGAATGGTAAGCCCTTGTACACACGGTTGGACATTCCAACAACAAAATCCGAAACGTGTGTTGCATACACACGGTTGGACAAAGTTGTCGGAAAAGCCGATCGTACGTAACGTGATGACGTTATTTTGTTACGACGGGACTATGTTCAGGCTAGTAGCCAATAGCTTTGGTCTAGGAATTTGATCTGAGCATGTGTGGCACTTTGTCTGATCGGAATTCTCTACACACAATCAGACAAAGTCCGATCGGATCATGTTGTCGGAAAGTTTTATAGCCCAGTTCTAAAACTTTGTCCGTCGGATATTCCGACGGAAACAGTCCGATGGAGCCCACACACAGTCGGATTATCTGACAACACTGTCCGATCGCACATTTTCCGTCGGAATGTCCGACCGTGTGTACAAGGGCTAAGATGCTTGTTTGTTCATGCAGCAGCTTTACTATAAGTAGTGACCAAGTGAACAGACATGAACTATAGGTGCAGAAGCGGTTCCAGCACTCAATCATCTGCCATCAACTCTTTGTAATGCACTGCCAGCTCTCCTGAGTGGTATTTCCACACCTAGTAAATCTACCAGACTTATGTTAAGCTACGAAGGCGTTATATGCCTACGCGCTTCTTACTTTATCACAAATCCAATAGCCATGTCTTAGCAGGGCAGGTAGATTGGAAACAGTTTAAATGGTCTGACCTTTAAGAGTAATGAATGGAAGGCAAACACGGGGGCCGGGGGATAGTCGAAGCCCACTCCTCACGGGCTTATTAGGCTTTGGGACGGTTCTGCGGATAGCTGAGCAATCAGGCGTAGAGAGATAAGCCGTTCCTTGTGGGAAATCAATCTCTCTGCATTTTGATAGCTGCACCCTCTGCAATAATTATAGCACTCATCAATAATCCTTCCTCAGGCTCCCTGCATTCCTCTGCAGCTGGAGATTAGGGAACGTTGAACATCGGCCTATGGTTTTTTACATATTGGTGGCACGGCAAAAGAAGTAATGGTTTATCAACTATTACAGGCCCAAGGAGAGGTGGAGAAAGATGATTCTAATTGAAGAATGTACCTCTTTTCTCCCATTGCACAAAAATGAACAACTTCGTTCACACCTTCCAAACACAGCTACAAATGTAATGTCATTTCAGAGGTAATTTTTAACATTTTTCTAAACTGTAGCTTTAACTGATGATCCTGCAATGAAGGACAGCTGTCTCCCAATTGTGCTACTGCATTTTGTCACCCTGTCACATGTTCCCTGGTGGAGACTACAAGTGGCTGTGTTGACACAGTGAACGGTCCATTGCCACATTTAGAAAGCTGCTATAGAGCATTGATGTGCAGCCAAAGCTGGAGCAAGGACAGGGACAGTACAATGGCTTAGTGGTAAGCCATACCTCCCAACCTTTGAAAACTTGACAAAGAGGGACAATTTTTAATGGGCAGAATGTGACGCTAGTAGCGCACTGATTCAAAAAGTGGATGTGGCCAGGTGTGATTTACAGATATTCCTGCAACAGCTTTGGTAAGAATTCCATCTGGTGCTGGAAGATTTCTCATTATAAGGACAGAAATACATGTAAGAAGGTATTATTCAATCATAAAGTTATTTCTGTATTCCAGTACAGTTAAATAAAAAAAAAAAAAAATGGCATGCCAAAATAGTACCCCCAAAATCCATACCAGACCCTTATTCAAGCATGTAGCAAGGCAGACCAGGAAGGGGGGGGGGGGTGAGCCTGTGTCCCGCCACCTTCTGCAACCACATCAGACCACATGCCCTCAAAATTGGGGATGGCACTTTACCAGAGGGGGACTTTCCCTTGGCAAGCACCTTATCCCCATGTTGATGAGAAGGGCCTATTCTCCAGAACTCTTGCCTAGTGGCAGGGGGCTTATTGGTATCTGAAAGCACCCTTTAACAATAAGGGAGACCCCAGATACTGGACCCCTATGTGAATGAGTAAGGGGCACAAGGGAAGAGGTCCTTGTCCTCATAAACAGGGAGAAAACTAGAGAAGTACTTTTCCAGGAGAAAGTGGAGCAAGCTTTTTGCTTTAGCAAGTAAATGTCATTCAGATAGGGTTTAAATGTGCCTTAAAAAATATCTAAACCCAGAAACAAAAATGTCATAAACAGTATACTGCAGCTGTCTAGTCCTTGGATGTGGTGGCTTCATTGGTTTCCTTTTCTCAGATTTTTTTCCTCTTTATTT
Organism: Lithobates pipiens; assembly: GCF_037356315.1. NCBI lineage: Eukaryota > Metazoa > Chordata > Amphibia > Anura > Ranidae > Lithobates > Lithobates pipiens. The sequence goes on along the minus strand of NW_027507903.1, from coordinate 503,857,185 downwards.
TCACCTGGTGGCTAAACACATTTCCTGAATTTCTTGCATCGTCACCCTCGATTTCTCTTCTAATTTGAACTACAAACAGAATCACTTTAACCTTTCGATGAGAAAATCATCATGTGAAAACAGCTTAGGGAATTGGCCCTAGAGCACTGTTGCCCAACCTGAGCCGGGGGGGGGGATATCTCTAGTAGTCTCATGTAATATGTCTTCACTCTATGACTATCTCCTGCTGCAACCCTGCAGTTTCTGACCATCTCTTGTATCATGTCTGCAGCCTCTGGCCATCTCCTGTATCATGTCTGCAGCCTCTGGCCATCTCCTGTATCATGTCTGCAGCCTCTGGCCATCTCCTGTATCATGTCTGCAGTCTCTGACCATCTCCTGTATCATGTCTGCAGCCTCTGGCCATCTCCTGTATCATGTCTGCAGCCTCTGGCCATCTCCTGTATCATGTCTGCAGTCTCTGACCATCTCCTGTATCATGTCTGCAGCCTCTGGCCATCTCCTGTATCATGTCTGCAGCCTCTGGCCATCTCCTGTATCATGTCTGCAGTCTCTGACCATCTCTTGTATCATGTCTGCAGCCTCTGGCCATCTCCTGTATCATGTCTGCAGTCTCTGACCATCTCTTATATCATGTCTGCAGCCCCTGACCATTACCTGTATCAAGTACGCAGTAGCTAACTATCTCTTGTATTATGTCTGCAGTCTCTGAACATCTCCTGTACCATTTCTGCAGTCTCTTACCAACTCTCGTATCAAGTCCGCAGTTGCTAACCCTCTCTTGCATTATGTCTGCAGTCTCTGAGCATCTCCTGTACCATGTCTGCAGTCTCTTATCATGTCTTGTATAATGTCTGCAGTCTCTGAACATCTCTTGTACCAAGTCTGCCATTTCTGACCATCTCTTGTATCATATCTGCAGTCTCTGACCATCTCTTGTATCATGTCTGCAGACTCTAAACATTTCCTATACCATGGAAGTGATCTCTGAATATGTCTTGTATCATACCCCAAATCCTTGACTATATCCTGTTGTGTTTCTGCTGTCTCTGACACTGAATATTCACTGGATTTTATGTGTAGAGCTCTGGTGAATTTGAGGGCCTAATGCCATGTACACACGGTCGGACTTTCTAGCAGAAAAAGTCAGACGGAATCATTTCATCGGATATTCCGATCATGTGTGGGCTTCTGCTGACTTTTTTTTTCGAAAATTCTGATGGACCTAGAAATAGAACATGTTTTAAATCTTTCTGATGGAATTAATTTCTATCGGGAAAACCATTCGTCTGTATGCTGTTCCGACGAACCAAAAACAACGCAAGGGCAGCTATTGGCTACTGGCTTTCTAGTTCCATTGTACGTGCTGTACGTCACCATGTTCTAAACGATTGGACTTTGATGTGATCGTGTGTAGGCAAGTCCGTTTCAGCGGAACTCTGTCGGAGCTACCGTCAGAATTTATTCTGATGGAAAAACCGATCGTGTGTACACGGCATTACTTTAACCAAATCAAGAAAGTTGACCACTACTGCCATAGAGACTGCAATTTTTGAATGTTGTTGTGGGCGGTCATATTTGCTTATTACATGCTGCATTTCCTGATGAAAAGGTGCAGCATGATGACTGTGCTTTACTGCCCTTTTATAGCAAAACTTTGACATCAGGCTTTGATTGAAAACAATAGTGATGTAGCTTGTAACTGATTTTATCACAGCACATCATAATAAATTACAATAAAAAATATTATTTCAATTCAGAGCTGAATCGATCGTTTCTGCTTCTGGGACTGTTTTTAATTTTCTTTTTTGTTGTTTCTGTTCAATATCATTGTGAAGAGGTTTAGAAAGCATTTCTAGGTTAAATCAATAAATATTGGTCTGAGATGTGATGTGGGGGGTTAGTAGGCTACCCAGACAGTTTGGCATGGCCTACTTTAATGTCTGGCTTCCTGATCTCTCTGGAGACCTCACGCTATAGCTCAGGCTTGCAGCAGTAAGACGGTTTAAATAAAACATGAGACATAATATAGCACACAGAGGAAGCTGCTGTAATTGGCGGAGTCAACAAAGAGATGCGCGACTCAATCACAGAAAAAAAGACGTATACGCAGTGCTATAAGCACAGGGCTAGGCATCACGATATGAAAGTTTTATGTGATACCTGTGGGGAAAACAAGTCACAGCACGGTAGCAGAATTTCAACAGCAATTTTGTAAACAAGTGAAGAATAAAAGAAAAATCGGTTCACTGTCCATCACAAAGAGCCAAGGATGCGTGGCAAAATGTTAAATGGAAATTGTGTACACATACTGTAGGATAATATTCATTACCCTTGAGGGTGCCCAATCTTTAGTTCATATTTTATCCCTGACATCATGATATGGTGATGATGTCAGCCCTGGTCTTATTACATTGTGCGAGCAGGGCACCATGGTGGCACCTCATCAGGGGATGAGTCCATGTTGCCTGCACTCACAGTATGTCCTCAGCTATAAAAGTTCAAAGAAAGGTCGGGAATCATTCAACCAAAAGACTGAGGACATCTAGTGGCAATAAAAATAAAAATTACTGCGGAGGACAGTGCTTTAGAGGAAGGGAGTATAATACTACATATGGGGTTATAAGGTCAGGTGCAGTCAGTACTATGGCCACATAAAAACTAGCTGATTAGCTGAGGCCAGTTTTTGTGCATCCAGAACCTCCATGGAAATGCTGTCCTTGGACACACATTGTCTGTGTCCTGGATCAGTAGGAGGCTCTGTCTGCATGGAACCATTAAGATAAGTGGTTATGTGCGAACAGCAGCACTGCCAGCCATTGATTTATAGGGTGTAAAAATCTGACAGCCACCACAGACAGCTGCTGTTGTTTCTTACACACTGCATGTACGATATTTACACTGCTTATATATATGGGGTTCTGTGCTGAGTGGCTAACCTGATGGCATGTGAACACAGGAGGTTGCATGGGTGCCATTCAGAGAATGATTTGCATTTTTTTGAATGAATACAAAGAATTCTCTTATTGGATGAGGTGGAGAGCGTGATGTTTCTGCCACACCTCTCTACCTTATCGAATCAGAGAATTCTCTAAATTCTCTGAATGGCACCCATGCTGAGCGGCCAGCCTCCTATGTACAGAATGCATCAGGCAGGCCGCTCAGCATGGGTGCCCCAGAAGAGTAGCAGTGTCAACTTCAGTGATTTCCAGCTTCCAGGAGCATCGTCCAGAAAAGGTATATACATAGTTACATTGTACCGATGTAACTATGTATGAAATATCCACCCTGGAATTATTCTTTAACTTCAGTTTTATTGCGGCAGGTTGGCTCTGCTGGGTGAATCGACGTTACCTTACGTCGCTTTTCCTTTTGGCCACTAGGGGCGTGCACACCCGCAGCGTTTGCCCGGAGCCGATTCAAGTGCTCGGCGGGCACAATGATCTGTATGTGTAAACACACAAATCCCGGTTCTTTTAGGGGAGTAGAGACAGATCCTGTGTTCATACTAAGTATGAACACCGATCTCTCTCTCCTCCTAGACAGTCCCATCACCCCTACAGTTAGAATACACCTAGGGAACACAGTTAACCCCTTGATCGCTCCCTAGTGCTAACTCTTTCCCTGCCAATGACATTTATACCATATTCAGTGCATTTTTATAGCACTGATCGCTGTATAATTGTCAATGGTCCCAAAAATTTGTCAAAAGTGTACAATTTGTCCGCCGCAATATCAGAGTCCCGATAAAATTCGCAGCTCGCCGACAAAAAAATAAATTATAATAATAAAAATGCTATAAATCTATCCCCTATTTTGTAGCTATAACTATATAGCTATATTTTGAAGCTATAACTTTTGCGCAAAACAGTCAATATACGTGTATTGCGTTTTTTTTAACTAAAATTATGTAGAAGAATAGATATTGTCATGCTTGTTTATAGCACAAAAAATAAAAAACGCAGAGGTGATCAAATATCACCAAAATAAAGCTCTATTTGTGGGAAAAAAAAGGACGTCAATTTTGTTTGGGTGCAACGTCGCACGACCGTGCAATTGTCAGTTAAAGCGACGCAGTGGCGTATCACAAAAAATGGCCTGGTAATTAAGCAGCCAAATCTTACGGGGCTGAAGTGGATTTTAAAGAATACAGTACTGCGTTTATTTGCACCTTTTATATCTGCCCAGAGTTCAGCTTTAAACATTATCATATATAGCAAAAAATATTGCTCGGGTGAGTTCACAAAGTCATCAGAAATAGCAACCTTCCCTCCCCCCAGACTAGCGCAGGATGAACACACGGAGGATATCAAAGCATAGAAGGTAATGCAGCATGTCTTGTTCTCGCTCACTTGGAACGAATCTTGCCTGTCTTTAGCTTCTGAAGCTCCACAGATCCACATAAAACTGCCAATTTATCACATCTTCAGAACAAAGATGAAAATATGTGAGTATCAGAGAAGGATTTCAGAATACGATCTAGAAATGCGCCTTGTGTACGTCTCCTGCAATTTTCTCGAAAGTTCCGGAGTCACAATTTTGAAACAATAAAGCCATTAAAGCGGTATTAAATTAATTATTTTTTTTAATTAAATGTGCTCCCTGCAGGTTTATGCCCTAATGTATGAGTATGCACCACATAGTAGCACATTATGTCAAACAAACCTAATATAATGTACCCTCCAGATGCTGCGCTGTCACTGCTTCCACTGTGCGGTACGCTTCTTTCCGAATGAATATTCGGACAAATTTTTCGTTATTTGGATATATCTGAATACCCAAATTACAATATAAACAAATTTTACCAAATGTTCCGAATAAGGTTAATGAAATTCGTCCGAATTTCATAAATTCTGATTGAAATTCGAATCAAATTTTACATTGAATTCCAGTCGAATTCTAACTACACATATTACTGAAATCAAAGACTGTGTGTGTTATTACCATTTCGAAATAATGCTGTTTTTATTAAGCCAAATGTGATTTAGACCCCTTTCACACTGGGGCGTTTTTCAGGCTCTTTAGCGTTAAAAAAAAGCGCATGTAAAGCGCTTGAAAGAAGCCTCATCTTCAATCCCAATGTGGAAGCCTGAGTGCTTTCACACTGAGATCCCTTTCACACTGGGGCGTTTTTCAGGCGCTTTAGCTTTAAAAAAAAGCGCCTGAAAGAAGCCGCATCTGCAATCCCAATGTAAAAGACCAAGTGCTTTCACACTGAGGTGCTGCGCTTACAGGGCGTCAAAAAAGTCCTGCAAGCAGCCTCTTTGCAGCGCTTTTAGAGCGGTGAATACACCGCTCCTAATGTGCCCCTTCCCATTGAAATCAATAGGAAGCGACAGCAAAACGCCTGAAAAGCGCATGCAAAACGCCTGAAAAGCGCATGCAAAGCGCTTTTGGCAGCAGTGCTTTGTGGGTGTTTTTAACCCTTTATTTGGCCACTAGAAGGGGTTAAAAGCAGCCCAATCGCGTTCGAAAAACGCTGGTAAAGCGCTGCTAGTTTAAGCGGCGCTTTAAGAGCGTTTTTCGGGCACTGACATTGTGAAAGGGCTCTTAAAGCACTTGGGCTTTCACATTGGGATTGCAGATGAGGCTTCTTTCAAGCACTTTACAGGCACTTTTTTTAACACTAAAGCGCCTGAAAAACGCCTGAAAAATGCCCCAGTGTGAAAGGGGTCTTAAAGAGTCATTGTAATCGTTTGTCGAAGATTTTTCTTTTGTTTGTTGACTTTGCTGTATTCAAATCGAAAACAATATAACATTTTTGTTTCGTCTGATTTGAAAATGTATCCATTTGAATGTTTTTCAGTTAAATAAATCCCAAGTGAAAAAAAACATGACAACCACAGTGAACAAACTAGAGTTACTATATATATATAGGTTGCTCAGCTGCACACAAAAGGAAACTATAACATATGAGTCCACCACTGGAAACATAGATGTAGACCAGTGCGGTAAACAGGGTTACAGTTACATAAATAGGCTTAAAAAAAGACTATCTAGTTTAACCAATGGAAAAAAAACTAATAGAAAATCATATACAGAACCATATGCCCATAGCTGTTCCAGTGATATATCAGAGATCTAATGTTCTCAGTGATTGGGAACAGCGATCTCTGTCATGTACCTGGTAGCCCATCCTCCTACAGTTACAACACGCTGAGGGAACACACTTAACCCCTTGATCGCCCCCTAGTGTTAATCCCTTCCCTGAGAGTGTCATTTTTACAGTGATTAGTGCATTTTTATAGCAGGTCCCCAAAAAATGTAGTTGGGGTCAGATTTGTCTGCCGCAATGTGGAAGTCCCACTAACAATTGCAGATCACCACCATTACCAGTAAAAACAATAAAAAATAAATAAAAGTCCCTGATTTGATCCCGTAGTTTGTAGACGCGATAACTTTTGCACAGACCAATTAATATATGCCTATTGCGATTTTTTTTTTTAACCAAAAATATGTAGAAGAATATATATCAGCCTAAACTGGTGAATAAATTCATTTTTTTTTTTTTTTTATAGTTTCATTTTGGATATGTATTATAGCAGAATTTGTCGCTCTTTTTTTGTTTTATATATAGCAAAACATGAAAACCACAGAGGTGATTGAATATCACCAAAATAAATCTCTATTTGTGGGAAAAAAGGATGTCAATTTTGTTGGGGTACATCGTCGCACGACCACACATTTGTCAGTTAAATCGGCGGAGTGCTGTATCGCAAAAAATGCTCTGGTCATTAAGGGGGTAAAACCTTCCGGGGCTGAAGTGATTAAAGCATGGTCTAATTTGCTCCAATAGTGAGGCTAATACATTAAGGGGGTCTATGTATAAAACGTTTGTTGTCAGAGCAAAAATTTCCGTACTTCCTCTATTATGTGTGGTTCTATGTCATCGGCACCATCTAAAGGTCACCAAACGTTTGTTTACTGACTGAGGTATTTCTGGGGAAAAAATGCATTATGGCCACTAGGTGGCACCAACAATAAAGGAACTACACATACAAAGGAATACAATATTTTTGTTCTGATCAAGCAAATTGTTTGTCATATCTGCACAGTGAACACTTTACATATTGACTCCATAATATCAAAGCACAGCATTGATAAAGTAGGGGGAGGAGGGAATGAAAGAGTTGGGGGTTAATAGATGGGGGAAGAAAAATAGCAGTTGTATAGGGTGTAGGAGGGCAAGGGACAGGAAGAGGGGGAGAAGGAAAGAAGTGTGGGGGGGGGATTTGGAAGGGGAGGGATAGGGTAATATAGAGAAGGGGTAGAAGGGGGGGGGGGGGGATAGGTGAGGGAAGGAGAATAAAGAAGGAGGAAAGACCATACCTCCCAATATTAGGAGATGGGAATGAGGAACACCTACTAGCAAATGTATGTAGGCATAGGACACACCCCCTGCCACACCCCCTTAAAGGAGACTTAACTGAAAAAAAAAGGTTTTTAAATCCACAAGGCATTTTTTTACCACTACTATTCCTTTATATTGCCTTTTAAAAATTACAAATGCAGCAATTTAGACTTTGGAGGAAAGGTTTAGCACTGGGAAACACTTTTTGAAAGATAAAACGTAAATTTCATATACATCTATATTCAAAATGAGGGACAAATGAGAAGGAAAGAGGGACAGAGGGACATTGCTCCAAATCACGGACAGTCCCTCGAAATCAGGGACATTTGGGAGCTATGGAAAAACATTGGGCTAATAAATCAAGGGATTTCAAGCACATATGAGATCTCTCCAGGTGGCGGTCCATGGATTGACATGTTAAATATTATATATCCAATGAAATCTGCAGATTTTAAAAATATATTGCAGGCAGCTGATGAAATGACATCTACACGTCAAAGCTTCCATGAGATTTTACTGGTTGGGTTTACACATCCTTTAATGAGCGCATGCTGTTTGTGTGGAGATATCTAAATAGGATATGTGCGGTTCTCAGACTCCTTTGATTCCTCTCTGTCTCTGCGGTTGCTCTCTTCTGCTCTGCGGCGCACAGCGCGGGGAGCGTGTGAGAGAGAGAGGGCCGCGCACTTGAAAAAGCTGTGAAGTTTTGGTGCGGCACTCAAGGGACAACTATTGGGGAGGTGGCATTAATCTGTGTATTACGTTCGCCTGACAGTCTGTCAAGTTAAATGAGCAATTTCCCTTATCATTCTATACCTCCTGGACAAAATTAATTCAGTGTGTTTACCCGTCTGTCTCTATCTGTATCTTCTATCCGCTTTCCCAGGGCCCGTCTGCCTCTCCGTTTTGTATTGGTGGCGTTTGGATATTGCAGGAAGCATGTGTACTCTTGATCTTGTCTTTGTAATTGAGCTTGTATACACTCAGATATTACTGCATTAAATGGTCAATGAAAAGATTGCCTCCTCTGCCGTCTGCAGTGTAGACACCTAGCCTTCCATAGCTGGTAAGAATATCGATCCTCTAGGATTTTAGTGGTGGGGATATTCTGTGTTACAGATCAATTAGGATGTGCGGTTGGTGGCTGGACTTGCCAGAGAGCTTAAAGAATTCCACTAAGTTTCCATCTAAAATTATTATACTGTAACAACATCCTTTCTAACCGTAACACTTTCTAGCAAAACTCACTTACTTTAAAGTGGAACTCCAGTCAAAATCTTTCTTTTTTTGTTTTAGACCAGGGGTCTCCAAACTTTCTAAAACAAAGGGCCAGTTTACTGTCCTTCAGACTTTAGGAGGGCTGGACTATGGCCAGTGGGAGTAGAAAAGGTCCCGACATCAGTGGTTAAAAAAAAATGTCTTATTGTTTGTTTCAGTGAAAGTAATTGAGCCCCATTAATAGTGTAAGTGGGAAGAATTGTGCCCCATCGTTGATGTCATTGGGCCCCTTTGTTGGTGTAATTGGGAAGAATTGTGCCCCATCGTTGATGTCATTGGGCCCCATTGTTGGTGTAATTGGGAGGAGTTGTGCCCCATCGTCGATGTCATTGGGCCCCATTGTTGGTGTAATTGGGAGGAATTGTGCCCCATCGTTGAGGTCATTGGGCCCCACTGTTGGTGTCATTGGGAGGAATTGTGCCCCATCGTTGGTGTCATTGGGCCCCATTATTGGTGTCATTGGGAAGAATTGTGCCCCATCGTTGGTGTCATTGGGCCCCATTGTTGGTGTCACTGGGAGGAATTGTGCCCCATCGTTGGTGTCATTTGGAGAAATTGTACCCCCTTCATTGGTGTCAGTGAGGGTAATTATGCCCAATTGTTGATATCAGTGGATGAAATATTGCCCCAAGGGCTGAATGCAAACAAGCAAACCCCTGGGGAAGGATTAGAACCCTGGTCTTAAGCAGATCCCCCTACATTTCTTGTGCTGATGACCACAGACAGTAATAAAAACCTAAATGAGGTTCTAATCCTACTCAACTCTACCCAAAAAGAAGTGGAGGCCAACTTTCAAAGGTCATATATATTAAATTAAAGTATAACTAAACGCAAATGTTTTATTTTTTTCAGTTATGGATAGAGTGTCTGTTTTTTTGCTGTCTGGGGCCCTGTTAAGGACATTTACCCTCTCTATTTTTCCTGTCTACCATTATCACTGAAAGTGAAAGTAAAGGAAAATCCCAAATTTTGGGTTGTCCCCAGAAAAGTAATAGCCGGGAAATCTTCCAATAGGGGCACTAGTTTTGGTGACTTAGGGGTCTCCAAGGAATTCCCTTAAAGTGGAAGTAAACTTCCGTCACTAACTTTTACCTATAGGTAAGCCTATAATAAAGGTTACCTATAGGTAGTATAAATATCTCCTAAATGGGCACCTTTAAGGAGATATTTACTGTGGCATGCAGCCAGTGACATCACTGGCGCATGCGCTCTGAAAGAACGGCCACCTGTGCCGTTCCTTCAGAGCCCTGTGCCATAAATGGTGGCTCCTGTGTGCGTGTGACGTTATCGCGGCTCCAGCCAGTCACAGAGCCGGAGTCCGCAAACCCAGGAAGCAATAAGGGTGAAGATGGGAATGCCCGCAGCTCTGACATCTCGGCGCTGGAAGAGCTTTGTTTTAAGGTAAGTTTAACATAATGTGCTAGTATGCGATGCATACTAGCACATTATGACATTACCTTGCAGGGTAAGAAAAATAAAAACGTCCGGTGGTTTACAACTGCTTTATTGGGAGGGATTTCCTTTCACTTCCTGTTTGGCCATGGCACAGGAAATTAAGGGAAATCTCCACAATGAGACACAGAGGCCCAACAAAAATCTGACAGGGGTTATAACCCTCCCTTGCTCTATCCAAAATGAGAAAAAAAAAGGTTTTGCCTACTTTAATATTGTGATGTTAAACTTTAACATCATAGAGGGATTTGGGTCCAAAAAAGGCACAGTCCCTCCAAAAAAAGGGACAGTCGGGATGTATGTTCCTCCAAAGGAGCAGCCCATTGCTTACATCACTGCTGAGGCTCTGATTACTGAGGCAGGGGGTTGTGATGTTTTCAGGAGGTTATATACAGCACTCTGCCAGTCCCTCCCACAGCCATTATCTGCCTGGATTGCACAGAGGAGCACAGAGACGCAATGATGACATCACTGGGTAAATAATACGTTATGTAATAAAAATGGAAAGTTTTTTCAATTTTTTTATTCATTTGCATAAAGGCTCCCTTCACACTGGGGCGGGAGCGGCGTCGGCGGTAAAGGGGCACTATTTTTAGCGCCGCTTTACCGGCAGTATGCAGCCGCTAGTGGGCGGTTTTAACCCCCACTAGCGGCCGAAAAAGGGTTAAAACCAATCCGCAAAGCATCGCTACAGCGTCGCTTTGCAGGCGGTATAGCCGCGCTGCATCATTGATTTCAATGGGTAGGAGCGGTAAGATGCGGCTAGCAGGACTTTTTTCACCGTCCTGCTAGCGCACCGCTCCAGTGTGAAAGCCCTCAAAGGGGGAGGGCGGAACCCGGGAAGGCAAGATATATATAAGATATAGCAAATAAGACTCCAGATTCAAAACAAGCCAAAAGTGTTTGGCTAAAAGGATAGAATGGGGAAGGTATACAACTATTGTTTGGGTTTTTATTGCAATGGAAGACTTGGCCATAGCTCCCAACTGTCCCTGATTTCAAGTGACTGTCCCTCTGTCCCTCTTTCCTCCTCATTTGTCCCTCATTTTGGTCTGATCTAAAAAAGCTGTATAAAAATGCACTTTTTAATCTAACGTGTTTCTCAGCGCTAAACCTTCCTTCCAATTTCTAAATTGGTGCATTTGTCAATTACAAAAGCCAGTATCAAGGAATAGTAGTGTTAAAAAAAAGGACTAGGGGGGATTTAACTAATATTTTTTGTGTGTAATTCTCCTTTAAGGGGGAGTGGCAGGGTGTGTGTCCTATGCCAACATACATTTGCTAATAGGTGTCCCTCGATTCCATCTCAAAAACTTGGGAGGTATGGATTTCCCCTCTCTTCCCCCTCTTCTGAAGTGAAATAAATCTGCAACAGGGACACAGACAGAAATAAGAATGTAATAGTTCAATTCAGTTTTCCCTACTCTACTAAAGAAAATCCTTTTTATTTTTTTGTGTCTATGTTGCTGTCGGAGCTTTGCTCCACTTTTCTCTGCTGCAGTTAGGCAATAAAGCTGGGTCACCTCCCTGTACCCAGCCTGTAGCAGCACCACATCACCCATCTGCTCACAATGCTCTCTCCTCCTGTCTGCATGTTTCTTCTCATCACATGTGCATGCAGCAGACCTGATTGATTACTACCCCTGCCACTACCTCTCCCCTTAAAAATACATGTCATGATGTTTGGATAAATACATACTGTCACTGTATTATTTGGTATTTTTGTTTTACTATTTGGAGTCGGTTTTGAGGATCTTCATCTTCCTTTGCTAAAAACAAATCCAGAAGTTTTATAATAAATGCTCCCTATATTATGAGGAATAAATGTACTTACAAAGCCATTAAATCAGCGTTGTCCACTTGTAGACAGGTGCAGTTTGGCCTTCCTGCACAAGTTGTGCTGTTTGGCACCATGCAGAGAATGGAGGAAAAATGGGAACTCATGTTCCTCTGAAACCTCTATAGGTGTCATCAGATTGGACACTGCTGCTCTGGATGACCTCAGCAGCCATCTTTAGTTTGGGCAGTGCTAATAACTTTCCCCCTTCTGTTGGTGCGCATATGCGAAGTGGTTAGGTCAGGGACAGGAACCTGCTGGACAGGGTCAGTGTGGTAGCACAGGGAAAGGTTCCTGGGAAGGGGAGACAGAGTAGGGACTGGTCACCTGTGTCACAGTCAGGCGCCATTCTGCATTCTGGTGCTTTGTTACCAGACTGGCTTCCAGCTACCTCCTCTGTCAGATGTTGTTGGCATAATAAGTTTCTGGATATCTTCTGCAAACTCCCTGTAAGCGCTGCTGGGCCAGTTAGGCCATGTTACACAGACTCTGTTGCCACCTTGTCGAAACTTTGATACTAATATACTGTACGTTACTGCAATCTGTGGTCTCGTGAATTCTTCCACCTCTGGGCACCAAACTCTTGGCTCTGTTCACACACTTCCTATACCTATTGTTCCATACCACCATTTTATTTGTCATCGGGAACCAGCTAAGCCCCCTAATGATGCAGCATGAGCTCTCACAAATGTGCGGTCTCTTCTCTTTCATGACTAGGGTAGTTCAGATGTAATCACCCCCCAATATACTAACCTACCCTCCCAAAGCTCCATCTCCCACTTATCAACCAAATAAAACACACTTAGCCCAAAGTGGGGCTTAATGGCCGAAAGGTCTTTAAGAAAATGAAAAATTCTAAATACTAGCTTAGAAAGAAAATAGTCTGCATTTTGATATTGTGCAGAGGGGAAAATTTGAAAGGGGCATAATGTGTTTTTAGGGTGAAGGTCCGCTTTAAGGATATATCCTCCAAACAGGCTGCTAAACCAACTAGTGCATGCAAAGCTGGCCGCTAGCCAGGAAGGGGGACGGAGATGATTTTACCAGTTGCACGGCTGAGGATAATAACCTGGCAGAAGGCAGCATAGATGAAATCACCGGACCCCCTTCCTGCGCCAATTATAGCCCGCAAGAAATGTATTCTGCACAGAGAGCAGGTCCAGGAAAAAGGCGAAGACAAATAGACAGCGAATTAATGACGGGAGTCGAGGAAGGATTGCTTGGAAGGAGAGGGAAGAGAAAGGCTTAGCAGTAGAAGGAAAAAAAAAAAAAAGACTTATCCGGATATATGTGGAAGCAGAGCTTGTCTTTTAAACTGTTTTACTGTGTGTATTCCTGTGTGATTAGCGGATTAATGCAGAAAAGAGGCAGCCAATGTGACACTTCCTAATTCTCTGTTCACTTAGTAAACCGGTCATGTGTCGAAAGTATTCAAGCATGCATAAGAGATTAAAAGCAAGCACTTGGGAACCCCCCCAGATCCAGGAGCTGAAGATTAAAAAAGGCGGAGCTCTGAACCTCACTCTGCATTGTGTTTATGTTTAGGGCTTAAACATCACTAAAATCTGCCTACTGGGCTCAACAAATAAGGGATTCCCGAGTGTAAACCTAGCCATGCCAAACCTAGCCATGGGCCATAACTATTTCCGGAAATGTGTCACTGTTAGGCCGCGTACAGACGGGCGGATTGTCTGCCCAACTAAGTTCGTCAGACAATCCGACAGACAGTCCGTTCAACTTTTGAATGAACGGACTTGACCACACACGATGAACAGACAGTCCGCTGAAAACTTGCGCGATGACGTGTACAGCACGTACGACGGGACTAGAAAAACGACGTCCAATACACTGCAATGCAACCTTCGGCCGTGTAAATCCTTTCTGAGCATGCACCATACTTAGTCTGTCCAACTTGCCTACACACGAGCGGACTGTCCGCTGAAACCAAGTTTGGACGGACAAAACCAAGTTTGGACAGACAAAATTATGGAAATTCCGAAAGACTAAGTCCGTCAGACTGTCCGCTGAAAAAGTCAGCTGAAGCCCACACACGAGCGGATTGTCCGCTGAAACACGGTTCAGCGGACTAAGTTGGGCAGACAATCCGCCCGTGTGTACGCGGCCTTAGATCTGCTGTGTGAACCTCCCAGCACACACCACAGGTAGGAGTTCCAATCACTCACATAAAATCACTGCTGCCTTCCCTATTTCAGCAGCTAGGCTTTACTACGACCCCCACTGAAAATTTTGTCCACACATTTTCTTTTGTAATTTTGGATAGAGTGGAGAAGGATTAGAACCCCTACTGAATTTTTACTGCTATTTATGTTGCCATTAAATAGATTTTCCCTTTCATATTGTACAGGTGACCAAACAGGAAGTGAGTGGAAATCTACAACAGGGATACAGAGAGAAGTAAAAATCTAAGAGGGGTTCTGGCCTTCCTTTGCTCATTATTTTAGATTCACAAATGTCCGGTGCGAATTTCACTGCAAATTTCCTAAGCAGCTATTCAGCTGCAATTTAGATGCGGTTCAGATGTAAATTTTTGGAGCCGACGACCACCGGTATCTTTAACGTTAGTTGGTTGTCGCATCCTTAACAATCGATGAGTCATCAGCTGTCAGCAGGGCTCCCCCTGACAGCTAAATGTAAAAAAAAACCCCACATTACTGGCAATAAAAAAATCATGAAAAGAATGCCAAAATGTAAAAACAAAATGCCGTGGGGTCCCTTCCAAAATCCATACCAGGCCCTTATTTGAGCGTGCAGCCTAGCAGGCAAGGAAGAGGGGGGGGGGGGCGAGCGAGTGTCCCCCCTCTCCTAAACCATACCAAGCTACATGCCCTCAACATGGGGGGTATTTTGGGGCGGGAGGGGTCTGGTATGGATTTGGGGGCCACACACTAATTTTTACATTTTGGCGAAGGGTTCCCCTTAAAATTCATACCAGACCTGAAAGCTGTTTTTTTTCCCTATCAAATTTGCATTTAAATCTGATCTGTGATTCAGATGCGTTCCCATAATAGACAATAGTCTGGAATTTGCATCTGACCACACCAAAGCACTCTTTTTAAATTTGCAGCGAATTTGCACTGCCGATGCACCACACATATGTGAACCTGCTCCACAGAAAGCCGGATATATTTGCATACATGTGAACGGAGCCTAAAGGAATATCACTCTTTTAGAGCTCTGCATAGAAGTACAAACCTAACAGGGTAATTTTTACTCCTTCCCCAATCTATCAAAAATTAAAAAGAAACATAGTTTTGATCTAAATAAATGTTAGTACTAAAGTAGTACCAATGTTCCAATATAATAATAATTATTATTATATTTTCTTAAAAAAAAAAACAAGTGGTGTTAGTGTATCCGAACACAACATAAACAGATATATTCTAAATACAAGAATGTACTCTCATTATAATCTTGATGTGCTTTGTGTATTTCTTCTAGATCTGTGCGGTTATCCAGTGTGAAACTTTGCCTCTGTGCAGGAACTTTAATAAAGACCGGTCACTGCTGCTCTCTCTCCTTGTGCAGGGTGACTGGTCTTGTCTCCACCCCTTCCTGTAGTTTCCTGCAGACAACTTGTAGTGGGTGGGGATGCTGTGCCCCTCCTACAGCTCTCTGCACAGGCTACGAACAGCACAGTTATGATGACACTGCTACTTTTAGCCCTGGTTCGCACTGATGCCATTTCTGATGTGTTCCAGAATGCATGGAATCGCAGTAACTAACATTAGTTTCTATGGAGGCCATTCACACATATGCAGTGCGAATCTTATGTGATTTGAAAAAGGTCCTGTGCAAGTTTAGTACAGTTTGTAGCTCCACAGACTTGAAAAGAAATTGCATGCAGATCGCATAACTGTCCTAAAACAGCGTGATTCTAGTGCATTTTCTGCTCATGTTTGCTGTGTTCCTAACCTTCAATCCCTGAGGCCAAGGGGAGAGAGAGAGAGGGAGAATATCTTAGCCGTATCCAAATCACATGAAAAGTGCATTAGAATTACATCTGAGCCCAATCAACTTGCACTGGATCTGCTCCTTCAAATCGCACTTAAAAATGGCTTCAGTGTAAACAAGGTAATAACTGAGTTTGTAAGGCATTTGGTGCATGCACATATATTTAAATTAACGTTTTTGTGCCTGGAATTCAGCCTTATGAGACTACGGAACTGTGGAAGTGTACATGTACTATTAAGAAAAACACCACAAGGGCTGGCTGACTGCAGTACCCCTATAGAGGTGGACCACAGGAGCAGGGATTTAGCGCCCTCAAGCTGCAATGTACCTAAGCCGCTAAACCAGTGTTCTCCTGAATGTACCATTTTCCTGCTTCCTGATTTTATTGCAGTGTCAGAGACTTTTATGAAAAGCAGAGACTGAGAATCTGCCTTTGAATAATCGTATCACCAACAATAGCCCTGCAGTTCCAGTTTGTGGGCACCAAGCAGAGAAGCTGCCTGTCATAGCTAAACTTTGCCAACTTGGCAACTAGTGACTGTAAACTGCACATCTTCCTTCACTCTATTAGCCTAAGGGCAATAAATCTTTTGCCACTGTCAAGTCTTTTTTTTTTGTTTTTTTTGGCTGTGTCGTTTTTGGTAAACATGGCGCTAAAAGTTTCAGTCAGCTGGTTTAGGGACATTAATGTTTACAAAAATGTTAGGGACGTACTCACTTTTGTGAGATACTGTATATGATTTTATTGGAAATCCCATTCCAAAACCATGGGCATTAATATAAAGCTAATTCTTAAGCTGCCCCCCACCACACACAACTACCGCCACCCCTTCCTCCTTCTTTCGGAGCTGGCATAGCCTCAACTGTTCTGGGAAGAATTTCCATAGGCTTTTAGAGAATGGCTGTGGGAACAAGTGCTCATTTAGCCCAAAAAGCATGTGTGAGATCAGGTACTGATGTTGGACGAGAAGATCTGCCTTTGTGATCTGCATTCCAGTTCATCCCATAACTAACAGGTTAAGAAGAAACTATTCCAAGACTGAGGTCTATATTGCACCGGGAGCCTTAATCCCTTGAGTGTGGCTCAGGTGGATTTTCAGTACCAAAAGCAGTAACCCCGAGCCACACTCGGGATTGCATCGCAGGATTCAGGTACATGTTACTTTCTTCATCTCCAGGATCCTGCGATGTCTCCCTTAAGCGAGCCGTGCTCCGCTCAATCTATCGCGGAGCCGAGCTCCATTCCCTGTGTGTGGTGCGACTCACGGGGACGGAGAACGGCACCAAATTCAAAAAGTAAAACACACAATACACATACAGTACACTGTAATCTTACAAATGACTTACTGTATCAATTTATTTCACATCCATTTGTCCCTAGTGGTTTGTCCAGTGCCCTGCTTGCAGTTTTATGTCATAAATACTGTTCTTTCTGCCTGGAAATTGGAGATTGTCCATAGCAACCAAAACTGTCCCTTTACATCAAAAGTGGCTTTAGGCCAGCTAGAAAACAGTGATAATAAATTAGAATCACTTGCAGAATTGAGCGATAGTGATTTGTGGGGAAATCCGTCATGAAATACTGAAAGTAACAACAGCGACAATTCTGCAACTGAGCAAATTTTGGTGTTTTTGATTTTGATTACATTATTGAATACTTTTTATTATTAGTATTATATTATTTGTTATAATTATTTATATTTATTTATTATATTATAATTTATGATTTCATTTTTCAAATTACAGGAATTATAGGCCTACAATATAAAATGCCAAATTTCCATGCAAAATATTTGTACCGCTTTCAGCATCAAAAATCTGAAATAATCATAACGTCAGGGAGGTTAGTGTCAAGAAAATTTAAAGACAAAGGATATCCCCCAACATTAATTGAAGAGGCCTTTAATGCAAACATAGATCCCCCTCAAAAGAAAGATAGGACTATAACAGTAGACAATAATGCAAATGCAAAAAGATTTGTTACCACTTTCAATGAGAAATATAGGTCCATTTCAAAAATCTTAAATAAACACTATAGTTTCTGAAAACTGGTTCAGAGATTCATCCCCACCTTGCCGCCGGTCCCACAGGTAACTTTTAGGAGGGCACATACCATAAAAAATATTCTAGCCCCCAGTAAGTTACAGGCCGCGGGCAGGAAGCCAATCTCTAACATTAGGTCCTATTTTGACAACAGGACTGGGATCTTTCAATGCAGGGAAAGGGGATTTCTCACATGCCAGTTTATAACGCATGGATGGACTGAAGTAGTTGAGAACAAAGGTAAAAAATTTCAGATTAGACAATTCATTACCTGCTCTACCGAATTAGTCATTTATGTTCTGCAGTGCCCTTGCAAACTAGTGTATGTAGGTTGTACTATGCGCACATTGCGCAAGCCAATTGGAGAACACTACAGATTTATACAAAAGGGCTGTGACGAACGTAGTGTTCCTTGCCATTTCCTCCAGGCGCATAATAAAAATCTTGGGTACCTGGAGGTTTTATGCTTACAGATAATGAGAGGTTTTCTCTTCTGTGTAGGAGATACGTTTTTTTGGATTTATAATCTTGGATCCTTGATCTTTTCATTCATGAGATCTTATTATTTATGAGACCATCTAGCACTATTTTACATTTTTATTTTAAATGTTATTTTAATTTTTTTCATTTTTATTTTCTATTTTTATTTCTATTTATTGACATTTTTTTCAAGTCTTTTTTTATATATTTACATTTTTATGTATGTATATATATATATATATATATATATATATATTCCTTATTTGTTTATTGTTTATTAATGAACACATTGCATTTTAAAAGTCATTAAGATGTCATGTAATATATAATGGCACTGATGCGTTAATCTGTAGTTCTCTTCTTAGCTCTGCCCAGTCCCCGCCACCACACTAGTCTTAAAACCTCTGATTGCCATTATTCACATGACTTGACAAAGCACATGCGCGCAAAACGTGTCATCATGGCAACAGGGTCGCATGCACTCCATGCTGGTTACAGTGGTTCTTCCCTTCAGGGTACCACATTTCCACCCAGATGCTCGAGTAACATCCTCCACTCATGCTGGCGAGGTCCAGCTTGGATTCTTCTGCAGCCCATTCCATCTACATGGAAATGGTGATTGGCGCCTCTCTGTGGCTTTCTTCCCTTGCCTAGGACACAGTGACCCATCTGTGCCAAGTCAGCATGGTCAAAATATGCGCAGAAAGCGGAACAGAACATTATGTGCTTGCAGATCCATAAATATAACCATCCACATTATGATACTTCCCTGGGCTATCTGAAGTTCTCTTTTATTATAACAAAACAGAAAAGTAATAGGCATTCAAAGTTGTAACCCGATGGAAGTTTATTGCCAACTTTTTTTTCTTCAATTCTTTTTTAGAATATTGATGACATAAATGTCCAATGCTGAGCTGTTTGAACAGGGGGATTTGCTGATTTCATGAATTCATTTTCATAATCTCCACCCAGGGTGCACACACGTGGCTGACAAGGCTGCTCCCCTGCTGTGGCTTCAGTGAGCCGAGATTTACTGGCTGAGTATTTTCTGCACACTTACTGCGCCTACTGATTATCAATTCTGCAAATTAAAAATCCTTCCTTGCTATTGTGGGGAGCCTTCATGATTAAGATGCTTAAAGAGACCCTGCGATCAACTTAAAACTATGCAGGTCCAAGAACAGAGAAATAAAATGTTTTCACGTGCTTACTTGCAGCGTTTTTCCTTTCCATAAGTTATTTTGTTTTAAGACTTGTTATATGCCCCTGAACTTGATAGCAAATACAACTGCTTTAGAGGAGTCAATACCCTAGCACAACTCTCTCCCTCCTTGCATATCGCAGCCCTTTCCTCTTCTGGGTGTTTCTCATTTCTGTTTTTGCTAGCCCAGCTGCTTTGCCCCTGCCTGAATACGTTTTTATGTAACTTCCAGAGGAAGAGCGAAGGTGAATACTACAGAGCAGGGTTTCTTAACCAGGGTTCCATTGAACCATAGAGTTCCTCCAGACTTTGCTAGGGGTTCCTTTAGCAAAAGGCAATCAGATTAGCCATTGACAAGAATTATATTTTTAGCTATTTGTAAGGGGAAAATGCTCTTAGTGACCACAAATGTAAGAAGCATACCATCACACTAATGTGCGGAAGCTGTAGATATAGTAATTATTAGCAGGGGTTTCTTGAGACCAGTAAGTTATTTCAAGGGTTCCTTCACTTTAAAAAGGTTGAGAAAGGCTGCTACAGAGCATCGCTTGAGTACCAGTTCTAAATCTGCTGAAATCACATCTAGCCCTTGTACACACGGTCGGAAATTCCGATGGAAAATGTCCGATCTGACTCTGTTGTCGGATAATCCGACCGTGTGTGGGCTCCATCGGACCTTTTCCGTCGGAATGTCCGACCAACAAAGTTTGAGAGCTGGATATCAAATTTTCCGACAACGTGATCTGATCAGACTTTGTCCGATCGTTTGTAGAGAATTCCGATCGGACAAAGTGCCACGCATGCTCAGATGAAATTACGACACCAAAGCTATTGGCTACTAGCCGCAACGTAGTCCCGTCGCAATGCACGAACGTCATCACTTTCCACACGATCGGATTTTCCAACAACTTTCAGACGGATTTTGTTATCGGAATGTCCGACTGTGTGTACAAGGGCTAAGAGGGCACCACTGAAGAGCAGTCTCTGGGCTTTTGGATGTCTACACAAGGGAGGATTTTAAATGACATGTCTAAAATTCATTAAATGTACAGATAGATTTTTGTTTCAAAAGAATGGTCTGGTGGCAGGATCTTATAAAGGAACCCTGGAAATAAGATGCTACCTGGAACATCCAATATTCTGTAGCATAACTATTCAGATAAAGTCCTCCCTTTAGGGGTGCAATACATCACATTTTTTGGTCACTTGTTGCCCAGCCACCCACCTTACTGCTTCCCAGAGACACTTTTTTATCCATTCCCAGTGCTTAGCATGCATTATGCTGTTTGTGGGAAAAAAGGAACCAGTTTGTATCCTCCAAGAACAGGAGCCCAGTCATAGCTGCCACCTTGGTTCAAATCAGTTCACAGCAGGAATATTTGGATCTACAGTCAGCTGCATCTGGGAAAGTAGGAGGGGCCAGGACTGAATTGAACTGCATTCTGTTGTGCCAACAACAGCCTTAAACAAGATAGTGCAGACTGGATGGACCATTTTGTCTTTTTATGCCATTACTCTTCTAAGTTGTCTAAGGTGTCACAAAGTGACTTTTGTTATCGGTCCTAATGTTTTTGACCATTATTTCTCTTTTGCACTCCCTTCCCAGTCAATGCCTCTTACAAGGAAACACGTAGGGTGGAGCCAAATTCTGTGACATCACCACATACCAGCCTGCAAGTGAAGTCCATGGTTGTGTGTTTTTGTTTGTCTTCTACCTTTCTTTTACATGTAAGTGCAATGCATACTTTTTAATAAATGTTGATTTAAACGTACTGCACCATGAAATCTCTTCCTTCTATCACCCCTATGCTGGAGAGAATCCATGGAGGGTTGGTCCGCGTAAACACCCAGGATATTTGAAAGATTTGCCAAGTGGAGCAATCTGCTTATCAGGAAGGAGTGCTCTCGCTGGAGCCCGAGGAGTGAAATATCCCTGCTGGCTGGTAATTTTGTGAGCGAATTAAGATCTCTATACCTTGAGATCCAGCCTTTCTAGTAAGAGGCGTTTATTGTATGTGCCCCCTGTGAAGCACTGTGTCTTTTGAATCACATTTCACTTTCAAGAGCACTTCTTATTGGACCTTTTTATGGACGTTTTTTTTACTATATATTTTTGATTACATTTATGGTTATTTTTTATATAGAACTATATGGACTTATGGTAGATTTGAATATGTTTTCAGATTTATATCTTTTGTGTCACATAAGTATCTTAGGTTGCGCATTTATGTCATTTTTATACATTCTATAACACAACTACTCACATCAAATAGAACTACATTTTCTCTTCTGTCTCTCATAAGACAATAAGGAACCCATCAGGATACACAATTTGTGAGGTGCCATTTCTGACCCAACTATCAGACTAGATGTAATCGTAATTAGATTAATTGTGTACAGATACTGTATAAAATACTACCATTTATCTTAGTCAAAACATTTTCAAATCTATTTTTAAATAGTAGTTCATTGTGTAATTAGATTAACCTCCTGAAGTTTTCTGCACAGAAAGATTCAGGAGAGGAATGGGCAATACTGTAAGCCAATCAGGGTTTACTACACTGCACAGTGCACAGGAAAATGGCTGATAGGAAGTGGAAAGCACTGGATTGACCTCAAAAGTATGATGCTGCTCCTCACTATCCAATCACAGGCCAGGATGGTCCTTGTCCAAGCTATCTTGCCTTAACTGCAGTAAAGAAAAGAATGATCAGAGCCTGGCAGTGATGTCTGGTTTAGGAAATCGTACACAAATCCATCCAGCACCTGACCCTGAACGTCATTGTGGTGGGGTGCCTGGCTAACCTCGATAAAGTATTATAACTAATAAAACAGGAAAGGCCAGCACTATATTGTGGAACCTAAAAACATATTAAGGTCAGAGCAGAATGCATAACAAAAATATTGCAAAAAGATATTCTCCACCAACATTTCAGCACCTTATCTGTCAACTTAAAGAAGGGGCCCAGCCAGCCTCCGAAATATCAGTGAGTGGTGTCTTTTGTACTATTTTTGGTATGAATTTTGCTTTACCCTAAAAAATTTCTGAAGGTCCATGATTTTTTTTGTTCCATGGTTTAAAAAATCTGGTTGAACAAAATTAAAAAAAAAATTTAATTTTGGAAAAGACTGTTCCCACTTACATATTTCAGCTGTGAATGTAGCTGTCCGTCTTCACATCTACTTTAAGGTTATCATTACAAGTTATTGTTATTCAACATTGGCTTTTTGAATGACGCCCAACATATTATCCTGCAAAGCCAAGGTGAACCTTTATAACAAATGTGATACTTTTGTCTCCTATTAATGAACGCAATCTCTGAGATTGCATCAAGGTAAACTATGCGCTTATTATCCTAATATGCTGACATTATGCTAGGAATTGAAATAAAATCTTTATGGTCATTTTAATTGCAAAATCACTGTGTTCAATTATGCTGTGTGTTACCCAAACAGCTTAGTGAATCATTATCACCCTTTTTTTTAAATCCAGCTCCATATTCGAATCATCATCTTTACAGGTTTCTTAATGAAGTAATTTCAATAAAATTATTGTATTACCGGCTGGTAGACAGAAAAACTCTGGGACAATATATGCGGAGATGAAGACATAAGGGATTTTGTGCCCCCAAGGCACAAGGTTCAGCTTTACAAAGAAATGTAAAGAGATAAAAGCATTAGAAAATATGAGAGGCAAAAAATAAAAATGATATTTTGGAATGATTGGTGCACCTGGGATATCAAATTATACCTCTTAAAGGACCAATAAACGTAAAATATGTGATAACGTATACAGCCAATTGTTGAAAAACATTTAGTGGTGTTCAAAAAAGTATCAGGAGTTTTTTGGAGTTGATGACTATTAAAGAAGCCCTTTGTTTGACTTCTATTGTAAGTGTATGTCCTTCCAATGTCCTATTTGGTGAAGCCATTGTTACCAAAACAGGAGAGGAAATCCCTCCAATGGAGTTTGAAATAGCAGTAAAACCTGGCAGGGGTTATATTCTTTCCCCAATATATCCAATACTGAATAAAATATTTTGGCTTGAGACACACCTTAAAGCTTCATTAAGAATGTTGCCGAGTGATGCCCTGAAGGAGGCAGCACTACATCATCCTACGGTCACAGCATAACGATGCAGAGAGCAATGGTACGCAGCACAGAAAACTCAAAATCGGACAAGTCATGTGCCCAGGAAAGAAAATTAGAAGGATAGCATTAAACCTAATGATTATCCTAATGTTATAGGGATCATAGTTGTATTTGACTAGAATGTTTGGGATGTTAGGGTGGGCAGCATCTCCACGCCAAAGGACTTCCACGGTCTCCTTGGTTTGTAATTAAGCATATCTGAGAATGTAGCACCACACCAAAATTTAATTTTCCAGACACAAATTTATTTCAAGGTAAGATGAGATAAACCTTGTCACACAGCCAATGCATTTCAGGGGTTCAACACTCTATCTTCATCAGGGCTTAAAGGTATACTAAACACACACTGTTTAATTTACATTATCCTTTCTATTTCTGCACATGGATGACGGCATTGTAATTATTTTAATTTAAAAAAACAAAGTACTTTTTCCTAATCAATATACAGCTGTCACATGACCCAGCTATTTCCCCGCCTTTCTGCAGGGAAACAGTGGCAGGGGGAGCTTTTAGTTCTCTGCTACTGGTCACATGCTCAAAAAAAACAGCCTTTGGAATACAGAGTAAAAATAAATTAATATCAATAAACGGTTTTAAATCATTATACAAATGCTATACATTTGAAATCAAATATTTTATTATTTTTGGCAATAACATGGTGTGGGCAGTTTTCTGCCAGTCACAGGCTGTGTCACACCCCTCCAGCCTGTGTCTTAGAATAACAGGGAGGAGAAGCCTCCATCAATCAAGATGTAATATCCCATACCCATTGCATTTAGCTTGTTAGTGGGCATGGAGGAGGAGGAAGGTGGTGGGCTATCTATTACTACTGTGTATACGCCCACACGTGTGACTCTATATTCACATGGGCTGCTCAGTGATAGGAAAGAAATTGCTCAGCATAGAAACTCACTGAAAACTGAGCATGTGCAGAGTTGCCACCACAGCTGTAAAATCCCTTGCTGAATTGGGAACATGAACAGAAGGTGGAGATAGAGTGCAGAAGGATCAACCAGATTTTTTGCAGAATACAGAAAACTAATCCCATGGTGATATGCTCATTATATATGATGTGAGTTTAGTGACACTTTAAATGCTGGCAATAAATTCACAGTGATGATGGACAATGGTTACAATGCAACAAGGATTTTGACCAAACTGTTAATAAGTAAAGTCTGTCAGAAGCTGGTTCAAGCAGCTTTGTTTAAGCACTGATGAAGGGGTTGAGTCCCTTAAACATGTTGGCTTTGTGACAAAGACTATCTCATCCTACCTTTTTACTAAATTTGTGTCTGGACAAATACATTTTCCTGTGGCACTTCAATCGTCAGATTTCCTCAGGTCATCCGACCAGACCTTCCTCCCAGCTCTTTTTTTTCTCATATACTTTAAAAATGATCCACTAGTTTTTAAGTCTCACAGCCAGTGGAGCGCCAAGTACAATTCAAACTACATCTTTGTGCTATATAATCATGGCCATACTGCTTATAACAAACCCTTTAGCATTAGCAGGAATAGAGGCCACAGGAAGGAATGTTGTGCTTCACCAGTCCACAAAGCAAAAAGGACAATGTCCTGTACAGAGGACAATGACCAAGGTCCTCCTGGAACCTGCGTGCAGACCACTGGTTGGTCAATAGATTCAGCGTTTGATCCAGTGATCTGGGGAAGACTTTCCCCACAATACAATTTTTTTTCTAAAACATTTGTTGTCAAAACCTGCTTTATTAATAGAAGGCCATCCCCGCTCTGTTCAGTCTTCAGCTGCATTCACCCCAGAGATCTGGCGGAGTGCTGGAATTAGGGTCTATCTCTGCCAGCCGCGGGACATGCTAATCACAATTACCGTTGATGTCAGCAAACTACAATTTTCATTAGTCTCTGGCACAGATGGTCATCCCGTCACACTCCCAGATGTTCTCTCACTGCTCTGTTTATCTCCATTTCTGCATATTTCATTTCCCCACTGGCTTCCCTCTCTGTGATCTAATACATCCACAGGAAATGTGCCACCACACCGACACTGAGGGACTGTGCCGACCACTGCTACAGCTGGCGAGGCAGATCCGATACGAGATATCAGTGCTCTATGCACTACTTACTCTGCTCATTTTGCAGTCGTTTAACAAAGATAATCATTGTTTTGCAACAGTCGGTTAATTAACTCATAAAAAAATAAAAGAGTGAGAGAAACAAATCATCCAACAGGAAAAAGATAAAAACTGGTTATCTCAGTAGGGTACCTGTTGTACTAATAAAAATATGGAAAACGCCACATGGGGATGTCATCGCCATGTACATCTACTCATCCCAAGAGCAGTGGAATGTAGAACAGTCTTTTTGGCTGAATGTGCTACCCCTCCCCAAACCATTTAAGCAGGAGGTTACATGAAATGAATATAAAGACATGTTCAGGTACCTATATAAGCTGTATTAAAATATATTTAAAAGAGAACTATGGTGTTAAATGAAAAAAATATGCGCTGCAAAAGTCCCACAAATACCTTTTAATAATTCAATAAAGTCAACCTATTGCATCTTCCTGTGATGTTGTGGTAACAATGCTGCACTGCTCCTAAATTCATAGCAGAGTTGCAACCATCATGTAGGCTGTGCCTACAGCATTACAGTGGGATGAGAAGACGTGGCTATCACAATGGTCGCTGCTGGTTCACAAGCTTGTAGCTTGTCAATCAGCACCTGGCCACCACTTGTCCCACCGACTGTGTTCTGGATTGACAACACTGGCTCTGTTTGGTGAACCTTGCCCACCATGAGCTGCATTGTTTGGGGTTGGGTAGGGATGTTGCATGAGGGACACAAAGAAGGATTTGGATCAGTCAGGAAAGGTAAAGGAAGTTTTGTGAGGCGTTTATGAGGTTTGTGCATCACATGGTAAATGGATTTGGTACTTGTTTAGACTGCCATACAGGAGTCTTTAGTTTTTACTTTTTACTAATGATTGAATTCATTCAGTGAATTCAAACTGGGTAGTATTTGAAATAGTAACATTTAATTATCTGCCAGGACTTCTGCTTTAAAACACCTGGTCTCCTGGATATATAAAGCATTAGGGGACTGAGATACGAAGTTCTACATGGCCCTACATCCAGACTTTATATCCAGTCTCATGGTGGGTCCCTGTCCTGGTTGGCATGGGGAAGATACCCTTTGTGCCCTTTTTTTTATTAAAATCCCTGTCACCAAACAGAACACTTTTCTCTATGGTGGATCTGTCATTTTTAAGACTAGGTTCACACTTTTCGATTGGGGTATGTTGTGGTAACATAGCACAACACACATCACCCACTGTAATAAGGCAATACGCATCAAATCACACAGTGGAGCGCTAACATGCATTGTGCCTCTCTGTGTTGTCAATAATGCTGCTGCATGCAACACACGTTAACACACGAAACAAACAAAAAAAAAACACGCATGCATTAACGCAAAGGATCCCAATAGAAAAGTGTAAACCCAGACTTCTTTTTGTGGTTCTCATTGTTTACAGTATGGAGTGTCTGTGGAGAACTCTGCGAATGATGTATCATCTTACAGGCCTTATCATGGTGCTTGCAATTGCTATTTTAAAAAGATATAGTTGGCAATGGCATCATTTCTAAGTGCTTGCTAAAAGAGGAAGCACCCAGAGAAAAGAGGAGAAAGGGAAATGAAGGGACTGTGCCCTGTGATGAATGAATTTACTCACTTCATTATAACACTCTACTACAGCAACAGAAAATTCAACAACTAGTTGCAGCAGGGTCAGTCCTACAGATCATCAATGGGTCCAAAAATAATTTTTGAGGTTGCATTAATGTGGGTTGTGTTTGTGTGCATTGGGCTGTGCTAAAAAAAGGTAGGGCGTTGCTACTTTTTTTTTTTCAGTGCACAAAAACCCACCTAAATGCAGCGCAATGGTGTGAACTGGCACCATCCAAAAACATTTGTTTTGGGGTGTTTATGCTCTGAGCACGTGTTCAAAAATGCAGCCCAGCACTTCCAGTGTGAAAGGAGCCTTAATCATTACCTACTCTATCCAAAACAACAAAAACATGTTTTGGCTTTAGATATACTGTACTTTGACGTGCCCAAACAGGTTTTAATCCAACAATTCCCTTTTTTTAAATGTTATATAGTTTTTAATATTTTAGGAAAATTACAGAACGCACAGACCCTCTTTTGGACAGGCTGTAATGATTTTCATTTTTAATAGTTTCCCATGGGGTCATAGCACTGTATAAATAAACATATTTTGTATTATTTAACCTATAGGTTAAATAGATTTAATATAAGCTTACCTGAAGATAAAAATAAATAAAGAGAGTTTACTACCACTTTTAAATGTAAAAACAAAACCAGATTTTGCTGTAACATTCAGCTTCAGTTCGGAGATTTCCTCACAGTCATATAGATTTTCTCACCATTTTTTTCTGCCACTAGATGTTCTCATGTTCATAAATCAATCTCTTTTCTCTGAGCCCAGGTTGTCTGGAACCCGCCCCCAGTCTGTAACTGGACAGCGAAAGGACAAACAGCAATCAACAAATGATTAGCTCATTGCTCTGTCACTCTGTTTTCTCCTCCTGTCAGCATGCTTTATGTTAGCACATGAACTGACTGGTTGTATGTGCTGATACTTCTTCTTAGACCCCAGCCCTGCTGTACATGGATTGCAGGAGGCCTATATCTGGTCAAATTCAGGTCCTTACACTGCTTGCATCTAGAAAATAAACGGAATAATATATATCACTAGCCCTGCATGAGCAGCAGCAGCCAGGCAAGCAACAACATTCACTATTTTGGCTCAAACAGTGTGGGGTTGCCTTCTTCTCAAGTTTATTGCAGAGTAACCTGGATTGGCTTTAAAAGGAGCTCCAGGCTCCTGCAGAAAAAAATTACAAATACTGTAGCTGTCGACTTTCAATATTAGGCCACTTACCTGTCCAGGAATCCAGCGGTGTCTTCACCCAGCCGATTTTTCAAGTGTCTATTGGGTGCTGCCATCTCCACTAAGGGAAACCTGCAGTGGGGGGAAGGAGGAGGGGGCCAAACATCCGGCTGAGTTTGCCATAGTCAAAGCCAGGTACCCGCTCACCCCCCCCCCCCTCCAAAAGGTGCCAAATTTGGCAGTAGAGGCAGGTAAGTGGAGCTTTCCATTTTGGGTGGAGCCCTGCTTTAAGGAGACTGTGGAACACTCCAGAGCATTGAACATGAATGTTTCATAGTTAGTAAGGTTGAATAAAGACACCAGTCCATCCAGTTCAACCTGAGTGAGTGTCTACAATTGTCCCTATCCCTGTACATTGCACACTCACATTGGTCCCTACCCTCAAGGCACCCACAATCCAAGCTCCCCATTCATATACTAGGGCCAATTTTGGACAGAAGCCAATTAACCTACCTGCATGTCTTTGGATTGTGGGAGGAAACCGGAGTACCCGGAGGAAACCCACGCAGGCACAGGGAGAACATGCAAACTCCAGGCAGGTAGTGTCGTGGTTGGGATTTGAACCAGCGACCCTTCTTACTGCTAGGTGAGAGTGCTAACCACTACACCACTGTGCCGCGTGAGGACACTCACGCGGTGAGTGAGGACACTCACCACTGTGAGGACACTCTTCCCTTTGCAGCTACAGTACTTCTCAGAACAGTCTCTTAAGCAGTAGAACTTGAAGTGGACAGCACTGTAGCACCTTAAGCAATGTTCCAGGCCAGGCAAGGCTTAATATTAGTACACCAGTGGTTAACAGCAGCAACAGTGGCTAGGATTCCCCTCTCAGGTCTGTAATCACAGTGATCCTAGGAATAGGGAGACTAGACTCAGGCAGACAGTCTCCTAAGTGGACCCTAAAGACTGGATCCTCAGAGAAAGCCCTCTTTAGCTCTCTTGGAACTTACAGCAGAATAGATATCCTAGCTATGCACAGCTGAACTACCAGGAATGGCAGTAGCCCTTCTGGCTGGGAACCTCCCCTTCTGGGGAAAAACACTGCTCTGCCAGGCTCCAGACTATGTATACATTCTCCCAGCCACCACCTGGGCACCTTCCCCCCAGGGATTGGCTGGACTTCCATAAATATTCAGGCTACTCATTTGATTCTCCCACCCACTATATTGCTGAAAGTCTCAAGAAAGCAAGAGGAAGCAATCAAACTTGCAGTCTGCAGAACCCAGAGCAGACCAAAGCAATTACATGCTGCTCCAATGATTACAGGAGGGCCACAACAACAACATTTTCCTAATTCTTACTAACAACATATCTAGGAGGGTGCTACAAATAGATGTATGATTTCAGAGCTGAACCCATTTGTGTCTTTTATACCTTGCCAGAATTCAGAGTTCAATTGTAGCAAATACATAAAACGGGTTCTCATTGTTATGACCTCGTGTGCTCACCATCTAAAGAAAACGTTAACAAATATGATTCCATTCAAATCTAATAAACGTATGCATGAGTGGCCTTTTTTTGTTCCTGATTAGATAAGGAAGCACCTAACAGTAAACATACCTGCTTCTTTCAAAAGATGTAAAAGAAAACAATGACACACCAAAGGCATAAAACTGACTGTGTTTTACTAAGCTGTAGTTCCTGCACACTGCTATTATTAACTTCACAGTGCCACCAAAGGGGACCCAAATCTTGCACAGGGTCTTCTGGGTTTTCACTGTGCACTAAAATGCAAAGGGCAGGTGTTACACCTGCCCTTTGCATTTTAGTTGCATACGACTTTTCAGGACTAAAGATGGTCTATTAGTGCGCATGTGCACCACTGCCGACATAATTCCTATAGGGAGGCCATACAAGCAACCACTTGAGGCCGCACAGTGGTGAAGATCACTTGATTGAGGACGAAGGTGGGTATGAAACCAGGTGGGCAGCATTTAGCAAGGTGGGGGAATCTATTTAACAACCAGAAAAAAAAAAAATCTTAAGAAAGGTACAGTTTTACTTTAAACAAAGTCACTTTTCTCTGTTTTAATTAATCATTTTCAAGTGACCTGTAGGTGTCGCTGTTGTGCTGTCCAGTAGATGTCCAATAAGACCAAATATTAATCATCATAATAATAATATTAACAATATAAAAGCTACATATATATATATATATATATATATATATATATATATACATACATACACAATATCTCACAAAAGTGAGTACACCCCTCACATTTTTGTAAAATTTTATTATATATTCTCATGTGACAACACTGAAGAAATGACACTTTGCTACAATGTAAAGTAGTGAGTGTACAGCTTGTATAACAGTGTCAATTGGCTGTCCCCTCACTCAAAATAACTCAACACACAGCCATTATTGTCTAAACCGTTGGCAACAAAAGTGAGTACACCCCTAAGTGAAAATGTCAAAATTGAGTCCAAAGTGTCAATATTTTGTGTGGCCACCATTATTTTCCAGCAAAGCTTCACAGGTTGCAACTGGAGTCCTCTTCCACTCCTCCATGATGACATCACCGAGCTGGTGAATGTTAGAGACCTTGTGCTCCTCCACCTTCCGTTTGAGGATGCCCCACAGATGCTCAATAGTGTTTAGGTCTGGAGACATGCTTGGCCAATCCATCACCTTTACCCTCAACTTCTTTAGCAAGGCAGTGGTCATCTTGGAGATCATTATCATGTTGGAATACTGCCCTGTGACCCAGTCTTTGAAGGGTGGGGGGATCATGCGCTGCTTCAGTATGTCACAGTACATGGTGGCATTCATGGTTCCCTTAAAGCGGTGGTTGTCCTGCTGAAATGTTTTAGTTTTTCATACCTGTAAGGGAAAAGGCATAATGAGCTAGTATGCACTGCATACTAGCTCATTATGAAATACTTACCTTAGAACGAGGCCCCAACATCTCGCCCGATACACGCAGAGGGAGCTGACATGTTCCCTCGACGTGTCTTCCGGATATCACGGCTCCGGTGCTGTGAGTGGCCGGAGCAGCGATAGCGTCACTCCCATGCATGAGCGCGGGAGATTTCTTTCTGGCAGGGTCTGGCGTCTGCCGGGTTTCCAGCCGAGAATCCCCTGTGCGCATGCGCCACTGCAGTCAGCGGCTCATTGCCAGGGGAATATCTCCTAAACCATACAGGTTTAGGTGATAATTTGTTTTTACCTAGGGTAAGCCTTATTATAGGCTTACCTGTAGGTAAAAGTAAAAAAATTTACTATACAACCGCTTTAATGAACTGTAGCTCCTCAGTACTCATGCAGCCCCAGACCATGACACTCTCACCACTATGCTCGACTGTAGGCAAGACGCACTTGTCTTTACTCCTCGCCTGGTTGCCGCCACACACACTTGACACCATCTGAACCAAATAAGTTAATCTTGGTCTTATCAGACCACACAATATAGTTCCAGTAATCCACGTCCTTAGTCTGCTTGTCTTCAGCAAACTGTTTGCGGGCTTTCTTGTGCATCATCTTTAGACGTTTCCTTCTGGGACGACAGCCATGCAGACCAATTTGATGTAGTGTGCGGCGTATGGTCTGAGCACTGACAGGCTGACCCCCCACCCCTTCAACCTCTGCAGCAATGCTGGCAGCACCCATATGTCTATTTCCCAAAGACAACCTCTGGATATGATGCTGAGCACATGCACTCAAGTTTTTTGGTTGACCATGGCGAGGCCTTTTCTGAGTGGAACTTGTCCTGTTAAACCGTTGTATGGTCTTGGCCACCATGCTGCAGCTCAGTTTTAGGGTCTTGGCAATCTTCTTAAAGCCTAGGCCATCTTTATGTAGAGCAACAATTCTTTTTTTCAGATCTTCAGAGAGTTCTTTGCCATGAGGTGCCATTTTGAACTTTCAGTGACCGGTATGAGAGAGTTAGAGCGATAACACCAAATTTAACACACCTGCTCTACATTCACACCTGAGACCTTGCAACACTAATGAGTCACATGACACTGGGGAGGGAAAATGGTTAATTTGGCCCAATTTGGACATTTTTACTTAGGGGAGTACTCACTTTGGTTGCCAGTGGTTTAGACATTAATGGCTGTGTGTTATTTTGAGGGGATAGCAAATTGACACTGTTATACAAGCTGTACACTCACTACTTTACAATGTAGCAAAGTGTCATTTCTTCAGTGTTGTCACATGAAAAGATATAATAAAATATTTACAAAAATGTGAGAGGTGTAGTCACTTTTGTGAGATACTGTATATATATATATATATATACATATATATATATATATATATATATACACACACAGTATATGTACTGCATATTGTATGTGTGTATATATGTAGCACTTACCCCCGACGGAGTGGCTGGTTTTGTTGGGCTTACCATTTACCTTCTCTACCTCGTTCTTGTCTAGGGGTTCCCGAGGTTGATGGCCCAATAAACTGCCGAGACCGACACTTGAATCCCTTTTAGGAATCTTTATTTGCATAAAACATTGAACAGAACACAGTCTTTCAGTTGGGAATAGAGGGTATGGGTAGTAAAGCTCAGGTACTTTTGGAACTGCTGACACTTGAAATGTCTCTCTCTAGATGATCCAGGGAATAGCCATTCACAACTGGATAATTCAACTACCGGATAAATCCCTGTTTGTGGATTTAGCAGCCGACAGGTGATTTAAGCTTAGCAAAGTCTCTGCCACAGACTCGGTTGTAGAACTTTCAATGAGAAAAGTCTCTGCCACAGACTTTATTGTAGAACTTTAAATTAGCACAGAAACTTAGGTGTAACTGAAGGATGTAATTAGGAACTTTCTTACAGTACCAGTATCTTGCAGCCGGTCTGGCGATACCGTAAGCCCTTGTACACACGGTTGGAGTTTCCAACGGAATGTGTCCTATCGGACTGTTTTGTCGGATATTCCCACTGTGTGTGGTCTCCATTGGACTGTTTCCGTCGGAATATCCGACGGACCAACTTTTCCAACTTGCCGGTAAAATTTTCCAACAAAATGCTCCAATCGGACATACTCCGATCATGTGTAGCCTACTCCGACGGACAAAGTGCCACGCTTGCTCAGATCAAATTCCTAGACCAAAGCTATTGGCTACTAGCCTGAACATAGTCCCGTTGTAATGAAATAACGTCATCACGTTATGTACAATCGGATTTTCCGACAACTTAGTCCGACCGTGTGTATGCAACATCACTTCCGGACCTCTTGCGGAATTAATCCGTCGGAATTACTCCGAAGGATTTGGTTGTCGGAATCTCCGACCGTGTGTACAAGGGCTTAGAATGCAGATTTACTTGGTATCCTTACAGCTCAGCTTCCAGGCTCTTACCGAGCAGCCAGCCTCGTGCGTGGCTCTCTTCTGAAGAGTCCTCCCCTGGTTGCGTTTTGAGTTGCTGGGCCTCTCCAAACCCGAGACAGTACCGGACCACCTTGAAATCCTCCTTCCAGTTACTGTGCCTTGGACTAGCCAGTCCCGAGACTCGGAAACGGATGGATCTGCACCCCAGGCCATGAGGGTCTCTGGGGTCTGGTCAGGAGGGCCAGGACCAGGGAGTCAGAACAAACCTCTGGACCGGAACCTCGAATCACTTGATCTCAACACCTTAAGCACCCTCTCCCGGAATACACAGCGAGACAACGCACCCACTGATTGGCTCAGAGAGAGAGATTGGTACCCAAGGTGTTCAACCAGACTGCGTTCCAATGCCTGTTAAAGGGTATAGCTACACCTAAGACCAGGTAGAACATAGTACAGCCCAGCCAAACTATGATCTTAGGAAAAACTAAATTTATAAAAACATAGCGCGGGCTCTTCAGGAGCCCGGCGCTACATATATTATATATATATATATATAGTCACAATTTCTTGCAGGCTCTAATGCCAAAATTAATAAATGTACATTTTTTTCAACATGGGTGCATTTATAAATGTTTTACAAATGGTTAAATGTGCCTTTAAAATCTAGAGTAGAATTTCTCACCTAGTGGTATACATGACTGGCTCCAGGGCTACTCCTTGTAACCAAATTAAACTCAGTATGCTAGTTTGGAAGTTCTATAACTACAACATTTTATACATAAGAGTTTGGTTTTATATAGTTTAAAACAATTAAACCTCATTTACACTGGCGGCAGAGGGGTGGTAGAAACAGATGGTGGAGCCACGGTTTTACTGCCCCCCAACCCGAGCCGCAAGTTTAACACAACCAGCGGCCATGTTATTACACTATTGCCACAACTGGGGTGCAGTAAAATTATTATACAAGCTGAGACATTTGGCAGGCAGAATTGCAACCAATCACAAACCATTCAGGTGCATAGGACTGCGCCGCAACCGCTCTGCAACAGCGTGTAATGCACACAGTTGTAGGGCAGTGCTGCAGGCTCTCACTACCTAAAACAGAGGCAATCAGGATGTGATATATCGCTTCCAAGTCACCTGTCAAATGCCTTTGTAAAACAATCCACTACAGATTGCTTTTCAGAGTGGTGGTAAACACCACTGCACATAACAATGAGGCCTAAATGGCAATTAATCTCCAATTTTTGTTGCTAGGAAAAAAATTGCAGTTGACTCAGGAATTCCAAGCTCTGTTGCTCAGCAATTGACTTTTTGAGGTATTCAGAGCTACAGAGTTGCCAGCTTTAGTATATACTCATAGGGGTTGATTTACTAAAGGCAAATAGACTGTGTTCTTTGAAAAGTGCAGTTGTTCCAGAGCTTAGTAAATGAGCAGAAGCTCTGCTGACTTCCATCATCCAATCATGTGCAAGCCAAAATCCTTTTTTTTTTTTTTTAAAACTTTCATATGAATAGGTATTCTTTGCAAAGTGAACTTTACCTCATTTACTAAGCTCTGGAGTACACCTTGCAAACTGCACAGTCTATTTGCCTTTCGTAAATCACCCCCTAGTATGCAGTGCAGCTGCTGGTAACCATCATGTACCAGCAATTTTTAGCTGCATAGATACACCTTGTAGTCAGCTACAGCAACTTTGTATTCAGCTACAAATCATCAGAGGAAAGAAGCAGAGAGATCTGAAGCTGCTACCAATCTCTGGGGGATATTGAGGGCAAAATCTGGTGCAGCTCTGCATAGAAACCATTTAGCTTCCAGGTTTTATAGCTAAAGCTTAAAGGGGTTGTAAAGGTAAATGTTTTTTCACCTTAATGCATTCTATGCATTAAGATGAAAAAACATCTGACAGTGCCTGCGCCCCCAGTCCCCCCGTTTTACTTACCTCACCCCTCGAAAGTCCCGCGCTCGTCCTCGACTTCCTCTTCACCACTCAGCCTGGCCGCTGATTGGCTGGAGTGGATGGATGGAAAGCAGCGCAGCCATTGGCTCGCGCTGCTGTCAATCACATCCACTGACGCGGAGCGCCGGGGGGCGGGGCCGTGTGATACAGCGAGCGGCTATAGCCGCCGGCTGTATCACGGGAGCACGCCTGCAGATGCTTCTTACCATGCGAGGGAGCTCGCATGAACGTGAGAAGTACCTGCGGGAGGAAGCCGAGACAGCCGCCGAGGGACCCCAGAAGAGCGGCTTGTAGCAGTGGGTGCGGTGCATCCCTGTTCTACGTTTCAGGGACTAATCAGGGACACATTTATTGCCTGAAACAGAGCCAAAGATGCACAGCTCTCCTGTGCAAGCTGCTCAGCAGCCACAGGGAGCCTGTCACAATCTCCTGTTAAGTGAGTTGGATGCTTAAAAAACCACTAGTGTGAACCCAGCCTTAGCAAATCTCCCCCTCTGTTACAATGTTGCTAGTGTGACACGAACCTTGTTTTTTTTATTGGAAATAATGATATTGGCAATAAACGTACCAACTTTAGGTAGAACTGAAAACCATAACACTCCAGAAGGTCATAGTATTATTTGCTGTAATAAAAGGGTACATAAAGAAGGCTCTAGAGGAGAGTTTTAGAGGCTTGAAGACATCTGCTGATGCTGACTGTACAATACTAAGGAGAGCTCACAAGCCTTGATATTAGTACAGGTTTTCTTCAATAGGGAGCCGTCGGTATTTGTCCCTCATTTTGGTCTGATCTATATAGATGTATATAAAATGCACTTTTTATCTATCAAAAAGTGTTTCCCAGCGCTAAACCTTTCATCTTATTTCTAAATTGCTACATTTGTAAATTCCAAAAGCCAATATAAAGGAATAGTAGTGGTAAAAAAAAGCACTTGTGTGTTTAACCAATCTTGTTGTTTGGGTGTGTCCTATGCCTGCATGCTTTTGCTTATAGGAGTCCCTCATTCCCATCTCAAAAAGGTAGGAGGTATGCCAATGCAGGGCTGTGTTTTACCGATACTGGGATGCACAGGTGTTATGTGTATCCCCATGCCGGCAGTCCCACAGCTGTCCATCGAGACACAGCGGCTGCATGGACACAGACGCTGCTCCCAATATGACATGATCCCTGTGGGTGCAGGTGTGTGTCCCTGAACACACCCTGGGTGCTTTTCAGGCTGTGCAGCTGCACAGATGCCACACTGGGAGTAGTGTGTCCATGGAGCCACTGCATCCCAAAAGACAGTTATAGGACTCCCGACACAGGGATGCATGCAGCGCCTGTGCATCCCTGTGCCCGTAAAACACAGCCCTGTGTGAGGCACAGATCAAATTATTATTCAGGATTTATATAGCTCTGACAGAACTTAACAATATAAAGGGAGGCAGTACAATTACAATACAATAAAATACACCCTGCTCATAAGAGCTTACAATGTAAGAGGGTGGAGCAAGTGGCGCAGAAGGTGATAACGGTGAGGGATGAGCTGATGGAAGAATTAAAAGTTCAGTTGGGTGAAGAGATGAGCTTTCGCCTAAAGGTGGCAAAGGTGGACAGAGTGATCAAATTGCCCCATGTGAACGAGGCCTTATGCAGTCCATACATAGGATGAATTTCAAACAAATTTTCTTTCGAAAAAGAAGGGTCGCTGGTTCGCATCCCAACCACGACACCACCTGCCTTGAGTTTGCATGTTCTCCCTGTGCCTGTGTGGGTTTCCTCCGGGTACTCCGGTTTCCTCCCACAATCCAAAGACATGTAGGTAGGTTAATTGGCTTCTGTCCAAAATTGGCCCTAGCATATGAATGGGGACCTTGGATTGTGGGCTACTTGAGGGTAGGGACCGATGTGAGTGTGCAACATACAGGGATAGGGACAATTGTAGACGCTCACTCAGGTTAAACTGGATGGACTGGTGTCTTTATTCAACCCTACTAACTATGAAACTATGAAACTAAGTTCAATGGGTGCAAAAAAATCTGCCATCGCTGTTGCCCACTAATGGTGTGAAATTTAAACGATAATTCTAATGCAAGGTTTTGGAAAGAAAATTATTTCAGAATTCGACCCATGTATGGCTGCCCTTAGACCTGCACATGGGCGTAAAAAACGCCAAGTTTCTTACTGATCTGAACACAGGTACATTGTCTATGGAACAATGAACACAGCTGCAAGATCAGCGATGAGTACACAGAAGAGGATCCAAAATAAATTTGCAGGTACCGTGCAAGGCTCCACCGGGTCCTCTTATGTAACAGTGTTGCAGTGAAGACAGGGACAGAACTCGTCCTAGCTCTAGACATCTAATGGAAAAGGAAAAAGACCTGGAAGTTGCACATCTCTGCAAAACACTGTAAGAAGGTGCATGACAGCCTCAGCCTGGGCTCCAACCAAGCTCCCCTAACATGTTTCACTCCATCCATATCATGACTAAGCTCTGCGGGCAAAGTGAAATGCATTGGGGGCATGGCCTTGTTTGAAACCTCAGGCTGTCATACACCTTCTTACAAGTTTTGCAGAGATGTGCAACTTCCAGGACTTTTTCCTTTTCCATTACACAGAAAAGGATGATATCTGTATGGTCCTATATATCTCTTGACCAATCCTCTGGGCTGTCTGATACACCCAATAGCCTTTCTCCATAGAAATTTAGTACCATTATTATTTTACAAGGTAGGCTGTCAGGTCTTTTTATAGGGCTTGGGATCAGCATACGGATTGTGATAGCACATGTGTATAGCCAGTTTTTGAACACACGCAGAGGCCAATTACGACAGGAAACTATTAACCTACCAGCATGTCTTGGGAGTGTAGAAGGAGACCCACACAAGCCAAGGGAGAACATACAAAGTGCATACAGATAGTGTCTTGCCTGAGACTTAAACCAAGGACAAGAGTAATGCAAGACAGAAGTGCTAACCACTAAACCACTGAGCTGCCCATCACGCATGTGAACTGAGCCTAACATCATAGAAATCCTTCATATGTCAGCCCAGAGAGTTGTAGTAATTGAAGTAGACATAAACTCCAATGGTGGCCATGCACGCTTCAATAAATGATCAGTTTATATTAAAATTGATCTCTTATTAAAGAAATAATCAATATATGGTTGACAACTCATGTGATCGATAGGCCACACACAAGGGAGTGAATTTCGATCAATAATTAGGATACAGTTATAACCTGCGGTTGTAAAATTATTGATCACATCTCTGTTTCCACCAAGTAATCTCATAATCTGATCAATGGAAATACAATCGTAATCATGAACAAAGTACTTCAAAACAGTTGATAATATAAGGTCTTGGCTAGTTTAAGCCCTGGCTCACACTTATGCAAATTCTATGCGGATCAGATGTGATCCGAAAAGCATAATTTGCATTTCAAGTAAAAAAGCATTATTTCCAGTGCAGGCCGTTCACATATATGCAGTGCGAATTTGATCCGGTTCAGAAAAGGGTCCTGTGCGAGTTTAGTGCGGTGCGCATTTCAGCTCCATAGACTGGGACCAGATTGAAATCATAGTCCAGTGTCCACATCACTGCAATTTCTTTTGTTATTTTTGCCTACATTTATAGAAGATAAAAGAACACACTCACAAAAGAATTAGCAAAATTAGCATTGCGATGTAAAAAAAAAAAAAAGAATCGCACCCCCATCCATGACAGAGGCAACAATAGCCCTAGTCCCTAAACCAGGAAAAGACCCAGGATATCCAGAATCTTACCGCCCCATATCCCTATTACAGGTTGACATCAAAATACTGGCCAAAGTTCTATCCATCAGGCTCAATAAGGCCATCTTATCACTAATACAAACGGACCAAGCAGGCTTCATGCCTGGTAACAATACCTCATTTAATCTCAGGAAACTATCCATAAATATACAAGCCACACTTGAGGATGGGTCGCGAGTCGTAGTGACTCTAGACACAGCAAAAGCTTTCGACTCGGTGGAGTGGAGGTATCTGTGGAGATGCTTGGAGGGCTAT
Source organism: Lithobates pipiens (assembly GCF_037356315.1). Lineage (NCBI taxonomy): Eukaryota > Metazoa > Chordata > Amphibia > Anura > Ranidae > Lithobates > Lithobates pipiens. Next base: position 503,817,185 of record NW_027507903.1, on the reverse strand, counting down.
GGCTTCTGTCCCGAATACATTAAGTGGGTCCAATTACTGTACCAGGCACCCACAGCCAAGGTGGTAGCCAACGGGTGGCTGTCCCGAATGTTTGACTTCAGTAGAGGCACGAGACAGGGCTGCCCTCTATCCCCACTGCTATATGCCCTAGCGGCAGAACCCCTTGTGATATCCATCCGAGCAAACCCAGAGATCAAGGGACTGAGAATGGGCCCCCTGATTGAAAAAAATCAGTATGTATGCAGATGACATGCTACTATATTTGGCAGATTCAGGCCCATCTTTACATACTGCACTTCACACAATGGAACAATTTGGAATATTTTCAGGGTTGGATAATCCAATTTGGATAAGTCTCAACATCTGCCAATTGACAGCTTCCCACCCCCAGAATCCCAAAACAGACTACCATTACAACGGGTCGATGTTATCAAATACCTAGGGATTCATATATCTAGATCCCCTGCAGATTACATATCCCTAAACATAGAACCTCTCCTCCCTGGTCCTGCTTGGGATCTGGAGATGCATACATTTAATTAAAACGGTCCTACTCCCTAAGATACTATATGTTCTGTGGCATACCCCAGTATACCTACCCCTGAAACATTTCAAATCTTTGGAGGCCCTTTTAAAGTCCTTTGTGCTGGGAGCCAACAGACAAAAACTAGCGTGGCAAACTCTTAAGAACCCAATTGAACTGACCTTGGAGGCACGGCTCTCCCTGACCTCAATTTATATTACATTGCATCACAATTGTCACTGCTATTCCACTTAGATAAGATGGACAGCGAGAGATTCCATGCTCTCCTATGTCCAAAGTGGGCATAACACACCAAAGATTCAATACACGTGATAGCGTCGGGCTCCACAGGGATGGAACAAGGGAAAAATAGACAAACCATACTATATCACTACAGGAAAATATGGGACCTAGCTTCTTCCAAACTCGAAATTCTACAATACAACGATTACATGTCGATATGGCATAACAAAAATCTACCCGAATTTACCAAAATACATGACACAAGCGTATGGTCCACGCACAGAATATTTTATCTACATCACATCGTAAACACGGACACCTCAAAACTTTCAATTCACTTAGAGAAGAATTTCCAATCCAAAAGGGAATGTTTTTTAGATTTCTACAACTCCGCCATGCGACACAATCTCAATTTCCTGACTCCGTGCCACACCCTATACCCAATGTCATTATGGCAGTGATTAAGAACACAGACCCTCACAAACTAATCTTGGCATTTTACAATATGCTATCCACCCCCATTTCTACCAAAATAGCATATGATCTGAAACTCAGATGGGAGAGAGAAGTGGGATCAATTGAGGATGTGGAGTGGGAGGAGGCACTGGAGTCCTGTAAGGCTGTATCCCCCAAACTATCTGATCGACTATCACAGCTTTATATTCTATATAGGGCATACTTCACACCCCTAATGCCCTGTACACACGATTGGACATTGACTGGACATTCCGACAACAAAATCCATGGGTTTTTTTCCGACGAATGTTGGCTCAAACATGTCTTGCACACACACGATCACACAATGTTGTCGGAAATTCCGAATGTCAAGAACGCGGTGACGTACGACGAGCCGAGAAAACTGAAGTTCAATAGCCAGTGCGGCTCTTCTGCTTGATTCCGAGCATGCGTAGAACTTTGTGCTTCTGAATTGTGTACACACGATCGGAATGTTGTCAGAAAATTTGAGAACCAGATCTCAAATTTTGTGCGACAGAAATTCCGATAGAAACTGTCCGATGGAGCCTACACATGGTAGGAATTTCCAATAAGAAGCTCCCATCGAACATTTTCCATCGGAAAATCCAACTGTGTGTATGGGGCATTAGAGTGGCAAGATACAAATGCACTCAATCTACAACATGTTTGATGTGTGGACAAGAGACAGGCACATTTTTCCATTCGATCTGGACTTTCCCCAAGATACAAGGCTTGTGGAAGCAAATGGTGACATTTCTACATGATACAATCAGCTAGCATTAGACCCAAAACAATGCCTCCTTGGAATATTACCAGATACAATGGGGTTTATTTACTAAAGCTGGAAAGTGCAAAATCAGGCTCACTTCTGCATAGAAACCAATGAGTTTCCAGGTTTTATTACCAAAGCTTAACCACTTTGCGCCCACGCTATAGCCAAAAGACGGCTACAGCGCGGATGCCAATTGCCGGGCGTCCCTGTTTACTTCCGCAATGTGTGCTCCCGTGAGCGCGCATCGGGGAAGTTCTATGCTGGACGTGTCCCTTTGACACAGCTAGTCACAAATCGCTGTAAACGGCCAATCACAGCAGCCGTTTACAGCGAGATCGGCGTGTCCAGTGAGAGATGATCTCATATGTAAACATATGAGATCATCTCTCATCGCCGGCTCTCCCTCCTCACACAGAGACAGCGTGTGAAGAGGGAGAGATGAACGGCTTAGTCAGAGATGCAGCGGTTAGTGGGAAAAAAAACGAAAATAAAGTGCCCACCTGTCCCCACTGCCCCCACTGCCATCTGTCCCCCGTGCCACCTGTCAGTGCCATCTGCCCCCAGTGTCACCTGTCTGTGCCATCTGCCCCCAGTGCCACCTGTCATCAGTGCCATCTGTCCCCAGTGCCACCTGTCGTCAGTGGCACCTGTCCCCAGTGCCATCTGTCCCCAGTGCCACGTATAAGTGCCATCTGTCCCCAGTGCCACGTATAAGTGCCATCTGTCATCAGTGCCATATAGTGCCATCTGTCATCAGTGCCACGTATTAATGACATGTATCATCAGTGCCACGTATTAGTGCCACGTGTCTTCAGTGCCACGTATAAGTGCCATCTGTCATCAGTGCCACATATTAGTGCCATCTGTCATCAGTGTCACGTGTCATCAGTGCCACGTATTAGTGGCATCTGTCATCAGTGCCACATCAGTGTCACGTGTCATTAGTGCCACGTATCAGTGCCATCTGTCATCAGTGCCACGTCATGTCACTGTCCTGGTGCTCCAGGGCCTTCAAAAGTGCAATAGGTAGTCAACAAGTTATATGTGTAAGTTATGCTCCTAGAACACGTGATGGTGCTCAATGCATGTTAAGGCTCTCTAAGTGGCTAGGCTGTGGAAAAGTCCCACACATGTGGTATCGTAATACTCAGGAGGAGTAGAAGAATTTATTTTGGGGCATTATTGTGGTATACACATGCCAAGTGAGAGAAATATCCTATTACAATGACAATTGTGTGGAAAAAATAAAATAAAATAAATCTTAAATTTTGCAAAGAATTGTGGGAAAAAATGACAACATCAAAAACCTTAACATTCCTCTAATAAATACCTTGGAATGTCTACTTTCAAAAAAGGGGTAATTTGGTGGTAATTTGTACTTTCCTGGCTTGTTCGGGTCTCAAGAAATGTACATCAGGTACACCAGTACATCATGTGTGATAAATTTTGTATGATTTGCACCACAGCCACAAATAATATCCACTAATTTGGGTTATTTTTACCAAAGATATGTAGCAGTATAAATTGTGGCCAAAATTTATGAAGAAAAATTAATAATTTGCAAAATTTTATCACAGAAACAAAGAAAAATTCTTTTTTTTTCAAAATTTTTGGTATTTTTTCTAAATTTTCAGTATTTTTTAATTTATAGCGCAAAAAATAAAAAACCCAGAGGTGATCAAATACCACCAAAAGAAAGCTCTATTTGTGGAAAAAAAGGACAAAAAATTCATTTGGGTACAGTATTACATGACTGAGTAGTTGTCATTCAAAGTGTGAGAGCACCGAAAGCTGAAAATTGGTCTGGGCAGGAGGGGGGTTTAAGTGCCCAGTTGTCAAGTGGTTAATTGAACAAGCTGGGGTTAGAAGCTCATTGGTTTCTATGCAGAAGTGAGCCTGATTTTGCACTTTCCAGCTTTAGTAAATAAACCTAATTGTGTACTTAAAAGTGGGATATGCCTGTATACCAAAATATTCCTTCATTGTTTTCAGCCAGGAAAATTATAGCCAAAAAATGGATGAGACAAACACCTCCCAAGATAGTAGAATGGAAACTGGAAGTAAATGATACCCTGCCATACAAGAAATGTATATATATTAACATAGGTTGCCCAAACAAATATAACAAGGTATGGGACCGCTGGCTACAAGAGTCTGATACCTGTGTGTAGTAAAAGCATATCAGTTTGGAAAGAATACTCAGACACATACCTCTCTGTATAATCTTTATTTTTAATATATGCCTTCAAAGAACATATCCACATGGCAAAAACAATGTACCTGTTTTCTTCCCTACAAAATGTATAATATTCAATGTAACAGTTACCAAGTTTATATGCAAAAGCTAACATAACATGTTATTATTTGATTAATAAAAACCTTTGTTCAACGAAAAAAAAAAAAATAATCACAACGCAAATTCGCACCGTGTCCCGCTTTAAATTCACACTGCATCAATGTGAATCGGGGCTCAAAGAATCCAAAGTTATGTCTATTCGACTGTGTGAAGATTTGTTTATATTGATCTAATTGCACATTGATTGGATACAAGAATCGAAACGCGTACGGCCACCTTTGAACTCCCGTCACAACTGTGCGTTTTCAGTGTGATGCATAAAAAATTCCTGCTTGCTGCATCTTTGATGCGCTTTCTTCAAAATGCACATTAGATAGAGTTCAATGGTAACTCATCTAAAGCAAATGTATAACTCATCTACAATGTACCGCACAGATGTGAACCGGACCTTACTGAATTTGCTAAAGTGTTTTGTATATCAAACATATTTGTAATAAAATATTTGTTTCTATCTTGTTTCACAATTTGTTGCATTTTAATTCTGCTGATCTCTTGCAGCCATTTCATTACTATATACAATCCAGGGATGGCTGTACGGTATTTCTCCGGGCAGATTGCCTGATCTTGACAACAGCGGACCATGTCTGCATAATGTGTGTTGAAACAGCCACTTGTAATCTTCATGGAATGCCTTTGTAATGGGATGACAACAAAGGAACACATTTGGGGGACAGGGACAGAGTGTTGTCACCCTATAATGCCCTGTACACACGGTCGGACATTCCAACCACAAAATCCGTCTGATTTTTCCAGACGGATTTTGGCCGAAACTTGTGTTGCAAACACGCGGTCGGACAAAGTTGTTGGAAAATCCGATTGTTCGGAACGAGGTGACGTTCTTTGCGTACAACGGAACTATGTAGAGGCTAGTAGCCAATAGCTTTGGCCTCGTAATTTAATCTGAGCATGCGTGGCACTTTGTCCGTCGGAATTCTCTACAAACAATCGGAAAAAGTCCAATCGGATTTTGTTGTCAGAAACTTTTAGATCAAGCTCTCAAACTTTTTAGTCAGAAAAAGTCCGATAGAGCCCTCACATGATCGGGTTTTCCAACACCATAATCCGATCGGACCTTTTCCGTCTGAATTTCTGACCGTGTGTACAGGGCATTACAAGAAGTGCCTGAACCTTCATGACGGGATCACCAAGTATTATTCTATCGATAGCTGCAGATTAAAAACCATTGAAATTGACTTTTTAAAGGATATTACCATGTTACTGCTTATATGAAGCGTTAGTGATCGGTTGCTGAATATTCTAATCCCTATGTACACCCAGTCCTGAGGGGTTCTCTTTTTAAAAGGATACGCTGTCGCTGGCAACCCTGCAGAGAATGACAGCTTCCATCAGAGGTTTCTCTTACAGGCATCTTGTTTGGCGACTTTTTCCATTTAGCGCTACAGATGACTTAACATTCTCTCTACGTCTCGCAGTGTCGCTGGCTGCCGAACAAGACTGCTGATTGGGCCTTTTATAACTACACCTCGGCAGAGTCAGGAATGTGAAAAAAAGAAGACAGTGAATGAAAAAAGGGGAAAAAAAATTCCTCCTCTTCTCTGTGTGGTGCGTTGTGTGTATTTAAAGCCCATAAATTATGCAGTTACCGACAGATAAAAATAACACAGAGGTGCATGATGGGTAACAGCAGGCAGACTGCGAGAGAGAGAGAGAGAGAGAGAGAGGGAGAGCTGTTAGAAATGTGCTCACTCAGTACTGTGTCGATGTATATGTATGATTCATCGAGCCAAGCGGCAGAACTGTCATAAATACACAAAGCCCGTGCAAAATTCTCACAGTGAGTCGAAAGACGTGTATGCCAATATTTAGGCAGATTTGCAGTGACCTGCCAAAAATTTCTAGTTTCTGGCAACAAGCATAATAAAGGGGAGAAAACGCTAACGCCCTTTAGGAAACATGACGGCAGAGTTAAGTTCTCTTGTACAGCAGAGCTCAGACTGTGAAAGGGAGAAGCAGCACAAGTAACTAATCAGTTGAGCTGCAGTGCAAAGAGCATGCTAACAGAGGGAGAGAGTAGAGTGGCAGAGAGATAAGTTCATCAGTGTGCTGCTTCTCTTTTCACTGTCCAGTCACAGGCTGGGGGGAAGAACATGACCAAGACGTGTTACCGAACTGTGGCAAAGTAAAATCAGGTCTCCTCTAAATGGCAGAACTATGTAAATGTCAGGACTGAATGAAATCCTGCTCTTGTGTATGTATTGCATTTGTGCATTTCGATGTTTGACTGGAGTTCAGCTTTAAGTTTGCTAATGCACTATTTATCATAACCTTTAAATAGGCTATCCCCCCTTTAGGCCATCATGAATGCTGCTGCCAGACTCATCCACCTTACAAAGCGGTCTGCTACCCCTCTCTGCCAATCCCTCCATTGGCTGCCGCTCAACCAACAAATGAAATTCAAAATACTAACCATAACTCACAAAGTCATCCACAACTCGGCCCCCAGCTACATCACTAACCTAGTCTCAAAATACCAACCAAATCATTCTCTTTGTTCCTCCCAAGACCTCCTTCTCTCTAGCTCCCTTGTCACCTTCCCATACTGGCCTCCAGGACTTCTCCCGAGCCTCTCCTATCCTTTGGAAATCCCTAACCCAATCTATCTGACTATCTCCAACTCTATCCACTTTTAGGCAATCCCTGAAAACTTTTCAGAGAAGCCTATCCTGCCTCCACCTAACAACAGTATTTTCATTTTCTTCATTGGCTCATCCCCCACATATTACCACTTGTATATCTTGACCCTCCTTCCTAGAATGTAAGCTCTATTTGATTCCTTCTGTATTAAATTGTATTGTAATTGTACTGTTTGCCCTAACGTTGTAAAGCGCTGCACAAACTGTTGCCGCTATATAAATCCTGTATTATAATAATTTAAAAAACGAATAACCAACTGCCACTTTTTTTTTTAATAATAAAAAATAAAATACCTTTCACCTATTGTCATCCTCTGCAAGCGCTTTAGCAATAGCTGCATGGTCTTTTTTAAGGATGCGTTTCCTGATGGTGGGCCGTGCCTATGTAATGTGTGTGAGTTTGGCCACTCATAGTCTTCATTGGGAGAGTGTGTGACAGGGTGACAATGCAGGAGACCATTTGAGGGCCAGAAAAAGAGCACTGTCGCCCTATGACAGGAAGTACCTGAATAAGGACCTTCATAGTAGAATCACCAGATAGTACATGTTAAAGCTTAACTCTGGGCAGTGATAAATGAGCTGATGAAGACTATACTGCTAGGAGATGAGATAAAACAGAGCAATACTTTCCCCTAAGACAGGGTCCCATGATTGTCCTCATTTACGCTGACTGAGACACCTGGTTACCTAAAGTAATTCTTCTTGCTTGACTCCCACTAGTCTTCTCGTCCCCTCTTGTGCTGAAGTCACCAAGTACAATGCACGACCAGCAATCAGATTTTTGCAATTGGGTTTGCATAGACTGTATTTTACCAGCAAACAGTTTTCTGACCACAATATATTTCATCATAGCAACTATTTTAGTGTGGGAGCTGATACCCCAAAGCTGCTCTTCTTGCTGGTCTCCCTTCTTGCTGGTCTCCCTCCTTGCTGGTCTCCCTCCTTGCTGGTCTCTCATCTTGCTGGTCTTACATTGGTCTTGTTGCCTCCCCTTTAGTACAATGCACAGCATAGAGCAGAGAGCTGAGTGTAATCTGCAACCTGAGGGAAAGGACACCCCCCGCTACACAATCTCATAGGGAAACATGCACTGCTGAGGCTGTCAATCACCATCTGTGTGCTTGGAGGGGGGCTGGGTTAGTCTGTGGTGATGGGATAACCTGTCAGAAGTGTCTAATGCAGACACCAGAAGAATAAGAGAGGAGAGAGAAGCCACACATGGTGCATAGCTTGAGGCTAGCACGCAAGATAGAGGGATATACTCTGTTCATTTTTCATTTCAGAGATGTACAACCATCATACAGTTTTTTATTATATTATTCATGATAATTGCCCTTTAAATTGATTGGGTACAACTGCAGCTAATATTCAAAGATGCGACAGTAAAGGTGCGGCACTTGACACTGTCAAAAGTTTTTACCTGATTTTTATTCTCAATGGTTATTTCAAAACACTAAAATGATCAAATAAATTAACAATTAATGTTGTATAGACACGTTTTCTAGCTTTAAGAATGCATAAATGATACAGAGAAGGGTAATACTGTGGCAGCTGGTCATAAAAGGGTTATATCCTAGATGGCACATTCACATGTTCCTGCATTCATGGGTAGCGATGCCATCTGATTAATCAGCACCAACCCCTGAGAACAACCCAGTGGAAGCAGTGCCAACAAGTTGCAGATGGCGCCTCTGGCAGTCTGCCCCCCTGGCATCTCCCAAACGGTTGGGGGATGAGGCAGCAGCAGTGGAGACTTTGAAAGAGAGAATGGCACACCAGAAAAGAAATACTATAATTACACAGTTAGGTTGAAAAAAGACATGTCCATCAAATATAAGCAAAAGACAAATAATCAGAACCCTAAGCCGTTTATTCAGAGCAAAGCAAAGACCTTTTTAACCATGATCCAATTTGCTGTAACAGGGAAAAATCTTTCCTGATCCTTAAAAGCAATTGGATGCTCCCTGAATCTGCAGTGTTATTACCTTTTAATAATACAAGCAGCCCTCAAAATTTCCACGTGCTTGATTGCATTAGGTGAGTGGAAATAAGCTGAGGGCGAATGTGAAGCCGCATTGGAGGAGGAGGCGGGCATGACCGACAGACAGGGTTGAACGGGAGCAGTTTCTCCTCCCAGCTCTTTGCAGAGCCTGGTATACAGTGGGAGTTGGCAAAGAACTAGATGAGGTGGGGGTGGGGCGGGAGCTGCTAAACTTTACTTTTCTTATTAACTTTTCTTAACAAGCTGGTAATTGGTTATTTGGATCGCCTAGCAACCAATCACCAGCTTGTTAATAGGAAAAGTAAAATTTGGCACCTCCCGCCCCCCTGTCCAGTGATGTGTGTAAGTCTCTCTGCATCCCAAATCAATGAACATCTCATTCATTTTTTTTAATGATATATTTAACCACTTCAGCCCCGGACCAATTGTCAGCCTAAGGACCAGAGGTCTTTTTACAATTTCGCACTGCACTGCTTTAACTGGTAATTGTGCGGTCATGCAATGTTGTACCCAAACGAAATTTGCGTCCTTTTCTTCCTACAAATAGAGCTTTCTTTTGATGGTATTTGATTGCCTCTTTTTATTTTTAGCGATATAAATGGAAAAAGACCGAAAATTTCGAGAAAAAAAGATACTACTATTTCTAGTTTTTGTTATAAGAAAAATCGAATAAACTCAATTTTAGCCATACATTTAAGGCAAAATGTATTCAGCCACATGTCTTTAGTAAAAAAAATGTCAATAAGCGTATATTTATTGGTTTGCGAAATAGTTATAGCGTCTACAAACTAGAGTACATTTTCTGGAATTTACACAGCTTTTAATTTACGACTGCCTATCTCATTTCTTGAGGTGCTAAAATGGCAGGGCAGTACAAACCCCCCCCCCAAATGACCCCATTTTGGAAAGTAGACACCCCAAGGAAATTGCTGAGGGGCATGTTGAGCCCATTGAATATTTTTTTTTTGTCCCAAGTGATTGAATAATGACACAAAAAAAATGTTTACAAAAAGTTGTCACTAAATGATATATTGCTCACACATGCCATAGTTATAGTTATTATAGTTATTAGGGAACCTAAATAACTAACTGGCTAACCAGCGTCACCAGTGACACTTATATGGTGATTGTTGGTGAAAGGGTTAACTAGGGGCAATCAGGGGGTTAAAACCATTATTGGGTGGTATATGGGGGTACCTAGCGCTATAAAAACCTGGCGGTGAACCTCAAAAAATAACTAGCTACCTAGCGACACTAGTGACACTAATGCAGCGATCAGAAAAATGATCGCTTAGTGACACTGGCAAAAGGGGGTGAAAGGGTTAACTAGGAGCAATCAGGGGGTTAAAACCATTATTGGGTAGTATATCGCGGTACCTAATGCTATAAAAACCTGGCGGTGAACCTAAAAAAATAACTAGCTACCCAACGGCACCAGTGACACTAATGCAGCGATCAGAAAAACGATTGCTTAGTGATACTGGCAAAAGGGGGTGAAAGGGTTAACTAGGGGCAATCAGGGGGTTAAAACTGTTATTGGGTAGTATATCGGGGTACCTAGCGCTATAAAAACCTGGCGGTGAACCTAAAAAAATAACTAGCTACTTAGCGGCACCAGTGACACTAATGCAGCGATCAGAAAAACGATTGCTTAGTGACACTGGCAAAAGGGGGTGAAAGGGTTAACTCTAGGGGCAATCAGGGGGTTAAACTTTTATTGGGGGGGTAGTGGGCTACCCTGGACCTAACACTAACTGCCCTGACACTTTTTACTGTCACAACTGACATTGAATACAGTGATCAGTAAATAAATGATCACTGCAATCAGTGACACTGTGACTGGGAGGGGGAGGATCGGGGGGGGGGGGGGGCGATCGGGGGGGTGATTGGGGGGGTTTGTGTGCCTATATGTCAGTGTAGTGTTTGGTGCACACTTACTTTCACTGTTCTCCTCGTAGTCCAGTCAAAAAGACCACCCGAGGAGAATGACATCACTTCCTCCCTGCCTGTGTTTACTATACACAGCGGGGGGAAGCTTCTCATTCACCAGGAGCGATCGAGAGGGGATGGCCAGAAACCAACGGCCATCCCCTCATCCCGGATCGCTCCTGCAGCGAAACAGACCGCCGCATCCAGCGGGAGGGGTCCGATCGGACCCCCCACCCGCTGGAAGGCGAGCACGTACATGTACGTGCTTGTGCCTGTCGTGCCATCGCACCGACGTACATTGCAATGTGGCGGTCCTTAAGTGGTTAATATAGCATTAAAGTATTTACTTGAGGCAATACATTATGAGTACAGTGCCTATAGTAGTCAATCATATTTTATCCTTATTTTATTTATTTCAGTCAGATCAATTAAATTTGCTTTATGTTAATATTGTTAAAGTTGTTGTTAATATGTATTTTTGTAACTTAATTCTGCATAAAACATTTAATAGTGTCATTTCATGAGATAATGTACAAGGGCGTGTTTAGGTATGGAATTAGGGGCGGGGCATGGTGGGGGTTGGGTGGGACAAGGGGTGGCAAGTAACTCTCTTTTGAGCCCTGTTAAAAGCCAGCTATTTACAAACACATCCACTACTTTTTTGAAAAATTCTAGAGTTGTCTGGGACGAGATTCAGTGGAAGCATGTTCCACATTTTCACAGCCATTTGTCAGAATCCATGAATCAGACTGAGACAAAAGTATAGGTAAATCACACTTGCTTAATAATAATAATAATAAAAAGGTAAACAGAGTAAACATATTTAAAACATGGCCAGAGTTCAGGAGTCGGAACGGATAGTCAGACAAACCAAAACATCAGGGAGCCAGAGATGAGTGTAGTTGAACAGCAAGCAGGATCTGGAGCCAGAAGGAATTTCAGCCAAGCAAGTCCTTAACAGGAAGACAGGAGAGCGTCTCTAGAGATGTGACCAAGGCAAAGGCAGTGATCATCTGGGCTGGATGGCTTAAATAGGCAGTACTGATGAGCAGGATATCATTAATAGGTGAGTCACTGTGGAGAGAAAGGAGCTGGCAATTAGCAGACAGCTGAGTGGCCAGTTTTGAGAAGGAAGGGCTGAGCCCAGCCCCGACACCCTTACTGCAAAGAAGCCTTTCTATATGTCAACATTAAATCTCTTTTCCTCCTGGTACAAAAAGCGCCCCTTGCCTTTTTGCAATGACCTTAAAGTTAACAACTTTGCACCAAGTTTACTATACAGACTATTATTTGATATATACAGTTGTGCTCATAAGTTTAAATAACCTCACAAATTTATGATTTCTTGGCCATTTTTCTGAGAATATTAATGATAACACAAATTGTTTTCTCTCACTCATGGTTAGTTTGGCTGAAGCCATGTATTATCAATCAACTGTGTTTACTCTTTTTAAATCATAATGGCAACAGAAACTACCAAAATGACCCTGATCAAAAGTTTATATACCCCAGTTCTTAATACTGTGTATTGCCCCCTTTAACATCAATGACAGCTTAAAGTATTTTGTGGTATTTGTGGATGAGGCTATTTATCTTCTCAGATGGTAAAGCTGCCCATTCCTCTTGGCAAAAATCCTCCAGTTGCTATAAATTCTTGGGCTGTCTTGCATGAACTGCACATTTGAGATCTCCCCAGAGTGGCTCAATGATATTGAGGTCAGGAGCCTGAGATGACCACTGCAGAACCTTCACTTTATTCTGCTGTAGCCAATGACAGGTCAACCTGGCCTTGTGATTTGGATCATTGTCATGTTGGAATGTCCAAGTACGTCCCATGTGCAGCTTTCTGGCTGATGAATGCAAATGTTCCTCCAGTCATTTTTGATAACATACTGCATTCATCTTCATTTTGATAAAATGTCCTGTGCCTTTGTAGCTCACACATCCCCAAAACATCAGCGATCCACCTCCGTACCTTTCATCATAGGCCTTGTTGACTTCTCTTCAAATGTAACGTTTATGGTTGTGGCCAAAAAACTCAGTTTTGGTCTCATGACTTCAAATGACTTTGTGCCAGAAGGTTTGAGGGTTGTCTCTGTGCCATATTGTAAGCGGGATACTTTGTGGCATCTGCGTATTAAAGCGGAGGTCCACCCTAAAGTGGACCTTCCGCTCATCGGCACAATCGGCACCTTTCAGGGGGGAGGGGGGTGCAGTTACCTGGATAATCCAGGTAACTGCACCCACTTCCGGGATAGCTCTCTGCGGAAAGGGGCGTAACTTACGCCCCTTTCCGCAAGTGCCCGCCCCTTCCCGCAAGTGCCCCGCTGCCTGCTGGGAAACACACAGATCCCAGAGGCAGCGGGGAGCGTCCTTATTGCGCAGCGCGATTCGCGCATGCGCAGTAGGGAACCGGGAAATGAAGCCGAAAGGCTCCATTTCCTGATTCCCATACCCAAGATGGCGGCGGCAGGACCCGACAGGCGACCTAGAGATCGGCTTCGGGTGCCGACATCGCGGGCACGCTGGACAGGTAAGTGTCACTATTTTAAAAGTCAGCAGCTGCAGTATTTGTAGCTGCTGGCTTTTAAAAAAAAAACGCGGAGTCCCGGTGGACTCCAGCTTTAATGGCTTTCTTCTCAACCATGCAGTCCATCTTTCTTCAAGTGTCTCCTTATTGTGCATCTTGAAACAGCCACACCACGTTTCAGAGAGTCCTGTATTTCGCCTGAAGTTATTTGTGGGTTTATCTTTGTATCCCAAACAATTTTCCTGGCAGTTGTGGCTGAAATTTTAGTTGGTCTAACTGGCCGTGGTTTGGTTTCAACAAAACACCTCATTTTCTACTTCTTGATTAGAGTTTGAACACTACTGATTGGCATTCTCAATTCCTTGGATATCTTTTTATATCCCTTTTTTTGTTTTATACAGTTCAACTATCTTTTCCCGCAGATCCTTTGAAAATTCTTTTGCTTTCCCCATGACTCAAAATCCAAAAACATCAGTGCAGCACTGGATGAAAGATGTAAGGGTCTGTCAGAAGTCCATAAACTCATTGGGGGTCATTTACGAAAAGGCAAATCCACTTTGCACTGAAAGTGCACTTGGAAGTCCAGTCGCTCTAAATCTAAGGGGTAGATCTGAAATGAGTGGAAGCTCTGCTGATTTTATCATCCAATCACGCGCAAGCTAAAATGCTGTTTTTTATTTCCCTTACATGTCCCCATCACATCTACAGCGACTTCATTTCCAAGTGCACTTTCAGTGTACTTTCAGGTGCACTTGCAGTGCAAAGAGGATTTTCCTTTAGTAAATAACCCCCATTGACCTTTTATACACACACACTAATTACAAGCAAACGGATCACAGATGATCTTTAATAGCCATGCAAACCCCTTTGTGTCAACTTGTGTGCATGTTAACAGGCAAATTCACCAGGGTATGTAAACTTTTGATCAGGGTCATTTGAGTAGTTTCTGTTGTCATTATGATTTAAAAAGAGTAAACACAGTTGATTGATAATAAATGGCTTCAGCCAAACACTAACCATGAGTGAAAGAAACATTTTTATGTTATTCATATTCTCTGAAAAATGGCCAAGAAATCATAAATGCTGCCAGGGTATGTAAACTTATGAGCACAACTGTACATGGTGATCATATCCCTCCTTACAATCACCTCTTCTAAAAAAAAAAAAAACATTTAATTCAGTTAAAGGGCATGTAAACATGACAATCAACTTCTTATTTTTGCTCCCTCTTGGTCTGTTAAAATTCAACTGAAAACAGTTTGTTATGTCAATAAAAATAGTAATAATATTAATAATTAATTATGACATTATAAGATATTTAGGAATATTCTTATTTTACCTATGCTCTTTGAGCTGGTCTGGCAACTGATGTCAGTCTGTTGGTTTATGCTTTATACTTGTTTCACTGTGCCTTACTATGCATGTTTGTTCCACTTGCGAGTGAAACTGCCTGTACACGAAACCTTTCTTGAAATGTGGAAATTAATAAAGTATTGAAAAAATAAATAATGATAACAGAAATATTTGTTGATCCTGCCAGAAATTCATTGCTGTCATGTGTTCTTTGTCTCTGCTAATTATCAGTTATTTTGGCTCCCAGTTCTCTCTGTTGACCCTGGAACACATCCAACCTATGTCATGGGGAAGAGGAAAGGGGGAGGTGTTCTGTAGTTCTAAGGCCGTCCATAGACAGATTGATTCCTGCTGTACTGGCCAAATTTCAACCCATCTATTGGCAGGCTGGTTGTAATAAAGTTGATCTATCAATAACCAATTTCAGTACAGGAAAGGAGCCTGTACAACTGTGCAAGACTGAAGAAAAGACTTGAGTTCAGATTTATTATTTATTCATCTTATTTACTTCAGGTACTTTTATAGCGCGGTCATTTTACGCATTGCTTTACATATATAAATTACACATTCATATCGGCCCCTGTCTTCAAGGAGCTAATAATCTAAAGTCCCTTACTCACATTCATACATACATATACTAACATTTTAAAATGTTCCCTAAAACATAGCAAATCCTCACGTTTTGAGTACAGTTCCACTTAAAAAAACAATTAAATTTTTCTTCCCTATTGACTCAAATGCATTCAGTGAAGCGAAAAATTCTCAGTTTCGTTCATCCCTAATTGTCACAGAAAGTAATTTCTGTTATAAACAGAGTGTGTAGTGTATTTGGAGGCATACATCAGTTCCCTGTTTGGTATTATAGCTCCATTTAAAGTACAACTCCAGTCAAAAAAAAAAAAAATGATATATATATTGTATATATATATATATATATATATATATATATACACACACATACACACACACACGTTTTTTTTTTTTTAATTGAGCTCCTGCCAAACTTTTTTTTAGTGTAGAATGCAGAAGGTTTAGATACTCTTGGGTTTTTAGTTCTTTCTGTCCCCTTGCTGGGAATGTCTCCAGAACATGTAGTCCCAATAATCAGTGGGACTGATGCTCAAAATTTTTGGAGAGTGCAAACAAACTGAGAAATTCTGAAAAAAAAAAACATCAATTGCAGCCTCACTGTACCATCAATCACAGCCACTGTGCCTATCAATTGCTCCCACTGTGCCCCATCAAACGCAGTCACAGTGCCATATCAAATGCTGCTAGTGTGTACCCCCCCGCCGACCCACCGTCTGCACTTACTTTTCTCAGTGAGACAGCTCCTCAATGTCTTCTCCCGTCCTCTGCTATAATTGGATGCCTGGCGTCCAATCACAGCGCCTGTTGTTTAAGCCAATCAGGTGACGGTTAACAGATCCGAGCACCTGATTGGCGGAGAGGCGGTTTATTGTTAGGAAAGTGAATATTACATAGTTACATAGTTACATAGTAGGTGAGGTCCATCAAGTCCAACCCATGTGATGTGTGTGATTATATGTCAATATTACACTGTATATCCCTGTATGTTGCGGTCGTTCAGGTGCTTATCTAATAGTTTCTTGAAACTATCAATGCCCCCCACTGAGACCACTGCCTGTGGAAGGGAATTCCACATCCTTGCCGCTCTTACAGTAAAGAACCCTCTACGTAGTTTAATTTTAATGAGTGGCCACGAGTCTTGTTAAACTCCCTTCTGCGAAAAAGTTTTACCCTTATTGTTGGGTCACCAGTATGGTATTTATATATTGAAATCATATCCCCTCATTCACATTTCTAACACAGCTGAGCTGAGTGACCTGTGAGCTGCGAACACCCAGCATGGTGCTCGCAGGTCACCTTTTTGATGCCCATTAGAGCCTATGGCTCTAATCAGGTGCTTCAAAACCACCCCCCGCCGCTGTATGCTGTACTTCAGGTGTCCTGCACCCGAAAAGGGGCTGGACTCCTGAATAGGGGGTGGCAGCGGCAATAGATATTCATGCAATGCATGAATCTATCTATTGGTGCTAGAGGGAGGTGGCAGGAGAGAGGGGGCGGCACCCATGCACCCTTATGGACGCACCACCACTGCCAATAATAGAATTATCCTCCTGTTTCAAGGAAAATTTTAAATTTTCCCATTTGTTTTGTCTGAAATTTTGGTGAAGCAAAAACTCAGTGTCACTTAGCCATAGCATTGCAGGACTAATACACTTTTTTTGTCCTTGTATCTGATGATCTGGGAACCCCTTTCACTGACCTATTCGTATTCTCTTGCACACCCATTGCACAACTTCTGTTTCTCACATATGGGTGAGAGACAGAAAATTACTGATAAATATTACCAAAAAATTTGAGTCCAAGAAATACAACAGATTCTTAATAAAAAATATAATACCAATTAGAAATTATGGCCAAAAGTATTGTCCCTTTAAAGAAATGTTAATGAATAACCTTTGAGAAAGCCCATTGGGTGCTACGAGGTGGGATCAGATTTGAACATGCATTATGGAGATATGTGGCTTGGTAACGAGGTACATGAAGTGTAAGAGTTACAGAGTTCAGATGGAAAGGGTTGCAAGGGCTGGTACAGTGATAATAATGGGGGATTTTAACTACCCGGAAATTGACTGGAGTAATGGCACTGCTGGAACAGTTAAAGGGCAAAAATGTATAAACCTATTACAAGACAATTTTATGGTCCAGTTTATTAAGGCCCCAACTACGAATGATGCTGTGTTGAACCTGTTAATTTCAAACCATGCAGAGCTTATTACTAATGTTCATATAAAGGAACATCTGGGTAGCAGTGACCATAACATGATTTCATTTGATGCAAGCTGTAAGCAAAAAACACATACAGGAAAGATAAAAACACTTAAGTTTAAGAGAGTAAATTTTCCAAGGATGAGGGCTGCTCTCCATGCCTTAGACTGGGATGTCTAAGTTGTTGGATGTTCTTAGACTGGGATGGAATATTGGCATTGATGAACACAGAATAGAAATTGCAATTCTTCAAAAAGTCTGTATGTGAACTCACTGCAAAGTATATTTCCATAGGCAATAAGTTTAAAAGGTTAAAAATAAAACCTATGTGGCTCAAAGGTAAAAAAGCTATAAATAATAAGAAAAGAGCTTTTAAAAAATATAAACACGAAGGAACACTATTATCCTTTAAATATTACAAAGAATATAACAGAATATGTAAAAAGTAAATCAAGGACGAAAAAATTCAAAACAAATGTCAGATTGCAAAAGATAGTATGACAAAATCCCAAAAATTCTTCAACTATATCAATAGTAAAAAGGTCAGGTCCCCAGTCACCTACTCTAGATTAGTTTGTAAAGGGCCTACCTTTACAAACTAATCTAGAGTGGGTGACTGGGGACAAAGAGAAGGCAAATGTATTAAATACTTACTTCAGTTTTGTGTATACAAAGGAGCATGGGGGAGCTCAAGTCCATAATGGAAATTATATTGACACATTCCCAAATGATCCCCAATGGCTCAAAAGTGATATGGTCCAGAAATATTTAGACAGAATAAAGGCGGATAAAGCGCCTGAACCAGATGGTATCCACCCACGTATCCCACAAGAATTGAGCTCTGTCATTTCAAAGCCATTGTATCTAATTTTTAGACACTCATTAAAGACTGGAATAGTACCACTGGATTGGCGTAGGGCCAATGTGGTGCCTATATTTAAAGATGATAAGATTTAACCACTTCAATACAGGGCACTTTCACCCCCTTCCTTCCCAGCCCAATTTTCAGCTTTCAGCGCTCTAGCGCTTTCAGTGACAATTGCGCGGTCATGCTACACTGTACCCAAATGAAATTGTTATCATTTTGTTCGCACAAATAGAGCTTTATTTTGGTGTTATTTATTCACGACTCCGTTTTTTTTTTTTTTGCGATATAAGCGCAAAAAAAGCGGAAATTTGGGAAAAAAACAATATTTTCTTTTTTCTATTTGAAAAGAAATCCAATAAAATCAAATTTTGTCATAAATTTAAGCCAAAATGTATTCTGCTACATGTTTTTGGTAAAAAAAATTCCGTTAAGTGTATAATAATTGGTTTGTGTGATCACGGACATATGTACGCAAATGATCATGTACATATGTGTGCAGGTGATCACGTACATATGTGTGCAGATAATCATTGGGACATGTGATTTTAGTGGGACATATGTGGGGGACAAGTTTTTATTATTAGGGACATGTGTTTTTATTATTTGGGGACATGTATGTTTTGGGGACATGTGTGTTTTGGGGACATATGTGGGGACTGTGTTTTCACTGTGTGGTGTGTTGTGTGTTTACACTACACTGATGATCAGTGAGTAAAAAGCTGTGAAAAGCAGCCCATACTCACTGATCATCAGCCGGCTGCAGCGATCTGCTCTCCTCTCCTCAGCGGTGACTTCCGTGTGAGGAGAGGAGAGCCGATTGCCTAGCAACCGGCTGTTTGTTTACATCACATGACGGCCGTGATTGGACACGGCCGTCATGTGATCAGGAGGGCCAATCACAGAGCCCTCCTGCCGATCTGAGATGTGCCGTGTCCGGGTGACACGAGCACATCGGGATCGCGCCGCTGCGCGGGCGCGCGCGATCCCGCTACTCCTGAAGGACGTTCCTGAACGTCCTATCAGGAGCAGGCGGCTCCCACCCGGCCGTATATATACATTGGCCGGGTGGGAAGTGGTTAAAAAGGGAACAAAGCCTTTACCAGGTAATTATAGACCTGTTAGTTTTACTTCCAAAGTTGGGAAGATACTGGAGAGTTTAATAAAAGACCACATAGATTAGTTCTAGCTGGAAAAAATGTTTTAAGCAACATACAGCATGGGTTCATGAAAGACAGAAGATTTCTTTTTATGAAGAGGTAAGTAAAACCTTGGACAGAGGGGTGGCTTTGCACGTGGTATACTTGGATTTTGCAAAAGTGTTCAGTACAGTTCCCCACATGGCTAATGTGTAAGGTAAAGTCTACAGGCTTGGAAATATTAATTTGTAAATGGATAGAAACTGGCTAAAAGACAGAATTCATAGAGCAGTGGTTAATGATTCTTACTCTGAATGGTCTAAGGTTATCAGTGGTGTACCCCAAGGTTCAGTGTTGGGACCCTTGCTTTTTAATATCTTTATAAATTATATGGGGTCTGGGATTAAAAGTACCAATTCAGTCTTTGCAGAGGACACTAAGCTATGCAGTGGAATAACGTCCTTACAGGATGTCTCCAACTTACAATCCGGCCTCAATGCACTGCTTAAAGTGGTTGTAAACCCTCCCCCACAACTTTGTCCCATGTAAATCGCATAAAAAACCCTAATGAACACTGCTTGTAGATATCTCCTTACTTGCTTAGTATTGTAATCCTTTTTGTTCTTTAGAATGAAGTCACTGAGCATGCCCAGATCTCCCCTGATTTACGGCACACTCTCTATGTGCTTATCTATCTGTTATCAGGACTTCCTACGGCACACAACACTGAACTCCCAGGAGGCTGCATAATCACTCAGAGCTTCCTCCTACACACCACGTGACCTCACATGCAGTGTAAAGCAGGGCATGGGACAGAAATAACTGCAGTCTTATCAGCTAAAGCTGATTGGACTCACACAGGCAAACACTAGATAATTGGCACAAGTAAATACTATGAATTAAAACAAGTCAGCTATGAACAGGGAAGCAGGGTTGCCATAGAAACCTGGAATGAGAAGGAGGCTTGGTTAACAGTACAGGAAGTGCTCAATGTAAGGGTAGAAATACACTCCACTGTGGACTCAGAAAACAATACTTAAGAGGGCACTGCCTAACCCCTGGAAACAAGTTTTTTTAAAGTTTCTTTAAATGGTAAGTAATATGCAATTTGGGCTGGATTACAGTGGCTATAGTTTGATAATTACTTATTATAATGGACTAAATGAAAAGAAGCATCCGAGTGGGAGAGTTTACTTCCTCTTTAATTGGGCGACTATGTGGCAGATGAGGTTTAATGTAGATAAATGTAAAGTTATGCACTTGGGGTCTAAGAATATGCATGCATCATACATACTAGGGGGAGTACAACTGGGAGTACAACTGGGGGGGATCCGTAGTAGAGAAGGATCTGCGGGTTTTGGTAGATCATAAGCTCAATAACAGGATGCAATGCCAAACTGCCGCTTCCAAAGCGAGCAAAATACTTTCTTGTATTAAGAGAGGTATGGACTCCAGAGACAGAGATAATTTTGCCTCTGTACAAATCATTAGTAAGACCTCATCTGGAATATGCAGTTCAGTTTTGGGCACCAGTTCACAAAAATGATATCGGGGGACTGGAGAAAGTGCAGAGAAGGGCAACCAAACTGATAAGAGGCATGGAGGAGCTCAGCTATGAGGATAGATTAGAGGAACTGAATTTATTCTCTCTTGAGAAGAGGAGATATGATCAACATGTACAAATATATAAGGGGTCCATATAGTGGACTTGGTGTTGAGTTATTTACTTTACGGTCAACACAGAGGACAATGGAGCACTTTTACGCCTAGAGGAAAAGAGATTTCTTCTCCAAATACGGAAAGGTTTCTTCATAGTAGGAGCTGTGTGGAATAGACTCCTTCCAGAGGTGGTTCTGGCCAGTTCAGTAGATTTCTTTAAAAAAGGCCTGGATTCTTTCCTAAATGTACATAATAAAACTGGGTACTGACATTTATAGGTAAGGTTGATCCAGGGAAAATCCAATTGCCCCTCTTTATGGTTGAACTAGATGGACTTGTGCCTTTTTTCAACCTGAATAACTATGTAATTATGTAATGAGTGCATGCATGAGGCCTGCACTATGTATATGGCCACAACCCTATTCTGTTACTGGGAGTGAGGTACCAGAGGTAGGCTGGACTGGTGGAGTGGGTGCAGGCCCAGCATGTCCCATCTAACGCAAATATACAAGTTACAGTATGTAGTGACATGGGAAAAGTCGCATTTTAGAGAAACTCTGTATTTTTTTTTATTTTTTTATAAGATCTTTTTTATTGAGTTTTTCATAAACATACAGACTGCCCCATGCGGGCCAAACATTACCCACACAGGGGCACATTCCTGCTGCTGCAACAGGCCACAGCAAGGCACATCTTATAACAAACAACAATCTACCTCTGAGGCAGCAACAGGCCTCAACATATCAGAGCAACACAACTTAACCATACCTATCTAAACCCCAATATGGGGAGAGGTTAGCTCAGGAGATTCTGTGCACAAAGGTAAAATTACAGGATAATATGACATAGGAGTATTTGGGTCAGTCTATCCGCATACTAACATCACATTGTTAACCTAGGAATTGTCTACTGCAGCAGTTGCCGTAGTGTCATTGTCTAACCAGCAGGACCACACCTTCTCAAATTTCTGTGGGCAACCCCTGCCTGAGTAGGTGGCTTTATAAAGGGGCAAACTGGCCAAAACTTTTCCAAAACTTGAGGGAGGGGGGGGGGGGGTCGATTGTTTCCAATGCATAGCGATGGCCTTATGCGCATAATACAATAACAGGGACAGGAGTATCTTCCTAGCTCTAAGGATCGGCAGTTGGTCCACAAGCCCCAGCAGACAATATTTAGGATCATAAGGGATACTAGTCTTAGTAGTCTGAACTATCACCCGGAGCACCTCCTTCCAATAATGTACAATCGCCGGGCAGGCCCAGAAAATGTGAAAGAAGTCTCCTGGCTGATAGGAGCAGCGCCAGCATGCCGGGGAATGCGCCGGCGACATCTGCTGCAGTCTGTGGGGTGTGTAGTGAGCTCTGTGTATAATTTTGTATTGGACCAGTTTGTCTCTGGCTGAGATCAGAGGGGAGAATGAAAAATCCCAAATCTCCCTCCAGTCATCCTCATCCAGCCCCGGTATGTTCTCCACCCATTTCCTGCGGAGGGAGGACAGCTCGGGGAGAGCAGCAACCAGCAGAGACCCATATATCTGAGACATGGGTTTCTCCAAGCCTTTCACCCTAAGGGTAGATTCAAGCTCAGAATATTCCAGGACAACTGGTTGACCCAAAAACTGACACCTATAAGCATGCGCGAGGAACTCTGTACTTTAATTGCCACACACAATGAAGGCTCATCTCGGGAAACTGTCTTAATGTTAGATGTTAATATTAAATGTCTTCACATGCCTGCAGTCACTTTGTACGAATTTTCCAAAATGAACACGATCCGACCACCAACAATATAGTGGGGAATTTTTCAGACCAAAGGGGAATAATGCACAATAAAGGATTATCAGTAAAGGCAGAAATGGGGAAGTGAGTGACCTGCAGAAAATTTATTTGAGCCCCAATGTTTTAATATAAGAGATAGAATGGGGTTATATGAGCGTTGATGATGGTGTGGGGGAATTCAAGGCAATGAGGAGAAGGCCATAGAGTGACAATCAAAGAGGTCTATAAGGGTCCATAAAGTGAGATTGTGATTAGCATGAAGGTGAGATGTGGGCAATATTGGCTGCTAGATAAGAGTATATATTGGGGACTGCAGAATCTCCTACTGATTTCTGAGAAAACATAATGTGTGTATTAAAGTGGTTGTAAACCCTTTACAACCACTTTAACCTACAGATAAGCTTAGATTAAGGCTTACCTGTAGGTGCTTGAAATATCTCCCAGACCTGCACGGTCTAGGAGATATTTGCAAACTGCCGTACGGCGATTTCTTCTGTGCATGTGCCGGAGTTAGAAAGGGCACGCTGTGCTGTTTCTAGCTCGGGTCATGCCGTCAAAGGCAGCTCCCGTGTGCATGCGCAGAAGTGACGTCACGCAATGTCACGCGACTCCGGCCAGTCACAGAGCCAGAGTTCGTGGCCCCGGGAAGGAAGTGGGGTGAAGAATGAACGAAGTGGGGTGAAGAATGTCACATAATGGGCTACTATGCAATGCATAGTAGCCCATTATGCTTTACATTTGCAGGGAAAAAAAGAGGAAGTAACACCCATCAGGGTTTACTTCCTCTTTAACCCTGGGTTTACAATGTCTCCAAATACATTTAAAGATTTTCCGCTGGTGGATGTGAAAGATATGAGAAGGAATAAAAAAATGTATACAAAATGTATACTGTAGTAATTTGGGAGAGGAGAGTAGAAGGGAGAAAGAGGGACATGAAGGAACACAGGAAGGGATTGAGGGTGAAAGAGAAAAGATTATAGGAGAACGGGTTGTTAGAAAGCAGAGTTCTGAGAGAAGTAAGTTGCAAGTTAAAAAACACATGTTCTAGCTGGACAGTAGGTCATGCAAAATGCATGACACAGGAACCAGCTGAGACAGTAGAAAGGATCCCTTGGGCTACAAATAGTCTAAAGTGTGTGGTAAGTCATAATGAAGGGCTCACAAAATTTTGATATGAAATATAATGAACACCTACAGGGTATATAAAAATGTCAATAGATTTTAGAAAGATGAGATATAAATAAAGGGTTAGCAAAATATGCAGGCATACAAAACATTTGTTTTCATTTTAGGTGGCATAGGGAATGCAGGAAAGCCCTGGTAGTTTTTTGTTTTTTTTTAACTTGTGCACCGTTAGGGAGATTCCTCTTCACTTCCTGTTTTGTAGATACAACAGGAAATGGGGGAACTGCCCTCTTTAACAGTTGTCAGCGAATAAAGAGGATTATTTATGAAAGGCAAATCCACTTTGCACTACAAGTGCAAAGTGCATTTGAAATTGCACTGAAAGTGCACTTGGAAGTGCAGTCGCTGTAGATCCGAGGGGGACAGGCAAGGAAAATAAAAAACAGAATTTTAGCTTGCACATGATTGGATAAAATAATCAGCAGAGCTTCCCCTCTTTTCAGATCTACACCTCAGATTTACAGCGACTGCACTTCCAAGTGCACTTTCAAGTGCACTTCGCACTTGTAGTGCAAAGTGGATTTGCCTTTCGTAAATAACCCCCAAAATGTCTCTGTCGGAAGATTTTATGTCTATTCTTGTTCTGGCGTCAACTCAATATTTAGTTTTCTCCTTCCGTTTCAGTCCAAGTGACAATGGTCATTAGGATGATTCAAGAGAATCAATCTCTCTAACGGGAACATAGACACTGACAAAAAACAGACAGGGTTTCTAACCACTAACCACTCTATCCAAAGTTAAAAACTTTTAGCTTTAGATATGCTATGACTAATCTGACACAGATACTATATAAAAGAGACTGCCAAATCGAAGTGTCCCTTTGCAGTAAATTTACAGGTATAATCGGACATTAAATATTTCACTGCATGCATTGTATAGATATGAAAACTGACCAAACATATAATTAATATAACAAGTAACTCTCAAAATGTACAATACTGTATATACAGCTCTACTAAGGATGGACAGATGTATATCCCCAATAACATAACATAGCAAATTCCTTAAAGCGGTAGTAAACCCGCAAATTTTTTATTTATTTTTTAAACCTGCAAAGCAAAAGGCATAATGAGCTAGTATGCACCGCATACTAGCTCATTATGAAATACTTACCTTAGAACGAGGCCCCGACATCTGGCCCGATCCACGCCGAGGGAGCTGACATGCTCCCTCAGCGTTTCTTCCGGGTATCGCGGCTCCGGCGCTGTGAGTGGCCGGAGCTGCGATATCGTCACTCCCGCGCATGCGCGCGGGAGATTTCATTCCGGCCGCCGGCCACTGCCGGATTTTCAGGCCGAGAATCCCCTTGTGCGCATGTGCCGCTGCAGTCAGCGGCGCATACCGAGGGGAATATCTCCTAAACCGTACAGGTTTAGGAGATATTTTTTTTACCTACAGGTAAGCCTTATTATAGGCTTTCCTGTAGGTAAAAGTTAAAAATTTGAGTATACAACCACTTTAATAATCCCAGAGGGAACCCTTAAGAACTTATAAGGTTTATATTCATGTAGTTCCACACAATCTCAATATATGCATAATACATTGAAATCAAGGGGTACTCTATAAGAGGAAGCACTAATTACTATGAAATGTGTCAAACTGGTATAAAGTTGGCGTTTTTTTTAACACTTATTCACGCAACTCTTTATATTGCCTTTACTCATATCTGAGAAGCACTGTTACCATGATGTTTGATACCCATGGCCACTTGTTGACGTGAGCCTTTCCCATATGTGTTTGTTGCTATTTTTCCATACAGTTACATTTAGATTCCATACAATCCTTCAACAGTACAGTATACTTCAGAGAAGGTTTATGGATAGTAGATCTCTGTAGAGATAAATCCTTCAGCTGCATCAGATAGTTTCTGATCTGCATTGTTTACTCATAAGTGTTTTCCCAGCTACACCTTAAGGGGCCCCTGTCTATCTTTGTGTGTTCCAGTGCTTTGGATTCAACAGCATATATTATGGACCCTCCAACTTCACCTCTGACATAGCCTCATGATATGCCTCCTAGGGTCGACAGATGACTCCAATGAGAACAGAAAGATCTTTGATGGTACTCCTACTGCATTATGCTAGAAAAGTCATTACTATGTCCTGGAAAATCAGAGCACCCTCCTTTGTTGTTTTGGAAACATAGCTAATTAATTTTGACTTCCCTCTTTACCAGGACACATTGCTAGAGGCTAGGAGCTGCCCAGCCAAATTCTGAAAGGTCTGGGTACCTTAATTGGATACCCTGTCTTTTGCAACCATCTTACAGTGACTTTGTGTCTTGGATGTCTACTCAACATTGCAGGGTCCTTACCTTTTGGAGGCATCATACACCTGGATCCTAAATATTTGCATCATTCTTTTGAACCTACATCTTTACTGTAATATGCTGGATAGTTCTCTAACACCCGATCCCTCTGGTGTCCCTTGTCATTTCCAACCAGGGCCGGGACAAGGGGCTGGCAGAAGAGGAAGCTGCCCTGGGTGTAGACGAGCAAGGGGCAAAGAATAGATGTAGGAGTTGTATGCCCATTCTATGACATATTTTAACAGGGGGGGTGCAATTAAGGATCTTTGCCATGGGCGCTGTCCTGGTACTCTGTCCTACTCTAATATTCCCTTATAGTATATCCATTGTCAAAATTTGAATTCATATATTCATTTTCACATTGTATTTCAGTCATTTCTAGCCTCTGACTAATAACCAAAATGATCTTGAAATCTGTAAATTGACTTTGTAATGAATCCCACACTTTTACTTCCTTAAATTCTGCTGGAGTCTGTTGTTAAAGCGTATCTATGGTCAAAATTTTTAATTATATATTCATGTCCACACTGAATTTCAATTATTTCTAGCCTACTCCTCTTAATCTGAATGATCTTTTAAAATGTACTTAGATTCTCACACATGTACTGCCTTGAATTCTGTGACACATATTCACTCTGCCCTGTGAATTTCCCTGTGAATTGGCACTGCTGTGTCACAGCTTTTACAGAGCCTGTCTTCTAAGGTGCTGAGAGGTGGAATTTCAGGAGGCACAGTCAGTACATTATTGCCTTTACTCGTAAGCATCATCTGGGAAGCACTGTTACCATGATCCTGGTAATGGACTGGGGGTCCCATGCTCTTTTTTTTCAATGAGTTTTAACTATATTGCTGAGACCCGACTATTCCTTACAGCCACAATCAGTTTTAAGTGACCATTTTTCCTTTAGAAATGTCATTTTGCTGTTTTGCTGTTCTAAACATGGGAAAAATGCGCCACTTTGCAGACATACTATAGACACCCCCCAGGCATGATATTTAAAGGAATATTTCATTTTTATTGTTTTATTTTAAGCATTAAAAAAATCACTGCTCCTGAAATAGCGGCTGTTTTTAAAAAAATTTTTTGGACTGATACATGTCCCCTGGGGCAGGACCCAGGTCCCCAAACACTTTTTATGACAATAACTTGCATATAAGCCTTTAAAATGAGCACTTTTGATTTTCCATGTTAGTGTCCCCTTTAACAGTATTCTGGCGGCTTTCGAATTTGCCACAAATACCACATATTGTTCGCTGTTCGGCGAACAGCTGATATTCGAGTTGAACTTACATTTGACTCGAACATCGGGCTCATCTGTAGTTATCACAATGCTGCTGCTATAAAATAAAAGTGTAGACTGTGACCATAGAACTCCTTCAGGCTGGGTTCAGACCATTGCCAATTGGATGCAACTTCCCCGCATTCAATCCGCAATAGCAGGAGATTTTGACCGGGTCTCTATTGAGCCGAGTCGCATATCTGCGCTGTTGTTCCGTTGTGAATTTGCACAGGAGCTCTGTTCGTCTTTTAGTATGTTTCAGGTCTGAATTCAGCCAAAAATTCGGGCTGAAATCAGACCTGAAATGATGAACCAGGATGCACCAGACCCATGATAGGAACTGCATGCAGCGATGGTGTGCACCCAACCTTAATCTCTCTGTCTCTTTTCTCCTCTGAGACAAGGAGTATTTGGATCAGGTTTTATATCTGTCATCATGCAGTTTAGTACTTTTTATACTTTGTCTTAACTTGTTTGCTGTTTTTCCCAGGGGTCTTTCCTGCCAGGCTTGGTCCCGTAAGGCTTTCCTATGTTAACTTTTACCTTAAATACAAAAAAAATAAAAGATTTATGAGACAAAGAAAAAAAAAGGACCTGCCAGGCTTGGTCCCCTAAGGCTTTCCGATGTTAACTTAAATACAAAAAAAAAAGTTTATGAAACAAAATTGAAAACGACCATTCTGCCAAAAGCGGTTCACTGACCAATCTCACTTGTTGCCTGAAATTGCTCTTTAAGAATCTATTGAAGTTAGTGACACAAAACAGAGGAGAATATTTCATTATTAAACCATTTTTCCCCCATCAAAACCCACCGTAGCCATTTCCAGATGAGTCAGATCTAAATTAGTCCTCAAGAATATTTCCTTATTACTTTGTTGTACTTAAGCAGTGACAATCGAATGTGACAAACTTAAACTGTCTACTGGGGAATCAGAGTATAGCGTGGACCCGGAGATAATTGTAGTGTCAAATTTGATATCTCTGTTCAGATTCAGCTGGCGTCCGGCTTGTAAGGAGAATCCAAGGATACTGCAATCATTTTACATCCCTTTTAATTTCTTTATAGCTCCTTGGGTGTACCTACCCATCTTGAAAAAAAGACGCTGTTTCCGACAGAGCGCCTCAGACCTGCCACTAAAGAGGCCGAACAGATGGAGCTTTCTCGCTGCGCTCCTCATGGGAATTGTACATAACTTCAGCTGAACACCAAATACGGAGGAATTCGTTTTACCTCCAGTTGTTTCTCTGAGGCTTACATAATATACAGGCAGAGGATTTGTTAAACAGAAACTGCATACAGGCAAAGTTCAGCCAGCTATCTGTTAAAGTTTATGTGAGGTTAAACCTTTATTTTTTTTAATTTTATTTTTTTTAAGTTCAGTAAAAAATAGGTTAAGATACCATTCGATTTTTGTTTTCTTTGTTGTCTGTGTCCATTTGAGGAGATCTACCGTCACTTCCCGTCCCAGACACACAGCCGGAAGTAAGAGGAGATCTCTTCATAGTGGAAATCGCTTTTTAGAGTTGTTTATAAAACGGGTTCCCCATTTGGAAGAATTCCCCTCCCTTTCTGTTCATGTGACAACTCAAAAATGTTGGATTTCTCTCTTACTTTCTGTACTGGAGACAATAGTCACCACAACCTAAAGAGAGGATGAATATTTCCAGCAAGGGAGGAGACAACAATTAAAACCTGGCAAAGGTTCCAACACTTCTACATTCTGTCCATAACAAAAAAAATGTTTTGGCTTTAAAAACACTTTGATTACGTAATTCATCTGGTTGAAAAAAGACACAAGTTCATGAAGATCAACCAATAACAGGAAAAAAAATCCCCATACAATCTTATATACACAGTCCTTTACCCACAGTTGTTCCAGAGGATGGCAAAAAACTCCAGCAAACATGATCCAATTTGCTCCAGTGGGGGAAAAAAGTATTTCCTGATCCCAAGAGGATATCAAATATTCCCTGAATCGACTCTGAATCTCTAGTCAAAAATAGCAAGATATAAAATGACTAGCCCATTAAATGATAAAAATAAAAAACACAACCAGCTATTGCATCAATATTCACCTTCAATCCAAAGATTTTCCCTGCAGTACTTTTGTTTGGCCACAAGATGTCCTTAATCTAATAGCCAACACCAGTCAACACACTTTCACATGTACTGTTTTTACAGCCTTGAAACCAAACCCTGTTTGAATCTGGTTTGCACTTCTTCTCTGACCTCATGATACATTCTGGAGCCAGAAGATGCGCATTGATTGATGAATGGTTTGCAAGAAATTGCGGATAAATCAGAGGGATGTATGTTCTTCAGCTATTCAATTGTATTACCTGCCTGCCTCAAGCTAACTTTCCACCATCACATACTTGCCAACAGTCCCAATTTTCCCCAGAAACATCCCAGGAAAATCCAGATTTTTGGACCCTCGTCACAATCAGAGCTCATCCCAATTAAAATCGGGACTGCTTCTGGCAAAGACAGCAGTAGGCTACAAAAAGATGGCCTCCACTGGGCGGTCTCTTTTTTGTGTTCAGTGGAGAGGGGAGGGGCCTCCGATCCGTGCAGCCAATTGGCTTTTCTCTTCAGTGTACAAGTAGACAATTCTCTTGTACACTGAAGCCGATTTGGTTGCACAATTCGGATGCCCCTCCTCTTTCCACTGAACACACAGGGAAAGACGGGAAATCATGGAGCTGCCGCCAACCCTCCGCCCTGTGTGTCCGACTAGAAGGGACACTGATGTAAGGACCGGGGCTTCGCTGGGGACACCAGATGTAAGGACTGGGGCTCCACTGGGGATGCCAGATGTAAGGACCGGGGCTCCTCTGGAGTCACCAGATGTAAGGACAGAGGCTCCGCTGGAGACACCAGATGTAAGGACTGGGGGTCCACTGGGGACACCAGATGTAAGGACTGGGATGCTGCTGGGGACACCAGATGTAAATAGGGGCTCCGCTGGGGACACCAGATGTAAGAAGGGGCTCCGCTGCGGACACCAGATGTAAGGAGGGGCTCTGCTGGGTACACCTGATGTAAGGAGGGGCTCTGCTGGGGACATGGCATCTGGTGGCAGGCGACATGGCAAGTGACACGCTTAGGGTTTCCACTGATTCTGCATTATGGTGAGATGAATGATTTCATTTTATATTACAATGTAATAATAGAAAAAATGTGCTTAAATCATCCTGACACCATAATAACCATGGTGCTGGGATGATTGAAGTGCCAACACCTGGTGTTCGGAGTATCTTTATCTACTGATTGTTAAACTTTCTGGAATACACATATTACTATTGTGGTGTAGGATATGGGCCTGCTGTCCCTCCATCCCTCTTTCTTTCTTTCCTTCCCTCCCTATTTCTTTTTTTCTTTCTCTCTCTCCTCCTCTTTCTTCTCCATCCCTCGTTCATCTCAGACTCTAACCACACATTTGAGCCACGTGCCCTTGAATGCTCCACCCCCTAATTATAATAAGACCCCGCCTACAGGCAAAAAAGTGTCCCTATAATTTTTTTTTACAATGTTGGCAACTATGCCATAATGCAGATAAAACCCATACAAAAAAAGCGGCCAGCTTGTTTAGGGTAAGTGGTATTGTAAAAGCCTCAATTCTGTAGGAATTTACTTTTTTATCTTTTAACCATCAAGATGTTTTTAAGAGAAATTTGGAATATTACAAAGCATCCATATATGGGTCTGATGGTTATCTAACTTCTATCGGTTGGTCAATGTGTGTAATCTGTTGACGCTCTCGTAATATCTCATTCAAGGGGTGATAGGAGGACATCACACGGTGGATGGCAGAGGCACATTGTTGCTGATAAGACATCAGGCAATCAGGGAATAGTGCGTCTTCAGATGATTACAAAGATGCGGGCACATCTCAGGGACATGGCGGTGGTCGTCATGGCAACCCCCACAGTTCAAGTTGTTCATTAAGAAGAAGCTGTTGACGGTGATAAGGCAAAAGACAGGAAGCCGTCCAATATTAGAGGCTGGCGATGGCTTTGAGTGGAATGATAAGTTGCTGCTAAACTTCATACATCCGCAACTTCTATTTTTAAGTCATTAAAGTAGATCTAAACCAGGGGTCTACATTGTATATTTTACATAAATTCATGGGGCGAAAAAAAAACAAAGCAGATTTATAAACCCATAAACAGTAAATGAATGTGAAATAATTCAAAACAAAATAGAAAAAACTTTGGGAAAAATAAGCAAAGTCCACCTTATATCAAGGTCCCCATCAACCCCCCCCCCTACATCAGGGTGCCTTTTAGAGCCCCTTCGGAGCCCCATCTACATCAGAGTCAGCTTTAGAAGTCCCCCTTTATATTAGGGTCCCCATCAGAATCTCCCCCTACATTAATGTCCCCTTACATCAGAGTTCCTATCAGAGTGCCCCTTATATCAGGCTCCCCATCAAAGTTGACTTACCCATTCCCCCTTATATCAGCGTCCCCATCCGGGTGGCTCCTTACATAAATGTCCCCATCAGAGCCCCCCTTTTCATCAGGCTCCCCATCAGTGTTCCCTTTACATCAGGGTCCCCATCAGTGTCCCCCCATACATCTTTGTCCCCATCATAGTCCCCCCTTACATCAAGGTCCCTATCAGAGTCCCTCTCACATCAGTGTCTCCATAAGAGATCCCCTTACAGAGACCAACTGACCAGAAATGTCAGTCTGTGTACATCAGCTGCAAGCCAGCTAAAATCTTGCAGCAGGCTGGATGTGGCCCGCAGACCATAGTTTGAGGACCCCTGATCTCAACCCTAAGTCTATGACATTTTGTTTAATAAAGCACAGCAAATATTAAGCAATTGCCATGCCTTTTTCCTAGTTTGTTGCATCTCAGCACTGATGATCAACTCCAGTCTCTTCCAGCCACCTTCTGTCTCTATGCACTCGCTCCAGCATTGGTTAAACATTATGATGATCTGGACAGACTTCCTGATAGTGGCACCTGTTGGCACCTGCACAAAGTGTGTCAGCATATCTATTTACAGTCTCCACCAAAGGTACTGTACATGTGACAGGGTGACAACCCTGGAGAAAGTTGTCACACAATGTTGTTTTCTGGTGTCACCCAGCAGGTGGAAAGAGACCTATACCCTATTTTGCCCTGGGCAATCCTTTTTCAAAGATCTTATTCAGATTTTTTCAAATAAAGAATGTACAAATAATGGAATTCTTTGAATAGTACAGCAAGGGTTCAAGAGCTAATAGTTTATATAAATATATTGTAAACACTAAAAAATAAATAAATAAATAAATGTTTTCAAAATTTGCAAGTAAAATAATATACGGTAACTTGGAAATCGAATAGATATATTTTATATAAGATATAAGTTTTCAAACTCTGTTAAAAAAAAGTACCCTTAAATGTACATCAAGTCTGGTAAGCTTTTGTAAAGAAATGAGGATGATTTTGTCATCCTAATATTGTAGGTGAATATTACAATAGGTCCAACAGAGACCTTATGGGGACAAAATAAAAAAAGGAAAGGAAAGAGAGAAAAAAGATAAGAAAGGAAAAAGGTTAAAGATATAAGGTTTCTTGTGCTGACTTTTAGATTTTTTAAGTAATTTCAATTGAACAGTTCTAGAACCATCAATTTGATATTTAGTCCATGGATCTCAGGATTTCTCAAAGAATTGAACCCTATAATTTAATATGGCTGAAAGATGGTCATTTATCATAATCCTGGACAATTTCGTTTTTAAAAATGTCAAAGGGTAGGGTTGTTGTTTTCCAAGATCTGACTGTAGTGATTTTTTTCTACTATAAATATTTAATTTATCAATCTTCCGAAGTGTTTAGGGATGTTTTCCATTTGGCTGCAAAGCAGTGCTTGTTTCGGGGATTTGTTTAAATCAATATTAGTGGAAAAGAAATAAGATCATAAACTGTACTCCAAAAATGTTTTACAGTGGGGCATAGACACCATATGTAAAACATTGTTCCCTCGGGTCCACAATCTCTAAAACGTAATGGAGAAGTTCCTGTGACATAAGAAGCTATCCTTTTCGGGACTAGATACCATCTTAGCAAAACTTTGTAGTTAACTTCTATGATAAACGTGTTAATCGGGAATCTCGAGGCATTATGAGCCAACATATACCAATCTTTCAATTCTAGAGTTTCATTCAAATCCTTCTCTCAACGTTCCATAACCTAGTTTCACAGTAATAGATGTTAAAATGGAACGTATTATTAAAATGTGTCCTTTAGGCTTGTCAAACAGGCATTGTTTACATAAAGATTCCATAGGTGTCATGGATGTTATATCTAAATTACATATACATAAAATAAAATCTACTATCCGATAATATTAAAAGAATTCTAATTTTGGTAATTGCTATTTTTCCAATAAGGAATTGTTTTGTTAATATTCCCTTATGATCAAAATAGTCAGTTATTCGTAAAATTGTAAAATTGCCTCTGGACAATCCTAACCAGTTATGTGGGCAAAAGATTTCACTCACAAGACTCCCCGTAGCAGTGTTGTTGCGTATATAATATGCAGAACTTTGATCTGGAACTAAAGAATGTTTGTCCAAAGAATATTATTCCAAGGGACATTTCTTTTCTAGTTTGATGGCACACGTGTGCTTTTGTGATAATTCCTATCTGAATGCATTTCAAGAAGCGAAATAAAAAAAAGTATCATTTAAAAGTAGATTTTAAATGTCCCTCTGTGGTTATTAAAGAAGATGGGAAATATTTTACCAGCTTCGGTAACATAGATATATGCAATGTTTAAGAAAGATGAAAAGACGTCTTGGATAAACCTTTTTCTCAAATGTCTTTTTTGGGTGTTTCATAGAATATAACACATTAGTTGATGAAGCTAGAGTCTTCTAAAGGTCTATATGTGATTTCCAACAAGTCATCTATCACCGGACAAGCACTGAGCTCCTTATTTTAGTCTGCAGCAGTCTGATTATTCTAATAAATTCTGGAAATAAAGCCTAAAGGGGAACTTTAGAGTAAAAAAGCACCAGTGTGACCACACTTTTAAGTCCAATGGAACTTTTAGTTAAAATCGGCTAAATACATTCCGATGCATAAAAAATAAAAGATGTGCAAAGTCATACAGTTAATTTCCCTTGGAAATTAGCCACAGCCTCAGTAGAAAAACCTGTTCCCTGCCAGCATGCTGCAGAAAAGGAACCTTGCTCTCTTTGAGGAAGCAGTGGTCTCTCTGCAGGATTCTGACAACCTACTGAGGCAAACCTATAACTCTGCAATCAGCAAAGCTTATAGTTCAGGCTGATTGGCGAGCTTAATGAGGAGAGAGTAGAGTGACAGGAAGATGGGATCCCCAGTTTGCTCCAGTAAAAGAGAAAGGAAAGTGGTCAGCTGACTTTAAATGAGGTCAATCACTATATAAACTGGCAACACCTCATATGCAAGCATTCACCTGTTGATTTTGGTTCACCATTTCTTTGTGAACCAACAAGAAGTTTTGGCTCACCATCACCCACAATAGCACATTTACCCTGGTGAATCTACAGTGTTCCCTGCTTGTCCACATGTCAATACCTCAGTTGCCATGCGAGACCTGTTTAATGGCTCTGATCCTCTGTTCACATCAATGCAGCTGACATCACCATTGCATCCGCCCCTGAAGAGTTGGTATACCCCAATGAAATGCGTCAGGTTACATAGATGCATGATGTCCATACAGATGATTTTATGTCTCTTATTTTGTTTTATGTTTGACTTTTTAGCATCATTCAGACCTTCCAGTGGCCCACGTTGCGCAGGACTTGTTTTTACTTAGTTACGCCTATTACCATGGTGTCAATATTTATATGCAGTTTTCAGCATACCCTGCATGTATGCGATTCTGTAAATGCATTTTTGTGGTATTCAATATGTTATACATGATTTCACATGGTATAATAACATTTTCTTTGTCAAGACTGCTTTCTGGTATACATCTCTCACTCAAATTCCCCCTTTTTTTGTTGGAACCCATAAAAGCAACATTGTTTTATATCCTACATGTTTACTTTATATAGTGATTGACCTCATTCAAAGTCCTGCTGACCACTTTTCTTTCTCTTTGTCTAAAATTTGTGATGGAGGTCAATTATTTTTGGTGCCTTGGACCACATCATTCTTTATCGCTTCTGTCCAGTAAAAGCCCTGCATTGAAATTGAGGACACCGAGGGACAGTCCACTGATGGTATATAGGGGAGGTAGAGGAGAGCACTGGCTGCTGGGGAAGCAGAGGGTCAGGTAGGTAAAACTGCTGTACTAAATGAGCATATAAATAACCCTTACAGTGCGGGGCAGCCTCATTACAAGGGAACATTTTTTCTTTCCCTAGAGATAAGATTTAAATATAATTTTAGTTGTATAAATCAGGACTGAAATGTATTATTGATCCCAGCATATTATTGAATCTTCTTTTCTTCAGACTCGGACTGTAAAAATTACATTTGGAATCCGATTGGCTCATTAAAACAGCCAGAAACCTTTTCTATGTTTCCCCAAACTGCTTCTTTTTTTACAGAAAGGGTTATAGCTTTTCCAATACTGCATTCCATATACTGTATGTTACACGGTTAGTTTAGATACAAACAGCGTTCCCCTTTAAACAGTGTTGTTTCTCTTCTCCAAGTGGTTAAATGACATGTATTAACTTTTCCTTCTCTTGTATGAGCAGATGGTTGTCTGAGAAAAAGAAATAATAATGTAATAATGAGTTAACGGAATGCCCCTTTCACATTCTGACCATCATTGCTTTAGACATGCGTCCGTTATCTGCAATAGAATGAATATTTCTGCTTCCTTATCCTCCACCAATCACACAGTGTAACCTACCAGCTATTTTATAGGCTAGGCCTGCTGGTGTCCGATCTGGGCAATAATGACCTTCCCTTAATGACAGCTCAGTTCAAAGGGAAAATTGGGTTTCTCAGGAAAAGGTCACTCGGTCGATACATCAGCAGGTTCAATCAAAGGGTCACAAGTGGACAGTCCTAGGCTTAATTGCTTTACTAATGTGAAAAACTGGTAAAAGGAAGGTGAATAATATTTTCAGGATTGCTTTTCTCCTAGAGAGTTGTCACACCAGGAATAGTCTATATTGAATGTTTCATCCTTGTTTCAATGTGTTTTCTTTCCTGTTCCAAGTGGGTGACACAATGCAAGAATTGGTATTTTCCTTAAAGCGGAAGTAAACCCATTGATTTAACAGTTTCAAAAGATGGTTGCATTTACGGTACGTGCCAGGAATGTAACTGTCACAATGATTGTGCTCTTAACCAAACTGTCAAACCAGCCAATGGCTGGTATCATAACTGATCATATGTGCAGCATCATGGCAGTTGAAATTTAACTACTTCCCACCCGGCCTATAGCAAAATGACAGCCGGGCGGTGGTTCGGTTCTGTTATCCTGACTGGGCATCATATGACATCCAGCAGGATAACTGCTGGCATTCTCCCATGGCGATCGTTGTTATGGCGTGTCAGTCAGGCACACCGCTACACCAAACTTGGTAAAGAGCCTCTGAAGGAGGCTCTTTACCACATGATCAGCCGTGTCCAATCACGGCTGATCACAATGTAGACAGGAAGCTCTCACAGCAAAGGCATATGACATAATTGGTCACGATTAATAAAGCAACCAATTTTTGGTCCAAGAACTCTTCCTCCTCCTGTTCCTGGACTGGACTTGGGTCAAAGCAATAACTCCAAGGCCAATAATAAATAACACGTTATCTCCTCCAATTCTTCAACATGTCTGCTTGACAAACGGCTGTTCAGAAACTAACTGAAAAACACAAAATAAAAAGCGCAAATCAACACACACCAAGAAGGAGCCCAAAGGGTGCCGCTAAAGAGCTGAAAAACCACGTAGTATGTCTCTACGTTTGTGTTTGTTGGCTGACAATTCCTTGCCATTTGTATGCAAGACAAAATCCAGGTACATGCCTTTGAACAAAAGTCTGAGGTTTTGTCTGTGGAAAATCCGATCATGTGTACAAGGCTTAAGTCTACGTTTCCACTTGCAGCTTTGATCCAACTTTACACTCTCTGGATCAAAGTCGCATCAAAGTAGTGCAGGTCCCTTTTCAAAGTCACATAGATTGGAACAGGTGCCACTGAAATCAATGGGCTGTGACTTGTCATGCAACTTTGTGTATCCAAAGTCGCATGACAGGTCGCACTAGTGGAAACATAGACTAAGCTGTGCATGCACAGCTCAGTGTACTTTCAATAGAAGTCTGAGAGAAAGCAGATAAGTATTTATTATGGCAGAAGAGACATTTTGTCTCTTCTGCAATAAAGAGCTGGCTTTTCACAGTTTTCAACAATTATCAAATAGCAGGGCCTTCGTTTTAATTTTCTGCAATCCTGACAACGCCTTTCTTATTTGACTATTTTATGAATGCTCTTGCACACAAGAACTGTAAAAAGCCTCCTGAAACTAGATTAAGCTCATTATATCAAAACTTCTTTTGAGTATTCAAAAGGAACTTTAGCACAGCAGAAATGTTTCCTGGATAGCACTTACTGATTGCTTTTACCTGCTGTCCTTTTTTCACTAACAACCGGACCATTCATTTACCACCATTTGGCTGACTTTTATACACAATTTGTAGAAATTTTACTGTGTGCTAAAAATGAAGCCGAGATGTTTTGCACGTACACCAACCTGCAAAGGGAGGTTTTTGTATTTCCGTTCTTCGCTAAAGGCGACGGCCTGTCTCCTGCATTACAGAACAATAATGAAAAAGAATTTAACATGTGCGGCTAAGAGCTGGGAAAATGAACAAGTGGGAGACGGGGTGTAGCAGAATTTTTAATGTGGATGTTTAAGAATTGAATACAAGAGCAGAGAGAAGGAATTACCCAAGAAAGGGGTGCACGCGGGGTCACACTGTGATCTGGTGGGTGGAAGGAGAGCAGCAGAGAAAAACTTCAAGTGATACAAAGTCTGAGGTTGGCAAGAAAGTACAAGAAAAGTTTGAGATAAAGTGTTTGAGTAGATAGAACTATCTGGTCATACCGTTCCAATACAGAGATTTTGTAGCTCTTCCAATGTGACCTGGCATTCCGTCTACCAGTTAGGTTAGTTGTAATACACACCTTACTATAAAACAAAAGCCCTTCACATAATAGCATAAACAAATAAAAAAACAAGATATATAAATGGCTTGTAAAGTTGCTATCCTCAGGGGTTTTAGAGAAACGTTTAATTAGTTTAATTTGAAGTTTTTGCCCTGAGCCTTATTTCTACTGAAATGTAATTTCCTATTTATCTGCTGCTCCTCTTGCCCCATCCTAAGGCTCATTACAGCTCATTTTATCTACATTCAAGCTATGAAGCTGTTTTTTTTTTCTCAGCTGGTGCTCTGTTTCAAACTTTCTTTAGAACTTTTATAGGTTTTATCAAGTAAAATGGTGTGTCTGACATGGAAATGTTTTTTCCCTAAAGCAACCAATCAGGTGTTAAAGTATAACTAAAGGCAAAACTTTTTTTTTCGTTTTAGAGTAGAGAGGAATTGGAAGACCTGCCAGGTTTTATTTCTGTCTGTGTCCCGGTAAGGTAGATTGAAACGTCTGTTTGTCCTGGTGACCATCATCATTGAAAGTGAAAGAAAACCCCAGTTTTTGAGTGGACAGCAGGAATAGAGCCCTGACAAAATCTGTGTGACGTAACGCATTGGGTGAAGATTGATGACATACAACACGGAAGTGATGCCCTGGTCCCAAACAACAGTTTTGCCTAGAAAAAAGAGTCTGGTCAGGATAGCGGCAGTGACTGGTGAGGGTTGTTACATTGAGCAATTTATTGCTGCATGGTTTCACTGTACCCTACTTGAAAGTGAGATTTTTATTTTTCGTGTTTTAATAAATGTTATGGTTTTATGTTATGTGCTGTTCTGTCTAATGTTTATTAGCCTTTGTGGAATTTTTCCCGGAGGGTTTAAGCCTGTTGATGACCCTGTCTATTCCTTTGAGCACACTCCTGCCCTCGATCCTGGTTTCCTGCCCTGCTCAAGTGCCTGCCCGGGCTGACTGCTATACCAGCTCTGCACACTGCTGAGTGCTCCTGTCTCAAGTCTACAGAGAGCCCTGACAAGCTACACACAATTGGTGTGTCCCTTTAACTGAGCACAACTACTGTTCCTGTCCTGATGGTCCGCCAGTCTCTTTGGGACTGTATCACCTGCTGCAAGTTATCCTATCAACATTTGCTGGCACTCTTGTTCTTCCTGTCCCCCGATACCCTCTGTTCCACTCTCAGCCCTGGTTGGAGGTACAAGAGAGGTCAACCTCATCATTTCAGTGTCCCTTTGTCTGTGCAACCACTGGGTAACAATAACAAATCATAAATTGGACTGCCTGCACATGGATGCACAGATCACCTGTGCATAGCATGCAGACAAAGATGGCCCTTCTCACCAAAGTGCTCCTATGTGAATGAGGCCTTAGTGCATTTTTTGGGGGAAATTGTGCATACACTTACAGTTTATGTGTATCTTCACTGACACATATGGACTTGGCTTTTTGTTAGAACTTGGATGGTGGATCTTATTTATTCAAGTACTAATACTGTATATTTAGGAGTCACTATTAGGGGGGGGGGTTTACTAAAACCGGAGCACAATGAATCTGGTGCAGCTGTGCAAAGTAACCAAACAGCTTCTAGGTTCTCTTGCCAACGTTTCAGCTGTGCCAGATTATGTATGCTCCAGTTTTAGAAAATATCTTTTATATTGCATGCACTTTGCTATTTGGTAATTTGGTAACTTTCACTGTATCCTATTAGTTTAGTTTTTTTTTTATATATTTTAGTGCTGCACTATATCAGCATTATTTGTTTTTCTTAGAAGGGGAAACTTTCCAATGAAGACACTAGTTCTGGGGACCCTAAATGCTACCATGGATGTCCTTTACTTTGGAGGGATTTCCTCTGACCTTCTGTTGTGGTTATGGGACAGTAGACAAATTCATTGTGCTTCACACTTTACTGATTAGAAAGTACAGTTGCACCAAATATTCTAGCAAACTAACCTCCCCACATCTATCACTTCTAAAAGATACACTAATTCCAGCCTATATGGAATCCCCTGGAGTATTTAAATGGTGGATATCCAATAAATTCCTCTATTTATATTCAGTCATAAAAAAAACTAAAAAAAAACTCCATTTACACTTTGGGGGAAATCACAATATCAAGTCTCCCACCCGTAAATTTTTCAATACATGCAAATTAAACATTGGGCTTCCTCAATAACAACAAAGACCTAATTTCTCAGTTATCACTTCTTGAGCACACCTGCTACCATACACCTCTCTTACCTACGCAAATCACTGTTATCTACAGCCAAAGTCTGGATGAAACAAAATGTACAACTCACATAGGTTAAACAGCACATCAACTTTTTCTTTATCAATGAAAAACTCACTAGCATATTTACTAAAACTCACAAAGAAAATCCTCACTGTGTTGAACCCATGGATCCAATTCGTCCACACATCAGATCCGTTCAGGTCCGCCTGTCAGTTTTTCAGGCGGACCTGAACAGATGCTCCATAGACCTCTATGGAGCGTTGGATGTCAGCGGTGACATGTCCACTGACATCCGAGTCGCTTCGATCCGGAAAAGTGTGACGGAGGAAAAAGCTATTTTTCCATCCGTCGTGGGATCGGATCGGGTGACGATGGACACTGAGGTCCGTCGTCACCCGATCTCCCATAGGGGAGAGTGGCGCTGTGATAGGTCCGTCCCTGCGCAGTGAGCAGAAACAGGCCTGTCATCTTCCTGCTCAGCGGAGATCGCTCCGGCGATCCCCGCTGAGCAAGCGGATATCCATGGGGCGGATCAGCATGGACACGCCCCGTGTGAAAGGACCCTAACTTCTTTATAGAAAACTTATCTGGACGGGAACAACCAGGGGATTTCCCTTTCCCCATTACTGCCTTATTTTGATTGTACAACCCAACCCTTAAATTTTCCCCACCTATTTCCAAGTGTTTTTCTTTTTTGTGGATCTTAGTTGATAGTCTTTTCGTAGACTATGCACACCTATACCTACTGAACAAACCTAAGACTTACAAGCCTATGTTAAGTGACACTGTAGCCTCCTTATACCAAAGTCCTCCTCTTCACGTACTAGTTATCTTCAGAACATGTGAGGAACAGTGCATGGTCTCAATTTAATTTTCTGATATTGTATACAAGAAATTGGTAACACGATTACATGCTTTTTATAGTACTTATGTTGAAAGTTCAATAAAACATTTATTGTATGTGAAAGTACAGTTGAGCTTTAATAGCCTAGACTTGTTTTAGTATACACACACCCGAGTTCACCAGAGTCAATATGCTAAGTTATTAAACTGT
The DNA here is from genome assembly GCF_037356315.1 of Lithobates pipiens. NCBI lineage: Eukaryota > Metazoa > Chordata > Amphibia > Anura > Ranidae > Lithobates > Lithobates pipiens. The sequence continues at coordinate 503,774,949 of NW_027507903.1, read as the reverse complement.
GCCTGTCTCCTGCCATAGATAAAGGGATGGAAACAAGCCATAGATGTAATCAATCTCTCCAGCATATTTTCATTCCTCTGAAAACTTTATTTTTAGGTATAGATTCATCATATTTCTTGGAATCCCCCAGATTAATCTCTGTATGTGTCAGTGGAAAAATGACAGTATGACAGAACCATCAGCTGTTATCAGGCATCAAGCTGTTTCCAAATTCTACAGATATCGACTGCTAATTTCCTGTGTGTCTGTATGGCTTCCTTTTTTATTCATTTTGTTTTGTAACCGTTGTCTGGATTTACAAATGCAATAATGTCTTTGTACCTTTATTCCCCAACATTTTTCTGTCTTTGGCCCTGCTTCATCAAACTGCAGCAGCACTTAAAGCGGAAGTAAACCCATCCATAAAACAGTTACATTTCTGGCACGTGCGAGAAATGTAACGTTGCCATTGGTTGTGCTCTCCACCAAACTGTCAAGCCATCCAATGGCTGAGTCATAACTGATCACATGTACAGCATCATGGCAGTTGTAGATTAAACAGAGGCAAAGATGGCAGCTTCCTTGGCTGAAAATGATAGCGTGGTTTACTTACACTTTAACCACTTGGGATCCGCGCTATTGCCAAATGACGGCATTAGCGCGGATCTACTTTTCCGGGACTACGTCTATTGACGTCGTCCCGGGTACGAGCGGCCTGCGCGCGCCCTAAGGGGCGCGCGCGGCGCGCTCTGTGATCGGCGAGTCCATGAGACTCGCCTGATCACCGATCCGTGCAAGGGGTCGATCCCGACCCCTTATCACGTGATCAGCTGTCAGCCAATGACAGCTGATCATGTGATAGAACGGAGCCGGTAATCGGCTATTATTCCTCCTCGCGCTGACAGCGCGAGGAGAGAAAAAAAAAGCCGATCACCGGCGGCCGTGATCGGAACATCAGTCCCGATCACGGCCAGCAATACAGCTGACCACCTGCCCCCTGCCAGTGCCCACCTGCCCACCGCAGTGCCATCCTGAATAAAAGTAAGTGCCCCCCATCAGTGCCACCCAGCAGTGCCCATAGTGCCAACAGTGCCACCCACAGTGCCATCCAGCAGTGCCACCAACAGTGCCACCCACAGTGCCCACAATGTGCCTCAAAGGTGCTTCACCCCAGTGCCGCCCATCAGTGCCCAGCAGTGCCGCCCATCAGTGCCCAGCAGTGCCACCTATCAGAGCCACCTATCAGTGCCACCTATCAGTGCCCATCAGTCCCATCTATCAGTGGTACCTATCAGTGCCCATCCGTGCCACCCATCCGTGCCACTTATCCGTGCCACCCATCCATGCCATCTTAACTGTGCCCATCTTTGCCCATCAGTGCCGCCTTATCTGTGCCCATCGGTGCCGCCTTATCTGTGCCTATTAGTGCCGCCTTAACTATGCCTATCAGTGCCCACCAGTGCAGCCTATCAGTGCCCACCAATGCAGCCTATCAGTGCCCACCAATGCAGCCCATCAGTGCCCACCAATGCAGCCATCAGTGCCGCCTAATCAGCGCACTTCAATGAAGGAGAAAAATGACCCGTTTGCAAAATTTTATAACAAACTATTAAAACATGATTTTTTTTTTTTATTTGCATCTTTTTTTGTTTGTTTAGCAAAAAATAAAACTCCGAGCTGTAACTAAATACCACTAAAAGAAAGCTCTATTTGTGGGAAAAAAATGATAAAAATTTCATTTGGGTACAGTGTTGTATGCCCGCGCAATTGTCATTCAAAGTGCATCAGCGCTGAAAGCTGAAAATTGGTCTGGGACTGAGGGGGGTTTAAGTGCCCAGTAAGCAAGTGGTTAAAGATGACTTTCAGGTATGGATATTTTGTACAAATACAGCTTGGACAAAAGTAACTATATATCATACCTGGCTGATGCCCCTGGAAGCTGGAAATCACTGAAGTAGACATCACTATTCTAGTGATCTCTATTTCCTCTTCTGAGTCCCATGCCAATCGGCTGCCCCACTGTCCACCTTGTCCAATCAGAGAACTTTTGCATGGCGCCTGTGTCCAAGCCTGCATCCAAGCCTGTGTCCAAGCTGGACCAATGTAACTACCGGTATGTATAAAATATCCAAGCATAGATCTATACTCAGATAAAGTAAAAAAAATTAAAAACAAAGAATATAAAAAACACATATAAATTGGAAAAAAAAAATGGGCAGACTCCAAGGACCACTTGGTCTTTTTTTCCGCTGTCACTTTTCTGTTTCTATGTTTCCATACCTAGAATTCTTCTTTAAAGTGGTAGTAAACTTAGCCAAAAAATGCTAAAAATTAATATAGTGTACTCTCGCAGGATTGTAATGCAATGCCACAGAGAGTGGATGACAGAGTCACGGCATCAGCGGCAATAGACTGATGGCATACAGAACATGCCGCGCATGCACCTGTGACATCATGAAAGTGATCCTGGCTTGATTGCAACAGAACGGCAAAGGATAGGCACAATGTAAAAAGAGCACCATGTACATTGAATATAAATGATTTGAATGCAGCAAAGTAATAATCTTGAGTTTACTACCACTTTAAGTCATACAAAAATGCCCTTGAAATACAACAAATGCCCTCTCATTAAAAAATATATGCTGCAGGAGATAATTTTACATGCATTTGAACTTATAGTTTTCTTTTAGTCTCCCTGTAAATACCAATGGATCCTGCCAGTGAAGTCCAACCAATGCAGCTTCCTGTGATACATCTTGCTGTTATGGCATGGTAATGCTGCTACAAAGCTCATGAATTCGGAGCAGAATTGTCACTGTTATGTAGGATGTGCCTGCTTGCACTACAGTGGGAGGTAATGTTTTGTGGAGGATGTAGCTATCAGTGTTTTCACGGCTTGTAATTCAGCACCTGACCACACCTAGTCCTACCCACTGGTTTCCCACTGAAAGGAGGTTGCCATCATCTAGTGTACACTCAATTGCCACTTTATTAGGTACACCTGTTCAACTTAGTAACGCAAATTGCTAATCAGATAATCACATGGCAGCAACAATGCATTTAGGCATCTAGATGTGGTTTGAAGTTCAAACCGAGCATCAGAATGGAGAAGAAAGGGGATTTAAGTGACTTTGAACATGGCATAGTTGTTGGTGCCAGACGGGCTGGTCTGAGTATTTAAAAAACTGCTGATCGACTGGGATTTTCACACACAACCATATCTAGGGTTTACAGAGAATGGTCTAAAAAAGAGAAAATACCCAGTGAGCTGCAGTTTTGTGGGCGAAATTGCCTTGTTGATGTCAGAGGTCAGAAGAGAATGGGCAGACTGGTTTGAGATGATAGAAAGGCAAGAGTAACTCAAATAACCACTCGTTACAACCAAGGTATACAGAATACCATCTCTGAATGCACAACACATTGAACCTTGAAGCATATGGGCTACAGCTGCAGGAGACCACACCGGGTGCCACTCCTGTCAGCTAAGAACAGGAAACTGAGGATAAAATTCACACAGGCTCATCAAACTTGGACAATAGAAGACTGGAAAAAACGTTGCCTGGTCTGAAGAGTCTCAATTTCAGCTGCGACATTTAGAGGGTAGGGTCAGAATTGGGAGTAAACAACGTGAAAGCATGGCTTCATCCTAGCTTGTATAAACAGTTCAGGCTGATGGTGGTGGGGAACTGCTGCAGGGGATATTTTCTTGGCACACTTTGGGCCCCTTAGTACCAATTGAACATTGTTTAAATGCAGTGGTAGCTGGTGCTCAAACTTTTTGGGAGAGCGCAAACAAACTGAAAAATTCCTTAAAAAAAACATCAATTGCAGCCACTATGCCCATAAATTCAGCCACTGTGCCCATCAAATGCTACCACTTTGCCATCAAATCCTGCCACTCTGCCCATCAAAGGCAGCCACTGTGCCCATCAAACACAGCCACTGTGCCATCAAATGCTGCCACTGTGCCCATCAAATGCTGCCACTGTGGTTATCAAATGCTGCCACTGTGGTTATCAAATGCTGCCACTGTGCCAAATGCCTCCACTGTGACCCCCCGCCTACTCGCCAGCCATCTGCCCGGGACTTACCCCGTCTCAGTGGGACAGCTGGTGACAACGGCGAGCGGTGCCCTCCGTGCGTCTCTTCCCGTTCTCTCCTCTCGATAGGCGTACAATCACAGCGCCTGTCATTTCAGCCAATCAGGTGACGTGTAACAGACCCGATTGGCAGAGAGGCGGTTCAGTGTCAGGAAAGGGAATATTCATTCGCTGTTCTAACACACTTGTGTGAAGTGCGAGCGTCAAGCATGGCGCTCACAGGTCACCTTTTTGACACCTATTAGAGCCTATGGCTCTAATGAGGTGCTTCTCAAACACCCCCCACTGCTGTAATTCTGGCACCCGGAGCCCGAACAGGGGCCAGGTGCCTGAATAGAGGGTAGCAGCGGCGGCCCTGGATAGATTCACGCAATGCATGAATCTATCCATTGGTCATAGAGAGGGTGGCTGGAGAGAGGGGGCAGCGCCCGTGCACCCTTAATGGATGCACTGCCACTGTTTAAATGCCATGGCCTCCCTGAGTATTGTTGCTGACCATGTGACTACAGTGTACCCATCTTCTGATGGCTACTTCCAGCAGGATAATGCACCATGTCACAAAGTTCAAATCATCTCACCGCTGGTTTCATGAACATGAAAATGAGGTCACTGTACTCCAATGGACTCCACAGTCACCAGATCTCAATCCAATAGAGCACCTTTGGGATGTGGTGGAAGAGAGATTCACATCATGGATATGCAGCCAACAAACCTGCAGCAACTGCATGATGCTATCATGTCAATATAGACCAAAATCTCTGAGGAATGTTTCCAACACCTTGTTATATCAGTGCCATAAAGAATTAGGGCAGTGCTAAAGGCAAAAGGGGGTCCAACCCGGTACTAGCAATGTGTACCTAATAATGTGGTCTAGGTGGTGGGTGATTTTCACAAACCATTACTGAAGATTCTTTATATCACTAGGACACTATATTTTACTCAAGGTCATCCGCTTTAATTATATTGGGATAACGGTTGTATTTATTAATTGTGTTATATTTTGAGATTAGATCATCGCTGGTGGTTGTATTAATATTATATTGTTTGATTATAGCGCTGCACTATTTGCCTTTCCTTCCTTACTTGAAAAGATTTGGTATAGCAGCTAGGGGATTTGTGATACTTTTTTGTATCTTTGAGATATTTTATATGTATAGTTCTTTACAAGTGTGCCAAATCTTCACAAATTGCTTACAAAACTTCTTTCACCTTCAGCAATTGAGGCAAACCCTCCTTCATTTGTGTCTCATACGCTCTGCTCCCAGACACTGCAGCTCACAGTGGGAGGGTTTCAGCAACCGAGGCAGTGCTGTCAATCCAGAGTACTATGGGCAGAACTAGTTGTGGCCAAGTGCTGATTGACATGCTACAGGATTTTGAACCAACAGTGACAAAGCTGATAGCCATGCCCCCTGCAACATCGTCTCCTCCCACTGTAGTGCAAAGCCTACATCAGATTGATAAATCTGCCCTGAATTCAGGAGCAGTGCAACACCATTGTCCAAAAGTGTCACAATGCTCTTTCATCCAGTGGTGGGGCACTCTAATACAGGAGGTGTGTTGCTGACCAGATAAAGGTAAGGTAAAAACAGTGCGGAAAAAAATCCTAAAAAACAAAACAAAACAAATACAGCCACCATATCTAATGACTGGTAAGCTGCAATATATTACATTTTTGGTTTTGGGTTTAATACTGCTTTGGGCCCTGTAGGATTAGAGCTGCACGATTAATCGTTAAAAAAATCGCAATCTCGATTCAACCCCACCTCACGATCTCTATGCGGAATTTCCCGATTCATTCATGTAACAAGCGTAGAGAGTTCTCCAAAAACTAAACCTTTTTCTGACACTTGTTTCTCACAAAGTTAAAATCAGTATTTTTTTGCTAGAAAATTACTTGGAACCCACAAACATTATATATATTTTTAGCAGAGACCGTAGGGAATAAAATGGTGGTTGTGCAATATTTTATGTCACATTGTATTTACGTGGTGGTCTTTAAAATTCATTTTTTTGGGTAAAAAATACACTGCAATGAATAATAATTAACCACTTCCCACCCGGCCAGTGCACATATAGGGCCGGGTGGGAGCCGTCTACTTCTGATAGGACGTTCAGGAACGTCCTTCAGAAGGAGCGCGATCGCGCGATCCCGATGTGCTCGTGTCACCCGGACACGGCGCATCTCAGATCGGCAGGAGGGCTCTGTGATTGGCCCTCCTGATCACATGACGGACGTGTCCAATCACGGCCGTCATGTGATGTAAACAAACAGCCGGTTGCTAGGCAATTGGCTCCTCCTCTCCTCACACAGAAGTCATCGCTGAGGAGAGGAGAGCAGATCGCTGCAGCCGGCTGATGATCAGTGAGTATGAGCTGTTTTTTACAGCTTTTTACTCACTGATCACCAGTCTAGTGTAAACACACAACACACCACACAGTATAAACACAATGTCCCCACATATGTCCCCAAAACACACATGTTCCCAAAACATACATGTCCCCAAATAATAAAAACACATGTCCCTAATAATAAAAACATGTCCCCCACATATGTCCCACTAAAATCACATGTCCCAATGATTATCTGCACACATATGTACGTGATCACCTGCACACATATGTACATGATCATTTGCGTACATATGTCCGTGATCACACAAACCAATTATTATACACTTAACGGAATTTTTTTTACCAAAAACATGTAGCAGAATACATTTTGGTTTAAATTTATGACACAATTTGATTTTATTGGATTTCTTTTAAAATATAAAAAAGAAAATATTGTTTTTTTCCAAATTTCCGCTTTTTTTGCGCTTATATCGCAAAAAATAAAAAACAGAGTTGTGAATAAATACCACCAAAATAAAGCTCTATTTGTGCGAACAAAATGATAAAAATGTCATTTGGGTACAGCGTAGCATGACCGCGCAATTGTCACTGAAAACGCTAGAGCGATGAAAGTTGAAAATTGGGCTGGGAAGGAAGGGGGCGAAAGTGCCCTGTATTGAAGTGGTTAAAAAAAAAACTAAACAGTAAAGTTAGCTCAATTTTTTTGTATAATGTGAAAGATCTTATGCCGCAAGAATCGTGAAAGAATCGTGATCTTTATTGTAAGAAAAAAAATCGTAAGTCTCATTTTAGCTGGAATCGTGTAGCTCTACTCCAGCTTGACCCAAACAAACTATTTCACTTTAGCTAGTCTATTCTTTTATGTATCTGGAGTTCTACTTTAATATCGTGATCCCAGTTGTGCTAATATCAGGTTGGAAAAACTGAAATTGATTCAAGTGGTGCACATGCAATATAAAACTACTACACTGCAACTGTCATTTTCAACTAAAATAAAGATCCTACACTAGAAATGTGATTATTTCACTTCCAAAAGCTTCTGTGTACTCTGCAATCACACTTCTGCTTGATGTGAATAGATGACAGTGTCAGTCTTCGGCCGGAATTGCAGGGGATTGTGGGTAAGCGGTAGCAAGGCTTTTCATGTGAGCATAATATCACTCTGCAGCAGACCTCTTACCGTTCATTAACATGCACCTCACACAATCAGGGCACTTAAAACCCATGCACAGCACACACTGATTAGGAGAACAGTCAGCAGATACAGACAGCCATTATAAGGTGCTTTACAATATATTATTCTTCATTGTTTTGCCATGTGCCCGGATGGCTCTTAGCATGAAGAGAGATTATTTATACAGAATTTCCCAATTTCCTGCACAGAAATATTTGACTCAGCCATATAAAGTGCCAATTTCCATCTAACATGCCCCAAAGGAAGGTTCTTGATGAATATTATTTTATTGAAGTATATTTATTCCCAATAAAAAATGTACTATTACCATACTTGACAGATATGGTGCCGCTCAAACCCCTCATGCATACTATCCCAGCGGCTCTCTCTTTGGTGCTTGTCCCTTAAGAAGAACGTCCTACTCCGTCCATCCACAGCAATACTAAGCCCCGAGCCACACTCTGTGTGTATCAACTGCGTCTCAAGGTGGAAGTAAAAGATTCTGCTACAGTCCTTGACTGTTGGCCATGCCCCTCTGATGCATTTCACTCTGATTGGGCTTAATTGCCGAAGTAGACCTCTACGATTATGCCCAATCAAGGTGAAATGCATCAGTCGAGTGTAGCCAACAGGGGGGACTGTAGCTAAAGCTTTTTCTTTCACTTTGAGATGTGGTTGATACACCACGACTGTGGCTCAGGGTTTTGTATTGACGAAAAGATACTATATTGCAATTTACCATTTCTTAGAACTTGGTTTTCTGACGCTGTATCTTTGCAGGGAGCCTTGGTTGTTACAAGGGCTGAATTAAAAACATGATAATATGCAGGGTGACTCAATTAAAGGGAACTATAACATATAAAAAATATGAAAAAAAAACCACATGAAAAAAAGTTCAGATTAAGTCCTCCAAAACACCGCAGTGACACTTTGCAGAAAGGGAGTGTTCAATCACCACGTGAGCCTTCACCGACCACAAGCAATGGACTCTTACCAGAACATGAGGACTCCACTACATAGTCACATCAGCATAAATATGACAATCCCATCAATCAGAAATCCTGTTCATATTGTTTGGATGAAGTTCAGCAGTATATCTCCCAAATCCAATCAATGGTAACATCAATGGCAAAGCATGAAATTCCACATAAAATCAAAATGGAAAAATCTGCATAGTCTAAAACTGTTTAAAAGGTTTTATTGCACTTCAAAGTATGAATATTACTCACATAGTTAAAAACAATCCACAATGATGTCACATTTGACCAAACGCATTGGGTTTGGCTAGCGCACATGACGTTGCCACGCCTACTTGGACCGGGAATTTTTGTGAAGCATTGTTAGGTACCTCTATCATGCATGTTGGGAACATTATGCATACAAAGCGTGTGTTATTTGTATCCATATAAGTAGTATACATACTTTGAAGTGCAATAAAACCTTTTAGACAGTTTTACACTATGTGAAAAGTGAAAACGAATACAGCCACCACATGTAAGGACTGGTAAGTTGCAACATATTACATTTTTGTTCTTGGGTTTTGTCAAGGGTAGGCAACTTCACCACTCCAGCAGATTCCATATGGCATTACACGATTCTGACATCCACAGGCACAACTCACAGAGGCAAAGGAATGATAGAATTTGTAGTTTCACCACAGCAAAGGTGCCTACCCCTGCTGTCACTTTTGAAATTGGAGCAGCTATGCCGGCGGATCTCACCATGCTAGATAGACTTATAGTTCTCAATGGAACACAAGTGAAGTGATTATTACACACATAGTCTTTTGGCATTACCTCCATCTCTAAATGAAAATCTGTACCTCGGTACAGAGAAGAAGCTGGAGGAGAAAAGAGTCTTCAGGAGCCTGACATTGCACCCACGATCCACTGATTGTAGGTGCAATGCCTTGCAGGCTGTTATGGAAAAAATAATATATGAATATTGTTTTTCCCGTATTTGCAATGCTGGCCATAATAATTAAATGATACATGCAATACATACAAAATTCTATACACTTTCTTTAAAGGCAATCTGGGATAAAATGTGAGATTTCTTTAACGTGCAATTGTTCAGTAATAGTATAAAATAACATTATCACCACCAATATCACTGCCAAGACACATTTTATAATTTGATAGTAAATTCAGCATAGCAACATTCATTTTAACAAATTATCTGCCGCATCCAGGCACAGAGTAAATCGTTTCATACTTCATGAAGTGTTTTGCTATCATTAAATAAAGATTAGGGGTTTAACTCTCCAGCACCTACCAAATACTTGTAGGCAGGTGCAGTCTACTTTCTCCACTGCAGATGGCACTATCTGCAGCAGCACTGCAGTTGGATAGGAAGTTGGGAGGAACATGGCTCACCTCTATGGTCGGGTCACATTAGATTAGATGCTGCTGCCCCATGTGACTCTAGCAACCATCTTGAGTCCGACAGGGTCTTTTTAAGGCCCTGGCTCCCAGGTTTGGTGCCCTTTTGGCCAGTTGGTACAGTAGGGAGAGGTACCCCACCCGTGAAGGACAGTACTAGCGCTAGGTAAAAGTTCCTGATGGGAGGGAAAGCGCAGGGGTGCATCTCATCTAGATACTTCCTAATTGGGTACGAGATGGCCAGGCGGCATTTTACCCCTCTCAACAGACACTGTCAGTCTGGTTAGAATCTACTCCTTCACGTTGTTGGAAACTGTGAGTGCACCCGGCTGGGTAGCCTTCCCACTGAGTTTGTTGTAAACTGTTGCTTCATTACTTCAATACAAATTTTACATTGCACCCGACTATGGGAATTATTGATGCCGCACACACTGCACCCCACCTACATAGTGAAATATCAGTTTTGGGTAGACTAACCCTTTAAATATCTGAAACCTAAATACAAATACCCTAATGTGTGCATCATGCCTGATTCGCGCTGGAAATTGACCTCAGGATGGTACATCAGGCAGCTTTGAGTGCTAATAATGAAAATACCAAACTGAATCAAATATCAGTATGGCATAAAATAAATTGAATAAATTAAATAAATAAATAAATAAAAAATATTGATATACTTATTTGATTAATTATCCCACTAAAGTGACATAAAATAAATATGATAACTCACCAAAGTGACGCGAAATAAATAAAAATTCAAAAACCTTAAATCAATAAAATCAAAAGCCCAAGTAGTAGTGAAAATCCCTGAAAGATTAAAACTAAGGCAGACACCAACCAAAATTCATAAACATTCTGACATGTGCAAAAAAAAATAAAAAATCAATTGCTGTGATAACAAAAAATATAACATATGCAAGTAATATATATATATAAATAATCAAAAAATCTATTATATATAAATAAATAAAGTCCAATATAAAGTAAGGTAGTAGGTAGTGCACAAAGAAATAGTCCACATAAAAGTGCTGGAGAAACACGATCCAATCTCAGATGAGTGAAAAGTAGACTCCTTTATCCCAGTCGGTGACTAAATCCAAAATAAGTGACACACCAGAAGTGAATAATAATAACCCTTACCGACTCCCATACTGCAGTGGTCACTTTAAGTGTAGGGGAGAAATTCTCAGGTATCCCCAAAAACCTATAACGACTCCTCAAACGGCTCACAGAGTGGGTATGGGTATGGCAATCGTGCCGCTCTTATTGATCTGGTCCCTCTGTTACCTGTGGTTAGTGGAACCATTGATCTACGAGGCTGCGTTATATACCATGATCTGGGAGGCTGTGCTATATACCATGATCTGCGAGGCAGTGCTATATACCATGATCTGTGAGGATGCGCTATATACCATGATCTGGGAGGCTGTGCTATATACCATGATCTGCGAGGCAGCGCTGTATACCATGATCTGCGAGGCTGCGCTATATACCATGATCTGTGAGGCTGCGCTATATACCATGATCTGCGAGGCAGCGCTATATACCATGGTCTGTGAGGATACGCTATATACCATGATCTGTGAGGCTGCGATATATATCATACCCTGTGATGCTGAGCTATATACTCTGTCCTGTGATGCTGGGACTGTATATTCTGTCCTTTGATGCTGGTGCTATATACTCTGTCCTGTGATGCTGAGCAAGTGGAATACAGGGGACAGAGGGGGTGGATTCTATAAGGGGTGGGGCTTATGAGAAGAGGGAGGGGTCAAAAAGGAAGGACGGGGTCTGGTACCCCTCCAATCCTAAAATTTCACCAACCGCCACTGCACAGAGGGAACACAAAAGCAATCCAAGTGCCAACAGTTTTAATTAAAAAAATTAACAAATGCATTTTCCATTCATGACCGACCCCTCACACTGACCTACTGCTTGCAAAAATACACAAAATCTATATGATTTTGAGGAACCGCAATGGCAAAGGCAGGGTTTATTTGTTTTCTATGTATCCTTCTCTTTATGCCACGTTTTCTTGCAGGAACTTGTACAGGTGGAATCCATTCTGTCCATTCTTCTCCTATCTGCCACTGAGCAGAGATGGGGAACAGTTGTATAACAATGACCGTTCTGTTCTGGAAAAGTAGTCAATGGCTTTACAGGTATTGGCTGTTCTTTGTAAAGCTCCTCAATGAACAGGTTGTTTTCATACATACATCGCTCATTTATATCTATGCACATCTACAGCTATGAAGCCATATCCCCTGTATTGGAGCTGATCAATTATTGGCAAATCTTGACGAAATTTCTGCACTCTGACTACAACTGTCTGCTTTAGCTTTCCTCTCCTCCGTCCCTTCGAGCAAGATAATCATTCTCCCCCATATTGGCAGTCTGGCTCGTAAGGCAGCCAGCAGGCCCGGTCTCCATGGCAACAGATCCCTCGTCATGCTTCCTCAAAGCCTCCTTTGATTTCATATCCTGCAATTTGCTGCCGTCCTGCAAAACCCATAAAAAAGGTGGGAAAAATAGAAAATAAAGCCACAGAGAATCAGCAATCAAGGAATGCGAAAACTAATTCTCCTGAAGATCAAACAGGGGATGATTAAGCGCTTAACTGTTTGGTGTCTAGAGAAGGTAGCAGCAACGCTGCGCTAATTGTGAACATGCCAAAAACAGTACACAAAGGATAAAATTAGATAAGACCTATGAGTATGAATGTTTACACATCATATTGGGTTGATTTATATCCAACGGTATGCTCTGTGTTAGTGATAATCTGTGTTAGTGCTAGTTCACATGGGCATTTGATATTTGGTATCGAAGCTGTTATCACAGCTTACCAAACAACCCATGTAAGTCTATAAAGATAGTAGCCTGTATAAGGGTTGATGGGAGAAGCGTCACATCTCTCCAGAGGCTGTAATAGCTAATAATTGCTGTGAGCACAGCTCTCTTTTTCCTAACCCTTTCTCTTTATGAGATCGGTAATTTTCTATACATATTTGCATTCACAGCACTCATGTATGTGCTTATATACAAGGTATGTAAATAAATTCTTTCCAAACTGTTTCTGACTTTTGGATATTTTTTCAATACCCTCTCTATTTATTCAAACATATATTTTTTCATCTACATGGTTGATTTGGTTTTTTACATTGTTAAAGTGGATGTAAACCCGAATTTTTTTTTTATAATGTAGAGTATAAGATTTCCTATCATTTGAGCCCAGTCTTGCCACAAAGAGTTAATCCAGCTCTGAGCAATCCTCTTTTATTGTTCAGTGAGATACATTTTGACAAACAGAGAAAAACTTTGTCAAATCCTCCCTCTTGCTGTGAGTGACAGGTGATTTATATATCTCGTGCACTAGTTTAAGAGACATGCATTATTTTTTAATTCCCTCCCACTCCTTTCTTCTGCTGCTCTGCCAGGATTGGATGTTCCACACCTCAGCATAATTGGGCATGCTGAAGTCATGTGGGAACTTTCCTGTCTTTTCACTGGATGTTAGAGATCATAGCAGAAGTTCAGTGTAAGAAATACACAGGAGAAAATGCATATTGACAAGGGTAGTGTAGAGGTGGGCGGGGAGTCTACTGACATCACAACTCCACCCACCGAGCTCCAGACAACAGACCCACCCACAGAATCTGCAGCTTTTCGGGTCTCATAACAGACAGAGAGGAGACATTCGACAGGTAAAGATACATGCAGGGGGCATGTATGTCCTTATAGATAACCCCTATGGCAGTAGTTTAGAAAGGATGGCATTGGGTTTACATCCACTTTAAAGGAAAGTGTGATCTTAAAGGGAGTGCTTTCATTTACATCCTCACATAGTGAGGATTCTATGCTTCACCATTCTCGTGTTAGGCAAACATGCACCAGAGCACCAGATATAATTTTCATTATTTAAGTGTGAGCCAAGGATGCATTTATTTCCCCCCTGTGCATTTAATCTTTATCCCCATGATTAAAGGAGTTGCAAAATCAGAAGTTTTTTTTTATTTAATGTATTCTGTGCATTAAGATAAAAGGGTTTCATAGTGATGTGTAGCTTTTAGGACTTGTCTCTCCCCCCTCTCTTTTCCCCCTCCCAGCGTTTGTTTTAACATGAGCCCACGCTTACTGGTTTTATCACTTTTTACTTTAACGATTGTATCCTTCCACATGTATAAGCCCCCCACATTTGCCATAGGGGAACATTGGCGGTGCTATGACCTCAGCTGTGGGTGGGTCTCTCGGTAAGTGGCAGTGCTCCCTTCTCTCCCATGTACCTGCAACAATTCTTGTGTACTACTCTTTTACATGTTTGACCTTGATGACCGGGCACACTTTATGAATTCATTTCAGATATTATTCTCCTAATAAAGCAGCAGAGTTCCGCAAAACATTAGTGACACACATGTATCGTTTTCTGTATTTTAATAATGTTTTGGTACAATCTTGTTGAATTTGTTATGGTGTATTGAAATATCCTATTTTTATTATGTTTTGTACAAATAAAAATTGGATTTTTTAATAAACTTGTCAGTATATACTGTCTAAACTGATACCGCGATAGTCCATAGCTTTTTTTCTTAGCGGTAACCAATAGGGGATTGGTCTTCTTTTCCAATTTCACTTGATTATTCTGGGTGATGGTACCTCCCTTCTACCTTATGTAACTAATTTCATTAGAGGCTAATGTTTTGTTTTGTTTTTATCTCTTTATATTTGATGACTTGAGGAATGTATGTCATTTGAAAGTACACAATTTGCTTTTAACATTTAATTTTAGAATGAATGTAATTTCATGAAGGAAAACCACATTCACAAATGAGTTGGTAATGTTTTGCAGCAAGAAGAGAAATGTTCATGTGTCATGTGAATCCAGCAACTTCATGAAAGTACTGTGCAGACAGCATTAAGTGGTCAAGGGATGGTAGAGAGCCAGAACTGCAGAATTAGATTGGCACTAAAGGATGGAGGGGTGGCTACATTGAGATAGAATAGTATACCTCTAAGCTCTGATGACTGATAGGAGAATCATGGCTAAGGCCCTTCATGAGAAAGGTGAGACAAGAGACCCTCAGGATTGAGACCGATGGGTGGCCAGAAGATGTGTGTAGGGATTAGCTGCTCCCAGAGCCACATCACAAAGTTTTACTTACTAACAGGTTTTATTTCATTAATGTTATTTTCATACTTAAAGGAGACGTATGGGCAAAGCTTTTTGGCTATATTTCCCTTGTGGGTCACAGAAGTGCAGTTAGTTCTGTACTCCTTTGACCCGTTTTTAGCTGCCAGTGGGCTCAAATCTGCTGTCAGCTGATGTCATAGAGACGGTCCAGGCTCTGAAAAGATCCTGACCATATGGTTGAGATCTGCCCGGAAGCCTGGACCGACAGCTGGCTCAGCCTCTCATCGAGCCATGAGAGCCTTAGCCAGCCAGTGCCACCCCCTCCACAGTGAGTTCTGGAGGAGCAGAACAGAAAGCCGAAGACTGACAGTCAGCAGCTCTCTGCAGGCTGAAGACCGAGAACTAAAGATCAGCAGTGTTTGAGGACATCGAGAGACAACTGGAGGATTTGGAGGATAAGGATCCTGAATGGGATCTCTAGGCAGGAACAGAATACTTTACTCTCCATCTTTGATCTAATTCAGCAGCTGGAAATAAAGAAGGATGGCTGTTGAATAAAATTTGTCATACTGTTGATGTGCAACATGACTAACATGACTGATCTACTGACTGTCTTACAGGGTACTTGTGTGATACTGAGGTGGATAATGATGAGAAGAGAAGGAGACAAGAAAAAACAGCTCCATGATCCATGACTGAGGCAGACATTCAGACATTATATATTATTATACTATTATTTTAAAAGTTAAAAGAGGGATATATATGCTGATACATTTCTGCTGTGTTTTTACCCTGCTAAAAAAAACACAAGAAAAATGTTAACCTTTAAGTCCTATGAGACTCTTCACACCACTGCGCTGTGTGGTGCATTTGGAAAAGTCCTGCTTGCAGCATCTTTGATGCGGTTTTCAAAACCGCACCAGAAATGCAGATACCCATTGAATTGAATAGAAAACACGCCACAAATGCCTTGATGTGCGTTTTTTTTTGAGCCACATGTTTAAGCTTTACAGGTGCATGCTGGTCAATAACGTGACAAATGCATTGTTGATGCATTCTTTCAGGAGAGCAGAGTGAAAATAGCCTAAAACGAAAGCAATTTACTGTATAAATATTACTCACACAATTTTAAAATGAATGCTCCTTGAAAACATTGTAGAAAACCAAAACTTCTGGGTGTGGACAGTAATGACATTACTTTCAGTTGATGCGTTTCGTCATATGACGTCTTCAGGGTAATACAACATGCATGACTGTTCATACAGTTTTTACCATACAAAAATAATATTCACGTTTAGAATTTCGCTAGTTTAAGAAATAGTTTCCATCCTGCTCCTTCAGTTTTTTTCATCACAATGTAAATGGATGCCAATTTGACTATTAAAAAATTTAACATTGTAGTGTATGGTCAGCTAAATTGCTAACACTAAACAACTCCTCCCCCCCGAAAGTATGTACTTACACTATTGGACACTATTGGACACAATCCCACCAATCTAACAATACCAATATCTTTCTCACTGAAAGAAACTCATTATCTTTAAGTGATATTTTTGTATGGATACATCAAGATCCTACTGTTTAAATATTAGTACTTTAATTTTGCAGTACAATAAAAAGTAAATTCTATGTATTCTCTTTCCATGATAAAAAACTAAAAAAATCAATAATAGTGTATATTCAATAATCAAATATACATTCTTAATGTATCTTAGCCCTTGTATACACGGTCGGAAATTCCGATGGAAAATGTCCGATCGGACCATGTTGTCGGATAATCCGACCGTGTGTGGGCTCCATCTGACTTTTTCCGTCAGAATGTCCGACCAACAAAGTTTGAGAGCTGGATATAAAATTTTCCGACAACATGATCTGATCGGACTTCGTCCGATCGTTTGTAGAGAATTCTGATCGGACAAAGTGCCACGCATGCTCAGATCAAATTAACGAGATCAAAGCTATTGGCTACTAGCCTGAATGTAGTCCTATCGTAATGAAGGAACGTCATCACGTTCCGAACGATCGGATTTTCCCACAACTTTGTCCGACCGTGTGTATGCAACACCAGTTTCGGACAAAATCCGTCGGAAAAAATCAGACGGATTTTGTGGTCAGAATTTCCGACCGTGTGTACAAGGGCTAAGAAGTGTATTATGAACAGTGTCCTGGAAAATGTCATATCTATGAATTACATAGATATTTCATATTTATTTTATATGGAAATTACATGGAAATACACCATCACATATAAAGCAATACGTAAAGTGCAAAAATCTATACAACCAATTTTAGCTCTTATTGATCTGATTGAATAAATTGGTTGATATGGGCTATTGTACTTGGCATCACTGAGAGGTAGCATATAATAATTCTAGAATGAAACAGCCTTGATTGGGTCCAGGCTATGCAACAAAGGTGTTTCTGTGCTATGGAAATCCTGACCTTGCTTTAAGTAGAGTCCATATCAACCCCAGCCTGTGTTGCGTTTAAGAAGCACTGAAAACTGTCACAATAGTGGTAATATATTGGAGTTGTGATTTTTAACATTACTGGTATGATGTCATTATTCCTTAGGCCAACGTGTAGGTTGCTTATGCATTTTAGGACCCTTGCAGGCTCATTTTAACCACTTGGTGTCTACGCTATAGCCTAAAGATGGCTACATTGCGAGCTTTCTTTGCCAGGAGAGCATACACAGAGAGTCCTTGGGACTTGGCTGATCACAGATCGGGGGAAAAGGGCCAATCACAGCGGGCCCTTAACCACATGATCAGCTGTCAGCCAATGACAGTTAATCACAGAAGTAAACAGAAGCCGGTAATCGGCTTTTTTTTTCTCACGCTGTCAGCGCCGGCTTGTTAGAAGGAAATCAGTCCTCTTAGTGCCCATCGGTGCTGCTAATTAGTGCTCTCCAGTGCTGCTAATCTCACTTCCTGTTCTGTTTTCGATACAGGTAGTGAAGGAAGAACCTTGCAAACTATCCTGGTGGCTCCTACCATTGGGAATGAAAGTGATGGAAAATCCAAATGGGTACCTGTTTTTGGCTTAGAGGGGATTTCCCCTCACTTCTGAGAGCTTTTCTAGGAT
Source organism: Lithobates pipiens (assembly GCF_037356315.1). Classification (NCBI taxonomy): domain Eukaryota; kingdom Metazoa; phylum Chordata; class Amphibia; order Anura; family Ranidae; genus Lithobates; species Lithobates pipiens. The sequence continues at coordinate 503,756,748 of NW_027507903.1, read as the reverse complement.
TTGTGTCTTTGGAAAAGTAAACGGAAGCAAATATTCCCATTGGGACACAGACAGGAACAAAATAGACAGAAGTTTTAATCAATTCTTAGCAAACATTATCCAAAACAAGAAATGGATAAGTGTACACTGTAAGCATATAAGCAGGGAATTGTATTGTAATGTATTGTACTTCAAAGTGTCCAGGAGAATGGATGGGTGACTAGAACTATAAAGCCTTACTATACTGAAGAACCTCGGAAGAAAATATGAGCTGGGTCAGCTTTGACCTAATAGATTTCAAATGAGAAGCATACAGATAAACATGAAAAGGCTGATTTTGTCAAAATGAACCTATAATTGATCCCCAGCTCCTATAAGTTCTTTGCAAATATTCCTGCACATGGAATTTTATCTTTCAGCTAGTGAATGTAATGGACACAGCAAAAAATAGGCTAAATTCACTAGCTGTAATAATTGTTATTTGTCATAACGACTGTTATTTTGAGCAATGAGGACCAACGAGAGCTGAAAATAAGTCGCACAGTTAAAAAAAAAAGCTATTGTAAATATGGAAAATAAGGCATGCATTATAACTTGGTGAATTGAGCTTAATATCTGCTATTCTGTCTTTGAAATAATGATACAAGCAAAGAACAATGGTGATGTACATGGAATTCAATCAATTAAATATGGCTCTGTCTAACTTTTCAGTTAGATGGAAATTCTTCCCTTAACAGGGTTCTCTGATTTGCCATTTAAACATATTTATTCTCTTCCTGACCCCTCTTGATATCCAGCATATTAAAGTAAATACTTCAAATGATCCCCCTTTTAAATTCTTCCTGCATGTGAGTGGATGGGCAGCTTCAGCAGGGCAGTGTCTCTTCTGCCTTAAATTGTATGTTACCCCAACATTTCATATTTCTGCTATGTGTCATTGCTACCACCATGTACTTGTATTACAAATTAGCCTGATTTATTTGCATTGCTTCCTTTGTGTGAAATACCAGGCGATATTCCAGACTATGCCTGGACATTGAAGCACATCCACCCCAGTATAGTCAGTTTCCCTTTTTGCATTCTACTTGGGAGTACAGCCTGCCTGTACTCCAGTGGTCAGACATGTTGACACGCCCACTGGCACAGATAATCACTGGAAAGATCAGTGTACTGTTGTTTCTCTGCCTCCTGATGAAACGCTCCCTTGCAGTCTCAACCCCCCAGGTCTCTTATGTAGCTGAGAACAGGGGTCATGTAAACACTTATAAAAACAGAAAAAAAAGTTATTTATCCTGTTTTAATATGCAGGGCAGCACAGTGGTGTAGTGGTTATCACTTTCGCTGGGCAGCAAAAGGGTCACTGGTTTGAATCCCAATTACGACACTACCTGCCTGGAGTTTGCATGTTCTCCCTGTGCCTGTGTGGGTTTCCTCTCACACTCCGAAGACATTATGGTAGGTTAATTGGTTTCTGTCTACAATTAGCCCTAGTATGTGTATGTATGAATGTGAGTTAGGGACCTTAGGTTGTAAGCCCCTTGACGGCAAGGACTGATGTGAATGTACAATGTATATGTAAAGTGCTGTGTAATTGACAGTGCTATATAAGTACCTGAAAAAAAAAAAAAATATATATATATATATATATATATATATATATATATATATATATATATATGTGTAGCGGCCATAACCCGCGATGGGGCGGCCTTGACTTTTGGGCTTACCGGGTTACCTCTGCTTGGCTTGTTCTTCCATGTCTAGGGGTTCCCAGGGTTAGTACCCAACGACTTTGGACACTGACACCATAAAAGTCCTTTAGAAAGGTTTTTATTTGCAGGGGTAACATCCAACAAACACAGTCTCGAGGGCAAGGGTGAAGAAACTCAGGCACCTTGACCTGCTAATCATTAGAAAGTCTCTAATTCAACCTAGAGAGTAGCCACTCGCAGCTGGGCGCTTCAAAGCTGAACAAATCTCTAGCCAGAGATTATGGCAGTCAGCACCTAAATCCGGAACTTGCAAAGTCTGTGACCTTGAATAAATTTGCAACCGAAAGTGAACAGGAACCTTTCCTCAGTACCTGGAACGTTCTCTGTCTCCTTGGCAGTACTGGAAAAGCGTGGATTAGTTCGTGTCCTTGACAACCCAGCAACCAGGCAGTTCTTGGGATGCCAGCTTGTTGGCCCTCCTCCGAAGAGTCCTCCCCCGATTGCTTACACGAGCTGCGGTGCCCCTCCAAGTTGAGAGCATACCCGGACGCCTTGAATCCTCCCTCAGTTACTGCGCCTCGGACCAGCCAGTTCCAAGACTCGGGAACAGATGGATCCTTATCCCAGACCATGCGGGTCTAGTGGGGCTACTCAAACTGACCATGTTGCGCGGTGCTACCCCGGTCCAGATTCAGGAACAGGCAGCTCTGGCCTAACGACCCCCGGACACGTGACTTCAGCCTCTTAAGTACCCTTCCCCAGACTCCTCAGCGGTGCCAAACGCACCCACTGATTGGCTCCGGGGAATGCTGATACTCAAAGCATCCAACCAGGCCTGGTTCTGGTCCTGTCATGTGCACCCAACTGTACACATGACCAGGCAGAACCCTGAGCCCACGTACACACGGTCGGAGATTTTGCCAACCAAATCCGTCGGATTTTGCCCGTCGGATTTAGCCCGACGGATTGTGTCCCAAACTGTTGCATACACACGGTCGGGCCAAGTTGGCGAAAAATCCGATCTTTCAGAACGTGATTACGTAATTTTGTTACGATGGGACTACATTCAGGCTAGTAGCCAATAGCTTTGATGTAGGAATTTGATCTGAGCATGCGTGGCACTTGGTCCGATGAAAATGCTCTACACATGATCGGATTAGGTCCGTCCGGCCCAGTTGGTCGGGAAATATTTCCAACATGTTGGAAAATTGGGTCGGACGGAGATTCGGACGGAATCAGTCCGATGTATACCACACACAGTCGGATTATCTAATGACACGGTCCGATAAGACTCATTCCGACAGATTCTCCGACCGGGTGTACAAGGGCTAACACAGCCCAGCCAAACTGAGGCCAAAGTTAAACCTCCACAATCAACCCTCAGAACCCCATTACTGTTCTGAGGAAAAACTAAATTTGTACATAGCGGACACCTTGCCAAAAGTGTCGCTGCTATATATATATATATATATATATATCACTGTGTAAAAGTTTTGAAGGAACTCGTAGGTTGTTCCAAACATCTTGCAGAACTAAACACAGATCTTCTGTGGATGTAGGCTGCCCCAAATCCTTCTGTCTCTTCATGTAATCCCAGACAGATTCGACAATGTTGAGATCAGGGCTCTGTGGGGGTCATACCATCAATTCCAGGACTCCTTGTTCTTTTTTATACTGAAGATAATTCTTAATTACATTGGCTGCATGTTTGGAATTGTTGTCCTGCTGCAGGATACATTTGGGGTTATTCACACCCCTCCTTGATGGTATGGCATGTTGGATAAGTATCTGCCTGTATTTCTCAGCATTGAGGACACAATTCGTCCTGGGCTGGCCAAATCTCCAACTCTATTTGCAGAAATGCAGCCCCAAGCTCTGTACTGTTGCCTGTAGACATTCATTATTGTACCACTCTTCAGGCCTTCGCCAACAAACTGCCTTTTGATCCAGCCATATATTTCAAAATTTGACTCATCGGTCCAGAGCTATATATATATATATATATATATATATATATATATATATATATATATATATATATATATGTATAATTAGTATACACATACACAAACATGTTGCCTTGCATTTCTATTTTAAACTAAATTGATTGTACAAGGCAAGGGTTCACATATACCGTATTTATCGGCATATAACACACACAAAATCTGGGGGAAATCGTGGGTGCGTGTTATGCGCCGATCCCGTGTAAATTTTGAGATTTTCTGCGGCTCTCTGCTGTTCTCAGCGGCTTTCGGCTATTTTCGGCCGCACTCGGACGTTCTCGGTAGCTTTCAGAAAGCCGCCGAGAATGGGCGAGTGCAGCCGAAAGCCGCCAAGGACGGCCGAGTGCGGCCAAAAATAGCTGAGAATAGCCAAAAGCCGCTGAGAACGGCCGAGAGCTACCGAGCACCACCGAGATACACAGGACATCCGCTCTGTATCTCGTCGGCGACATTTTTAAACGGCAAGCCTGCAACAACACTGACAAAGATGCAAATGACTGGCAAGGCTGCAATGCAAGGCTCCAAATGACTGACAAGGCTGCAATGCAAGGCAGCAAATGACTGACAAGGCTGCAAATGACTGACCAGGCTCCAAATGACTGATAAGGCTGCAATGCAAGGCTGCAAATGACACTGACAAGGCTGCATTGATGGGCATTTAAATGTAAGTTTTTTTTCCTTAAACTTCCCTCCTAAAAGTTTTTTTCCTTAAAATTCCCTTCTAAACTTGGGGTGCGTGTTATACGCTGATAAATATGGTACTTTAGCTCTGCAAGGGTGGCAAAACATACCTCACTAAAAAAGCTGTTATCTCACCTTTAAAGCAATAAATACACTATATATGGCCAATAGTTTATGCACACCTGGCAATCTCATCTACATGCGCTTGTTGGACATCTCATTCCAAAACCATGGCCATTGATATGGTGTGGCCTGCTTTCTTTTCCTTTTGTGGCTATAACAACCTCAGATTTTCTAAGCAGTCTTTACAGAAGATTTTGGTGTGGGAATTTGTGCCCATTCAACCAAAGGAGTATTTATGCATTCAGACACTGAAACTGGATAGCATTTGCATCCCTAAGGTGCTCAATAGGGTTAAGGTCAGATCTCTGTGCAGGACATTCAAGTCCATTCATATAATCAATAATTTGAGGGGGGGGGGGACATGTTTGGGTATACAATGTACATTAAATGCAGTTGTACTACTGAAAGACTTCTATAACATTAGATAGGTTCTCAATGAGGAAAAAAATCAATGGCTCAAAGGCAAAAACAAGCTGGGTCCCTGGTGTGAAATTCATCTTCTGTCTCCTTACAGCTTTCTCTGTCGAACCTCATACACATTACATATTTGAGTCATTTAAAAAAAGAACAATACAGTCTGTAATCCTACATACAACAGGGTACTGAATAAGAATATTTGGTAATTCGTATTGTTAGGGTGCGGTAAAAGATTTCCTCCTCTTTCCTGCCTCTTTTTTTCCTCTTGTCCAGATTTGCAAATATTTAGCTTTGCTCCAGCTCGGCTCAGTCTCCAGGGGAGGGAGCTGGGATCCAGCTGCTTGGGGCTATCACAAGGCTTACAACAAATGTTCCTCGTGTTTTTGCTTCATTTCAAGCTAATGGGCTCCACTTAGCAGGAACAGCTGGGGGGAGGCGAGCAGGAGCAAGGGGACACGCGGGGAGCTGGAGGAAAAAACGGAGGTGTCTTGCAAGGAGACCAGAAGGCTGGGGAAAATTAATTGGGGAGCACCGCAGAGCAGCAGGGGTATCACAGGGGTGAAAGCAAAGGGTGGGGAGGTAAATTCATCACAAGGAACCTCTGGCAACAAGCCTCCTGAAGCTTTTGAGCTATCAAATCCATTCTGCTATGCTAACTCTGCGACAGTATATGGCCCATACATAAAAGCAGAACTGTCATAATAACAAAAATTCTTACATGTGTGGCTAGGAGCCAAGTGATATATGAAGATACAGATGCAATATTTTTTATAGTATACGTACAGTCATAGACTGCTGCCATCCAACCTCTGTGTGTAACCAGATATAAATTGATTGGCAGCTGCAGGATGAATGAGAAGCAATGAATGGTAGTGATGGACGAACGTTTCGCCCGGCGGTCGTTTCGCGGCGAATTTCCGACATTCGCGGTCCGCACGTTCGAACGCCTTTTTCCGTCGTTCGCCGCGGCGGACTTACGTGTTTAATGTATACAAGAACTTTAACCTTTGGTGACACGTTTATCATGTGATACAGGACAGCCAATTGAGACATGACAGCACATGGACACTTGGACATTCCCCCTAACCTATAAATACACCCGATCCGGTGGCCATTTTACATTCTTTCTTCTGTTACGATAGGGACAGGTTCCTGTGTGGAGTAGGGAGAGATAAACCACTAGCTATTTGGTACACAAAAGTTCTTTTCAGGACTGGTATAGGTGTTAGGTGTTGATAGGTTTGCTGTGCTGCTGATTCTTGCAGCAGCCTGAGTGTCTTTTGTTAGTTTAGAGAAAGGGAAAGGACGGTGTATGCTACAGGGACAGCCAGATTAGTCTTTCATCATCATCATCATCATCATCATCATTAGCTGTTACTATCAAGGTCCACAAAAGAGCTGTTCCAGTAACCACTAATCGTTCTCTTTTTTTGCCAATTTGTATAGGGACAGGAAGGAAGCAGTGTTGTCAGGCAGTGAGGGTAATTTTAAAGACTTGCTGTTATTATTAGTTCCACAAAGGTTCTTTTCAGGACTGGTATCAGTGGTACAGTAATAGGCTTGTACATGTATAATATTCTTTCTTCCAAATATAGAAAGGATATTATACTTGACTGCTGCCCTTCTGCTGCAGTCTGCTAAACATTCACAACTCACTTGTTCCACAAAAGTTCTTATAAGGACTGGTAACTTGGTATAGGGTGCTACGGTACATAGGCTTGAGTGCGGTACAGTCTGCTGTTCTGTAAGGACCGCTATCGGTCCACAATAGATAGGGTTGACGTGCACCACTGCTGACCGCTGCCCTATACTGCAGCAGTCCTTCAGCGGTATAGGGACTGACGTACAGTCTGCTAATCACTAACACACAACCTGCTTGTTCCACAAAAGTTCTTATAAGGACTGGTAACTTGGTATAGGGTGCTACGGTACATAGGCTTGAGTGCGGTACAGTCTGCTGTTCTGTAAGGACCGCTATCGGTCCACAATAGATAGGGTTGACGTGCACCACTGCTGACCGCTGCCCTATACTGCAGCAGTCCTTCAGCGGTATAGGGACTGACGTACAGTCTGCTAAACACTAATACACAACCTGCTTGGTCCACAAAAGTTCTTATAAGGACTGGTAACTTGGTATAGGGTGCTACGGTACATAGGCTTGAGTGCGGTACAGTCTGCTGTTCTGTAAGGACCGCTATCGGTCCACAATAGATAGGGTTGACGTGCACCACTGCTGACCGCTGCCCTATACTGCAGCAGTCCTTCAGCGGTATAGGGACTGACGTACAGTCTGCTAAACACTAATACACAACCTGCTTGGTCCACAAAAGTTCTTATAAGGACTGGTAACTTGGTATAGGGTGCTACGGTACATAGGCTTGAGTGCGGTACAGTCTGCTGTTCTGTAAGGACCGCTATCGGTCCACAATAGATAGGGTTGACGTGCACCACTGCTGACCGCTGCCCTATACTGCAGCAGTCCTTCAGCGGTATAGGGACTGACGTACAGTCTGCTAAACACTAATACACAACCTGCTTGGTCCACAAAAGTTCTTATAAGGACTGGTAACTTGGTATAGGGTGCTACGGTACATAGGCTTGAGTGCGGTACAGTCTGCTGTTCTGTAAGGACCGCTATCGGTCCACAATAGATAGGGTTGACGTGCACCACTGCTGACCGCTGCACTATACTGCAGCAGTCCTTCAGCGGTATAGGGACTGACGTACAGTCTGCTAAACACTAATACACAACCTGCTTGGTCCACAAAAGTTCTTATAAGGACTGGTAACTTGGTATAGGGTGCTACGGTACATAGGCTTGAGTGCGGTACAGTCTGCTGTTCTGTAAGGACCGCTATCGGTCCACAATAGATAGGGTTGACGTGCACCACTGCTGACCGCTGCCCTATACTGCAGCAGTCCTTCAGCGGTATAGGGACTGACGTACAGTCTGCTAAACACTAATACACAACCTGCTTGGTCCACAAAAGTTCTTATAAGGACTGGTAACTTGGTATAGGGTGCTACGGTACATAGGCTTGAGTGCGGTACAGTCTGCTGTTCTGTAAGGACCGCTATCGGTCCACAATAGATAGGGTTGACGTGCACCACTGCTGACCGCTGCCCTATACTGCAGCAGTCCTTCAGCGGTATAGGGACTGACGTACAGTCTGCTAAACACTAATACACAACCTGCTTGGTCCACAAAAGTTCTTATAAGGACTGGTAACTTGGTATAGGGTGCTACGGTACATAGGCTTGAGTGCGGTACAGTCTGCTGTTCTGTAAGGACCGCTATCGGTCCACAATAGATAGGGTTGACGTGCACCACTGCTGACCGCTGCCCTATACTGCAGCAGTCCTTCAGCGGTATAGGGACTGACGTACAGTCTGCTAAACACTAATACACAACCTGCTTGGTCCACAAAAGTTCTTATAAGGACTGGTAACTTGGTATAGGGTGCTACGGTACATAGGCTTGAGTGCGGTACAGTCTGCTGTTCTGTAAGGACCGCTATCGGTCCACAATAGATAGGGTTGACGTGCACCACTGCTGACCGCTGCCCTATACTGCAGCAGTCCTTCAGCGGTATAGGGACTGACGTACAGTCTGCTCACTTCCTTGACCCAAAAAAGCACACCGTACTATATGCCCCTACCCTCCTCTTTGAAGAGGTTGAGCGGTGTCATATTTCTACTGGGGCTGCTTATGATATCCCTGTGCTGTGCTGACTTCCTCCTGGGGGTTCTTATTATGAAGGGATCACACTATCCCTGTGCTGTGCTGACTTCCTCCTGGGGGTTCTTATTATGAGGGGATCACACCATCCCTGTGCTGTGCTGACTTCCTCCTGGGGCTGCTTACGGTGCTGCTGTCAGTGCTGTATGTCACGGTGCTGCTGTCAGCGCTGTATGTCACGGTGCTGCTGTCAGCGCTGTATGTCACGGTGCTGCTGTCAGCGCTGTATGTCACGGTGCTGCTGTCAGCGCTGTATGTCACGGTGCTGCTGTCAGCGCTGTATGTCACGGTGCTGCTGTCAGCGCTGTATGTCACGGTGCTGCTGTCAGCGCTGTATGTCACGGTGCTGCTGTCAGTGCTCTGTATTACGGTGCTGCTGTCAGATGCCTCTATCACGGTGCATGTGTCATTCCGGTATGTCACGCTGCTGGTGATCATCTCCTGCACCCTCTTCTTTGCCTACCCTGGTCCCTGACCTTCCCTCTCCTCCATTGCCTTCATTAGCTCCATAGTCCTGAATTGTTAGAACAATTTCCCAAATAAAATAAAAATGCTTGTAGTTATCGATCCCAAATTCACCTCATACATGTATTATGTCATTGTCCAGATGGTGGGACTACGTTTTACCCCCTAATAATTACCACGTGGCCGCAAATTCGACATGAAGGTTTGCAAAGTTCGCCTCCCATTGAAGTCAATGGGGCCCGCGGCGAACGTTCGGTTTCGCGAACGTTTGGGTCCGTTCGCATTTCGCTTTCGCGAAACGTCCCGTCGGAAGTTCGTCCATCACTAATGAATGGTATAGTGCAGCCTTTCTCAACCAGGGTTCCATGGAACACTAGGGTTCCTCCAGAGGTTGTTAGGGGTTCCTTGAGCAATGGGAAATTTCTGCCTCTCAGATAATTTCCCACTGATGCCATTGATCTTTTTAGTTATCTGTAAAGGGTTAATTCTTTCCAATGACCACAAGTGTAAGGAACATTTTTACAACTGACCATCACACTAATGTATCATTTGTTGTAGATATAGTAATTTTTAGCAGGGGTCATCTAAGATCAGAAAGTTATTTCAAGGGTTCCGCTGTGTTGAAAAGGTTGAGGAAGACTGGTATAGTGTATGTAAGGTCTCATCAGCTACAACTTGGAATGAATCATGCAAGACCTAAAACATTCTGGCATACCTCTGTAGAACCATGGTCATAGTAATCTTTACATGACATTGAAGCCACCTTAGCACTTATGGATTCAGCAAACTTGGGCACTGTGGGGGAGATTTACTAAAACTGGAGCATGCAAAATCTGGTGCACCTCTGCATAGAAACCATCCCACCTACAGTATATGAGCTTGTTGGATACTCCTTCCCATACTCATAAAACCATTATGGAGCTGGCTTTGTGCATAGGGGCACAGTCCTGCTGGAACATGCTGGAACAGAAAAAGGGTCTACCCCAAACTGTTACCACAACATTAGAAGTTCACAAATGTCTAAAATGCCTTTGTATTCTATAGCATTAAAGCGGTATCAAACCCAAAACCAAAAAAGTTATATATTGCAGCTTACCAATCATTAGATGTGGTGGTTGCATTTGTTTTCTTTTTTTTTGCTTTTTCCCTAGTGATCTGGTCAGTATTACACCTCATGTAGTGCCCCCATTCTTGATGAAGGAGCAGAGGGGCACCTTTGGACAGCAGCATTGTTAATCTGGGTGGAGGGGAGTGTTAGATGTATGAGCAGCTTTAGATACACTAACAGATTGAAGCCGAACCCCAGCTAACATGTTGTAAGCAGTTACAGCAAAAAAATATTTCCCTTTGGGATTAAAGGTTTACATTAATAAGTAAAAGCTGATTATTGTAAGCACCCCTGTCAATGGTAAATAGTTCGTTTCATACCTCTAACTGCTATATCTGCAAGACAGCTTGTTCTGTTGAAAAACAGACTTACTGGCCAGATCACAAGTTGAAAATGAAAGAAAGAAAGAAAGAAAGAGAAAGAAAGAAAGACTAAAAAAGAGAACTAATGCAGTCATTACATCCAATAATTGGTAAGCTGCAATATAATAAATATTTGCTTTTGGGTTTAATACTGCTTTAACAATACCCTTCACTGGCAACACTGAACCAGGGATAGGCAACCTCAGCACTCCAGCTGTGGTTAAAATACAAATCACCTGAGACATTGCAAAGAGTTGGCAAGGTTGCCTACCTAAACTCAATAATTTGAAGGAATGTCTACATATTTTTGCCCATATAGTGCAATAGTGATGTATAGGTGTCCACAACTTTTGTCAGTATAATGTGGGTTAAGTTAGAGGAGTTTGGAAAGTGTTTTTAGGGCCCCATATGCCTGAAAGTAAAGGGTGTATACACTGCATTTTTCAGGTATTGCATTGCACTGTACCAATCTGAATGCAGCATTTGGGCCAAACCCTGGCCAACATAACTCAAGATCTCAATGCTCTTTGGATTTATCAGTGTGAACATAACATTAAAAAGTTATTTCCAGAGTTCTATTTCAACATTTCTTGTCTGACCAAAAGTACAGCTGAAAAGCCAACACAAGGATGGCATGATAGGCAATGCATAAATTACCCGAATGTACTATTTTTCATAGATTGTTATGCTTCCCTGTGGTGAAATATCAAATTTAGTGGAATTTCAATTTTTGCCCTCGTGTAGAATGTGACTTATAATACTAGTTAAAGCCGGAAAATAACATTATGTTCTTTGCAACTTGAATGAGCAATGGCGGCAAAGTTTTTCCTTCAATTAAACATCTTTTCAGAAGGAATTAAATTTCAGGCCTTTGGAATATCAAATTACTTTGGTAAAATTAGGAAAAAAAATCAGAAGCCTTAGGAGATATATCAGATGATATCTTTATAACGATTAATTTCCCAGCTGTGGGAACTTTAATCAGTAAGACATGCTCCTTTACATATTAATATTTATTATTAATGTCTTTGGAGTTTATTGTGAAACAAGAATGTCTGCATGTATAGGCTTCCACGCAGCAGGGGTAATATAACCACGCCGTCTACGTTTTTCTTCACCATAACTTCAAGAAACTTCAGATTTTGATATTTTGAAAATTCATCTCTTGCTCAAGATACAGCAAAGCTTCCAAGACCTAGTGCCCTGTGTTTTCAGGCTGTGACCCACTCTAATTGCTGCTGGCTGGTGGTGACATTCTTGGTAAGCCTGTTTACTGCAAGGCCATGTTTTCAGGAAACCTGTGGCCCTCACCATCCCTACACTTAGCGTCTATTTTAAGCACCCCTCCCCCTCCTGGTTAGACTGCCACCTCATTGTGGCACCCAGTAGACTGAACAGAAGCCATGCATTTCTGATACCCCATCTAGTTTAGAGTCACTTAAGTCTAAACTCCGGGGTGGAAACAAAGTTATCCTTGCACTGGGTCTCCCTCCAAACAGAAAGGGTTAACTGCTGGTTTGTCTAGGCTCTCCACTGCCCTCCCATGCTCCTAGGATGTGGATGGGCCCTCAGCTTCCCCACTTACAAAGCCAGACCACTGTTCCTGCATTGTACATGATGATGTCAAAAAGCTGTGATGTGAATCGGCTTTGACAGACCAATCGTGCAGTGCAGAGGAAGCATGCAGGAGCGATGAACACATATTTCACCTTATTCCAACCCCCCCTAGACATAACAAGCAGTAAACCCTGGTAGTACAGAGGGGGACTCATCACAAGATTAACTTTTTCTCTAGTAAGAACTTCAGCTTTAAAACGTCTACACCAACCTTTACACCTCCAATGCTTCCCAAACTTGCCCATATCCCAGGATTTTTTTATACTTTTTAAAATATTTTCTTTCAAATTTTTCAGGCTAATCATGTGGTGATTTTAATTATCCAGACATAGATGGGCCAGAGGGAGCCACGCATTTGCCTACGGGCTCCTTCACACGGACGTGTCCGTGTACGGAGCCCGCTCTGCTCAGCAGGGGGATGCCCGTTGATCCCCGTTGAGCAGGAAGAGGACAGGTCCGTCTCTGAATATTGTGCAGGGACGAACCTGTCAGAGCGCCGCTCACCCCTATGGGGGATCGGATGAGGATGGAATGTAGAGTCCGTCGTCACCCGATCCGATGAGCAGATGGATGGAAAAGTAGGTTTTTCCTCACACTTTTTCGGATCGGAGCGGGTCGAACGTCAGCAGACATAGAGGTCTATAGAGCGTCCATTCAGGTACGCCTAAAAAACTGACAGGCGGACCTGAACGGACAGTCCGTGTGAAAGAGGACTAAGGCTCGCCAGTTCCTAAATGTCTTGCAGTACAATTTCTAGGTTCAGAAGGTAGACGCACCAACTAGAAATAAAGCGTTACTGGACCTACTGATTACCAACAATACAGACCTGATTGTGGATGTGGAAATACGGGACAATTTAGGAAACAGCGATCACAGGTCAACTGGCGTCAGTATAAATCACACAAATAGGAAACATAAGGCAAATACAAAGACAATGAATTTCAAAAGAGCCAACTTCCCTAAACTATGAACCTTGCTAGAAGGTATGAATTTGGAAAAAATCTTAGGAACAAAGAACATGGAGGAGAGATGGTTTGCTTTAAGAGTATATTAAATAAGGGCATTAGCCAATGCTTTCCATTGGGTAATAAATTTAAAAGAGCGAACAAAAGTCCTGGATGGGTCAAATCCAATGTAAAAATGCATATAAAAACAAAGGAGAAGGCCTTCAAAAAATACAAGGTTGAGGGATCATACTCAGAATTCAGAATTTATAAAGAATGCAACAAGAAATGTAAGGGTGCAATTAGGGCAGCTAAGATAGAACACAAAAGACACATAGCAGAGGAGAGCGAAAAAAATCCCAAGAAATTCTTTAAGTATATAAACAGTATAAAAGGGAGGACAGACCATATTGGCCCCGTAAAGAATGAGGAAGGACATCTGGTTATAAAGGGTGGGGAGATGAAGAAGGTATTGAATTTATTCTTCTCCTCAGTCTTCACGAGGGAATCGGGGGGCTTCAGTAACCAAAACTACAGTGTTTATCCTCATGACACATCACAAGAAGCACCTCCATGGTTAACAGAGGACAGAATTAAAATTAGACTTGGGAAACTTAACATTAATAAATTACCGGGACCAGCCAAGGGTACTTAGGGTACTCAGTCAAGTAATTGCCAGACCATTGTTCCTAATTTCTATTGACAGTCTACTGACTGGAATGGTACCAGCTGATTGGAGAAAAGCCAATTTAGCACCAATATTTAAAAAGGGACCAAAATACATCCCTGGGAATTACAGACCAGTTAGCCTAACATCAATAGTATGCAAGCTCTTGGAGGGGATGATAAGGGACTATATACAAGATTTTAGTATGAGAACGGTATCATTAGCAGTAATCAGCATGGATTCATCAAGAATCATTCTTGCCAAACCAATCTATTAACCTTCTATGAGGAGGTGAGTTGCCATCTAGATAAAGGAAGGCCCGTAGACGTGGTGTATCTGGATTTTGCAAAAGCATTTGACACAGTTCCCCATAAACCTTTACTGTACAACATAAGGTCCGTTGGCATGGACCATAGGGTGAGTACATGGATTAAAAATTGGCTACAAGGGCGAGTTCAGAGGGTGGTGATAAATGGAGAGTACTCAGAATGGTCAGGGTTGGGTAGTGGGGTCCCCCAGGGTTCTGTGCTGGGACTAGTTCTATTTATTTTGTTTATAAACGACCTGGAGGATGGGGTAAACAGTTCAATCTCTGTATTTGTGGATGATACTAAGCTAAGCAGGGCAATAACTTCTCTGTAGGATGTGGAAACCTAGCAAAAAGATCTGAACAAATTAATAGGGTGGGCAACTACATGGGAAATGAGATTTTAATGTAGAAAAATGTAAAATAATGCATTTGAGTGGCAAAAATATGAATGCTATCTATACACTGGGGGGAGAACCTCTGGGGAAATCTAGGATGGAAAAGGACCTGGGGGTCCTAGTAGATGATAGGCTTAGCAATGGTATGCAATGCCAAGCTGCTGCTAACAGAGCAAACAGAATATTGGCATGCACTAAAAAGGGGATCGACTCCACAGATAAAACGATAATTCTCCCGCTCTACAAGACTCTGGTCCAGCCGCACCTAGAGTATGCTGTCCAGTTCTGGGCACCAGTCCTCAGGAAGGATATACTGGAAATGGAGCAAGTACAAAGAAGAGAAACAAAGCTAATAAAGGATCTGGAGAATATTAGTTATGAGCAAAGGTTGTGAGGACTGAACTTATTCTCCCTGGAGAAGAGACGCTTGAGAAGGGATATGATTTTAATTTATAAATACCATACTGGTGACCCCAAAATAGGGATAAAACTTTTTTGTAGAAGGGGAGTTTAACAAGACACGTGGCCACTCATTAAAATTAGAAGAAAAGAGGTTTAACCTTAAACTACGTAGAGGGTCCTTTATTGTAAGAGCGGCAAAGATGTGGAATTCCCTTCCACAGGCAGTGGTATCAGCAGGGAGCATCGATAGTTTCAAGAAACTATTAGATATGCATCTGAAGGACCACAACATATAGGGATATACATTGTAATACTGACATATAATCACACACATAGGTTGGACTTGATAGACTTGTGTCTTTTTTCAACCTCACTTAGGGTCATCTTCATCCTCACTTCTTTAGCACTGGGTGTTTCTCATTGATATTGAAAGTTTTCTGGATCACATTACTGTAGGTATAGAACACTGTGGCAATGCCCTTAGGGGTAGTCCCATGACACCCTGCACTCACAAGAATTAGGTTCAATTACACAGGGCATCCTTGAATCCAGAAAAACAAAAAACAAAGAAAGAAGGTAGAGGGGAAATGTAGAATGTTGACACAATGGGGTAATTTTACAAAAACTGTAGAGTGCAAAATTTGGTGCAGATCAGCTTCAATTTTTTTTGTCAAAGCTTAATTGAACAAGCTGAAGTTAGAAGCCGATTGGCTACCATGCACAGTTGCACCAGATTTTGCACTCACCTCTTTTAGTAAATCAACCGCTATTTCTATCTGACCGCATTTCTTTTTCTGTGACTTCATTTGGGCTATTAAGCCCAATTTTGGTTCTAATGTTGAGTCTTTGGGAGATATCACCAGGAGGGAGGTAGGTATTGCAGAAATAGTTTTTATTTTTTTATTTTTATGATTTTCCTTGCTGGGCTCCTTATTTAAAAAAAAAAAAAATTAGAATTGGGTCTTTATAGTCTAAAGGAAGAAATAGATAAGCAGTCAGACAGACATTGTACTACATTCTTAATTCCCATAGTCTCCCTACTCTCTATTCTCCCCCAACTTCCCCCTTACAGCAATTGTACAGGATGTTTAAAGTATAAATAAAGGTAAGACTTTTTTTTAGTTTTGGATAGAGGGGAGAGGGATTAGAACGCTTGTCAGTTTTTTTTTATTGCTGTTTATGTCCCTGTTAGATAGATTCAACCTCTCTATTTGTCCTGTTTACCATTATCATTAAAAGTGAAAGTAAAAGAAAATCACAAATTTTGGGTTGTCCCCAGAAAAGTAATAGAGGGGAAATCTTCCATTGGGGACACTAGTTCTGGTGACCTGGATGGTCCCAAGGAATTCTTTTAATTTGCAGGGATTTCCTTTCACTTCCTGTTTGGCAATGGGACAGGAAGTGAGTGGAAATCTCCATAGTGGGATACAGAGGGAAGAAAAAAAAAATCTGACGGGGGCTATAACCTTCCCTTGTTCTATCCAAAATGAAGAAAAAAGTTTTGCAGTTCTACGTTAAATACAGTATGAGTGAAAACTCCAATATAGGCATACCCCACTTTTACGTACACAATGGGGTTTATTTACTAAAGCTGGAAAGTGCAAAATCAGACTCACTTCTGTATAGAAACCAATCAGCTTCTAACCCCAGCTTGTTCAATTAGGCTTTGGTAATAAAACCTAGAAGCTCATTGGTTTCTATGAAGAAGTGAGCCTGATTTTGCACTTTACAGCTTTAGTAAATAAACCCCATTGTGTACTTAAAAGTGGGGTATGCCTGTATGCACCAGCGGTAGGCTCAGTACTCTCAGTAATCAACACTTAGTAACAGAGCTGATCAGACACACCCCTTCTTTCTAACACAGGGCTTCTCAACCAGGATTTCATGGAACTCTAGGGTTCCTCCAAAGGTTGCTGTGGTGAGAAATTTGTAATTTTTGCCTCTTGGGTAAATTACTACTGACACCATTGATCTTTTTGTTCTGAGGACACTCTTGTCAATATTTCTATCGCACACGTTCCAGGAAAGTATGGCTCTTAAAATGGTGGGTGCTGTAGTGATTACCAGTTGGGTCCTGGAAACATCAAGCACGTGAACATATTCGCCAGCATACCATGGATCAACACTTCCGTCCAAGGATTTTTTTTTATTGAGAGAGATCACATCACAGAAATAAGTGCAACGTTTCAGAGCCGCACAAGGCCCCTTCGTCAGGTATGTTCTGAGGACACTTCTGCTTAAGGGAGTGGCTGATACTCAGCTATGCAAACATAGAGCACTGGAGAGTAGGGTATATGGAATAGAGGAGGGAATGGGCTAGAACCTCTGTCAGCATTCCATGGAGAGATTTCCTTTCACTTCACAACCAGGTGACTATTATCTTTGGATCAGGGGAATGCAACCAATCCAGAGGAAGCAAAGGACAACGGAAAAAAACTGCACATATTTTCACAGTTTAGTAATTGGATTTAGATCCACTTTAATTTTTTATTGCAGGAAATTATAACCCGAATCCCTCCTCTACATTGCAATATTTTGGGGACCGGGTTTTGCTTTAATTAATATGCCCACTTTCAGTTCACTCCTGCCTGACAGGTTTAAAAGTTTACAGTCAAAATTTAAGTTAGAACAGAAATTCTACATGCAGCCAATTTCCTGTGAAAATCAGCGTGACTCAAATTCTGGGTTAAAAGAATATCGCTTCCCCGTCCACGTATCAAATGAACAATCACACCGCAGAAATATCACTGTGGAAAACAAGCTCCAATTGTCCCAATCCCACACACAGCGTTTAATAGCTGAATGTTACAATATAGATCAGTGGCACCGCACACACAAAAGGGGGGGGGGGAGTCTTTTTGGTGCTGAAATCTATTTGCAGGTGACTGCTGGGCAAAATTATACATGTCAAAGAACAGCAAGTATAGAGGAAAGATCCTTCAATATTGCTATTTAGCTTGTTCTAGAAATCACACTTTGATTATTAATAAGATTGCATTCTTTCGTTATCTTTCAGGGTTACATAGAAGGTTGAGGATATGAAACTGGAAAAATATGAAAATGGTATTTAAATTTATGATTGCAGTAGTAAAGTCTTGTACCATGTTAGCCATTGATTAATATATGGAGTTCAGAGCAGAAGTAAACCCTAAATGAATGATTTTTATTTTTTTTGCTAAAGCCCCTTATATCATAAGTGCAATTAAAAAAATGTAAATAAAACATTTTTCACCTTTTTTTCATCCTTTATTGCCTCTCGGTGCTGCTGATCTCATATGGGTTCAAATAGCCTCTTCCTGACCACTGGCACTCCAGTGAAGGCTGCACATGGCATTTTTTCAGGATGGGCTTCTTGATGGTGACAACAGTAGACGATGCCCATGTTGAAACAGCCACCCAAATCAGAAGACCATGGGACAGGGTGATAACACAGGAAACAATTGGGAGACAGGGATAGAGCATTGCCACCCTATAACAGGAAGCACCCAAAACAAGGACCTTCATGGCAGGATCATTATTATCAGTCCTATTATAATGAAAGTTGCATATTTAAAAATATTGAAAATTACTTTTGAAATTACAATAAAGTGGTTGTTAAGCCACTTTCCTATGTTCACATAATCAGTCTCCTCATACAGTGCCCCCCAGTCTCTGTGTTTTATTTAAAAAAAATCCTCCTTTACTGTATTTCAGGGCGGCTCCCGGCGCTCATGTAACCGGCTGTGTCTCCTCTCTGGCTGTCTGACAGAAGCAGCGGGAGGAGCTGAGGTTTACCCGCTGACTTCAGCGGGATGCAAGGAGAGAGGAGACTCGGCCAGTCATGTGACCACCAGGAGCTGCCGTGAAATACAGTAAAGGAGGAATTTCTTTTAATAATACACAGACAGTAGGGCACTGTAAGAGGAGACAGAACTGATAGCATGTATACAGTATATATTGGTTATTCCTGCAACAGGAGGGGGATGAGGCGGCGCTGTCACTAGGTGACACACAAAGAGGGGAGGGGGAAGGAGTGGGGGGGGGGGACAGAGGAGACAGACAGACAGGATAGCAGGCTGCGGATGACAGAGGCACGCAAACAGACCACAATGTCAGGGGCTTAGCAGCCATGATTATCGTGGTCTGTCTGCAGAGGGGAGGGGATAGCCAGGCAGGATCAGACAGCTATTACAGGGTGCCAGATTACAAGCACAAGCACTGTGCTGTATAAAATGCTTTAAAGGAGCAGGATCCATTTTTTTTTTTTTAGTTAACAAATGCTTTAACTTAACCCCTTCCATACCAGGCACTTACCATACCCCCTTCCTGCCAAGGACAATTTTCAGCTTTCAGCACTATCACACTCTGAATGACAATTGCGTAGCCATGCAACACTGTACTCAAACTAAATTTGTATCATTTTCTTCTCACAAATAGAGATTTATTTTGGTGGTATTGATTACCACTGGGGTTTTTATTTTTTGCTAAACTAAAAAAGACTGACATTTTTGAAAGAAAATAAGTTTTTCTTCGTTTCTGTAATAAAATTTAGTTTTCTCCTTCACTGACGGGTACTGATGAGGCTGCCCCGATGGGCACTGATGAGGTGGCACTGGTGAGACGGCATTGGCCCTGATGGGCCATGATGTGGCAGCACTAATATGTAGAATTGATGGGCACTGATAGGTGGGCACTGATGGGCACCGATAGGTCGGCACTGATATGCAGCACTTATAGGTGGCACTGATGGGCACAGACAGGTGGTACTGATGGGCACTAATTGATGGCACTGATGGGCAGCACTGATGATGCAGTACTGACAGTCAGTACTGATGTGCACTGATTGGCATCTGGAAGGGCACTGACAGGCGTTACTGATGAGCACTTTGGTGGGCACTGACTGGCAGCTGATGGGAAGTGATTGGCAGATGTGTTGGGCACCTCTTATGGGGCTGAGCTGATAATCAATTTGCTCATTATCAGTGCAGAAACCCCCCTCTGACAGGACAGCTGCCGACTGGCTCTCCTGTCAGCGTGAAATGAAGAAAGCCGTTTACCGGCACTTCCTGGTTACACACTGTGATCAGCTGTGATTGGTCACAGCTGATTACATGGTAAAGAGCCTACATCATAGGCTCTTTACCACAATTGAAGTTGCGGTGTGTCAGAGTGACACACCACACCACCAATCACCGCTCTGCGGGTGCGCGATTGCGGCTTATCCTGCTCGACGTCATATGACATCCAGTAAGGGTAACTTAACCACTCTGTGCACGTCATTCTGTCATGTGGTGGGCGGAAAGTGGTTAATGTAATGTTAAAGATTTTAGGACCTTGGTCTGCTTTTAATTTAGTCGATAACTCAAGTTATTAATGATGCAAATTTTCAGGGACTTCCTTAGGTTCTTTCCCCAGGTATTATACGATTCAGAGAAATAAAGTTAACCAATAAACTGTATCATTTTAACTTTCTGGTGACAACCTGTGCATTACAAACAGGTGTAAAGTGGTTGGTTTACTAAAGGCAAATGGACTGTGCACTCTGCAAGTGCATCTGCAACACAGCTTAGTAAATGAGCAGAAGCTCTGCTGACTTCTATCATCCAATCATGTGCAAGCAAAAATGCTGTTTATTTTTAAAATTTTCCTTGCATGTGTTTGGATATTCTACAAAGTGAAGCTTTACCTCATTTACTAAGTTATGAGCAACTGTACTTTGCAAGGTGCACAGTCTATTTGCCTTTAGTAAATCAACCCCAGAGTACATGAAAAACCAGGATGACAGATAAAAGGCACATACATAGCCATATGCACAGAGAGCAGCAAATCTGACTGCAATGTATTTCTGTGTCCTTGTTGACTAATTGTTAACTTGTTAGAACTAGCAAAAATCCAATTTGCTCCCGTTTGGTCGGGTAAACACATTGGGGGAGATTTACTAAAACTGAAGCACTCACAATCTCATGCAGCTGTCCATCGTAGCCAATCAGCTTCTAACTTCAGCTTGTTCAGTTAAGCTATGACAATAAAACCTGGAAGCTGATGAAATAATGAAGCTATCACCTCTGATCACTGGTAAGCTGCAATTTGTAGATTTTTTGTTCATGGCTGGAGCCCCCTTTCACATCGGTGGGACCTTTAATGCGATTTGACAGGTCCAAATCACATAAGTCACACCCTATTAAATGGAACTGCCCAAATTGGTGCAACTCTGACTTTGAGGTGGCACGCCATTTTGAAAAAAGGTTCCTGAACAATTTTTTCACGATTTCAAGTGCAACTTACATACACATCGGTGCATGAAGTCGACCAGATGTCAGCCAAGTGGCACCTGAAGTCGCACTCACCTGCGGCTTTGAAATCATGCGACTTCAAGTGAAGTCGCGCAATTTCAAAGTCAGATTTGGTGTGAACGGGGGCTTACATAGACTCTCACATGCTTCTCCCATATTCTGGGGGTTCTTCCACATGCCATTATTACATCTATTGCTAAACTATTATACACAGCACAATTGTTCCTGTAAATCTCCTTTCCATTTTTTCACTCTGCATTTTAATCTGCAAACAATAACAACCTTTTGGCAGGGTTTTCATACCTGACATTCCATGTACAGTGTTTGTTCTTGTTTTAATGTTACTGTTATATCCGCTGTACATCTTAGGGCGCACCGGTGACCGGACTGTGTTTGCATTGTGCTTGCCTTGCATTTTGTGTGGATGCACTTGCTATGGGTCACCTTAGAGATAATTCATCTCCATTATGAAGTACTCTAAAGCCTAACTCCGGGCAGCAGTAAAAATTACCCTTACAGGAAAAAAAGAATAAGCTAAGTATTGATGCGTATTTTCCTACAAGCATTTAACACATTAGTTACATTCAGCTTTCATTTTAAAGAGTCATCCCACCCAATACTTATATTTCCTGTTTGTTAAATACAGGAAGGTTTCTTTCCTGGACCCTGTTGGTGAGATTTCTGTGCTGAGTTTCTGGGTTTGTTCATCTACTGTGCCCATTATGAAGAGATCCAACCATCCCCGTGATGAGTTCACGGGTCTGCACATCTGCTGTACTCATGAGAGGTTTCCACCATCACTGCTGCATTATTTATTTTACATTTTGAATATAGCAAGGGGAACTGGAATGCACAAAGGTAAGTGAGGACACCAAATAAATACCTGTTTCCCAGATGGACAGGCACAGAGTCAATAATTATGGAAGAAAGTTCTTGCTGTTGCATTATAAAGACATAAATGAAGTCAGGGCAGACTAAAACTAAAATTTGGGATGAGTATGGGATTGGATCTTTAAATAATTTAATACAATTTGAACCAGGATTCTCTGCATTATTGAAACTGAAATCAAAGTTGAGAAATTGACCTGATGTGTCAGATCACATGTGAAGGGAACATGGTGGAAATCGCACTACTTGTAACTAGCCTGTGTATTTGTGATCTGCAGTTGCTATATAAATAAATATGATAAAATCCTTAATAAATTATTTCAGTTGTTTTATGCTAGCTATCCATATTTAAAGAGTAGATCCCTTTTGTTGAGATAAAAACAATCCCCTCTGAATGATATGTGTATGTTACAATGATTTTAACAAACTTTGTTGCAGATTCCTACCTTTTGTTATTCTTAAGAAAAGGCTGTTTGTTTGTCTGTGTCCATGTGCAAGTGAATAGGAATGGGGGTGAGTTTATAATTATCAATCAGCTGCTGCACTTGCAGGGCTCTAATGAGGAAAGTGGCAGGGTTGGAATCCCTTTAGGTATGATTTCCCTCTGGAAGTACCTCACCAAAAATGTAATTTTTGTTGCAGAGGATGCCCAAAATCCAATGGTAAATTAGAGCAAACTTCTTGGAAAATCAGTAAGCCAATTATGCAAGCAGGAAATGGCATTGTGGGGGATGGGGGGGGGGGGGGGTTCTGTGCATGGAACACATTCAGGTTTCCATATTGCATTTACAAGAAATTACAGAACTGCAGATGTTTAGCCTCCCTGGCAGTATTCCTGAGTCTGGCTCGGGGTGAGGTTTCAGTACCAGAAGCAGTATTCCCGACCAGACTCGGGATCCCATCGCAGGATCCATGTAGGGCAGTGATGGCGAACCTTGGCACTCCAGATGTTTTGGAACTACAATTCCCAGGATACTCATCTACACTGCACAGTGCATGAGCATCATGGGAAATGTAGTTCCAAAACATCTGGGGTGCCAAGGTTCGCCATCACTGATGTAGGGGTTTACTTACCTTGTCCCCTGGATCCAGTGATGTCTCCCCGCTGTGATCAGCGAGCAGCCATGTCTCACTCGATCTGTCACAGTGCTGAGCTCCGTTCCCTGCGAGAGCTGCATCGCACGGGGACGGAGTTCGGCACCAAATTCAAAAAGTAAAAAACACAGTATAGATACAGTATACTGTAATCTTACACATTACAGTACTGCATCAAATAATTACACATCCTTTTTGTCCCTAGTGGTTTGTCCAGTGTCCTGCATGCAGTTTTATATACTTAAAGCGGGATTCCACCCTAAAGTGGAACCTCCGCTGATCGGATCCCTCCCCCCCTCCGGTGTCACAATTGACACCTTTCAGGGGGGAGGGGGTGGAGATACCTGTCAAAGACAGGGCATAGACTCCCGTGGGAGTCTACGCCATTTCCTGCCCTGCCGCGCTGTCTGCTGGGACACATAGGGTCCCAGTGACAGCGCGGAGATTTCCTATTGCGCGACGTGACTCGCGCATGCGCAGTAGGGAACCGGGAAGTGAAGCCGATTCGCTTCACTTCCTGATTCCCTCACCTAGAATGGTGGCGGCAGCAGCCGAGGGCCGAGCGATCGATCGGCCTCGGCTGCCGGCATCGCTGGAACCCGGGACAGGTGAGTGTCCATTTATTAAAAGTCAGCAGCTGTAGTATTTATAGCTGCTGGCTTTTAATAATTTTTTTTTTGGTGGAATCCCTCTTTAACTATAAATACTATTCTTTATGCCAGGAAACTGGAGATTGTCCATAGCAACCAAAAAATGGCCCTTTACATCAAAAGTGCTTTTAGACCAGCTAGAAGACAGCGATAATAAATTAGAATCACTTGCAGAATTGAGCGATAATGATTTGTGGGGAAATTCGTCATCAAACACTAAAAGTAATGACAGTGACAATTCTGCAACTGAGCGCATTTCAGTGTTTTTGATTTGATTACATTATTTAATCATTTTTATTATTATTATTTGTTATAATTATTTATAGTTATTTATTATATATATATATATATATATATATATATATATATATATATATATATATATATATATATATATATATATATATATATATATATATATTATAATTTATGATTTCATATTTCATTTTATCATACCCGGGATGTCTATTAGACTCTTGTTTGGACGGATTTAAGTGAATTATTTCTAAGAATTACAGGCCTACAATATAAAATGCCAAATTTCCATGCAAAATAATGGTACCGCTTTCAGCACCTGAAATCTGAAATAATCATACCGCCAGGGAGGTTAATAATATTCAGTTACAATATGGCTTGTGTAGCAACTGTATATGATATATACATTTTTTATTTGCTATTTTTTTCCCACATAAAATGGAGCTACCCTTTTAAAGTAAAACAAAGCAATTAGCATCTATTGAAGTCATAGTGCTACCTAATAAGACCGGCGATGATGATAATTTCCAGTCTGCTGAAGAGGGTATGGGCACATAATGGGCAATTTAATGGGGTCTCTAAATGGGTTAAGAGCTCCTGCTTTATGCTCATTATAAAAACAACCTTTCATGCGTAGAAATATAACAGGACAGTGGCAGATGGATGCTTGTGTATACCTGACTATTTATAGGGGATGGTTAAGATACATTTACTCCAGTATGATGGGCATTTTCAGCCAGTATTAACAGTAGTTCCTGTCTTCGCCATATGAATCAATAATAATAATTGCAACAAACGCTGTCAAGCATTTAAGGTGCCTTATGTGCAATTAGATTTTTATTTTATTTTATTAAAAACAACCCTCGTCCTGCTTCTGACAAGTCTCTCAGTCTGGGAAATTACTCTTGTAAATGTATGTGTTTGTGCACTGTCAAGAGGCAGGAATCTTCACAGCCTGTTCAGAGTATCAGGTCATTAATGGCGAGGAGGAGAGATTAGGTGCTCCCTTTGCTGGAAATTTCACATCTACGCTTTCCTAATTACACAGGAGGGGAATGGGCAGTGGTGACCGAGGGAGTCAACATGAGAAATAGCTAATAACTTCCCACGTCTTGTGGCTGGAGAACAATAATCAAATCATAACACACAGAAGAAAAGACATAATAGAGAAATCACACTCTGCTGTAGCTAACAGGGGGGAATATTTTATAAGGACTAGAGAAAAAGGAAGTGTAGGTGTCACACATAATAAAACAATCAGATTCCAGCAATACTTTCTGGGTATGTTTCACAAAAAAAAAAAATATATATATATATATATATATATATGTATGTATATGTATATATATATATATATATATATATATATATATATATATATATATATATATATATATATATATATATATATATGATATGCAGAATTGTTCCAGACAAGGATAGAAATAAATCAAATATGGCAATAGAACTATCATCCATCCCGACACCTTTTTAAAGTGACATAGTGTATTTACTTGCCAAATAATGTATCATATTACAGCATTGGACAAAAAAATCATATTTTTAATAGACTCTTGGAGGTTTACAGAAAAAAACAGCTTAGAGTGCAATGCCCATATCCATGTGCCCTGTAGTACCTCTACTTTGGCACAAGATGTCCTCAGTCCTCCAGGTTACGCGACATCCAGTGTCACCCAACCTGGAAGATTAAGTAAACGCTGTGGAGGAGGGTGTCATGGATCCGCCTCCTAAGCAGACAGCAGCACTGATGTCATCAATATAAATTACATTATACATTTTTCTTGTACAATTTTACTTTATATTTAGCAAAACCATATAGAGTGAGGTCAAACCTAAACACTAGGCAAATCGGGCAGACCCTTGCACTACATAGTTGACGGTAAATCTAAATGAAATTGAACAAGAAAATTGTATAATGTATGACCAGCTTGAGGACTTTCAACCACAAGGAGAGGACCTTCTGACTCACAATTATCATCTGCGCCATTAAACAGTCCTCCTCTTCAGGTGCTTCATCCAATAAGAGGCTCCTGTGGAGACTGTAATCCGTGGCTTGCCATAGCATCAAATTCAAACATAACTAAAGCTGACCACAGAGTGAATTCTCAGCTTAGTGAATGAGGTGAAGTATTGCTAACTTTTCATCCAATCATGTGCAAGCAAAAATACTATTTTTAAAATTGCTTGCACATAACTTAATGAAATTTGCCAGCTGACTTAACAAAAAAAAAATGTATGACCAGCTTAAAAAAGCTGCTGACATTCCCCCAAATACCAACCAATCAACATGGGATTAGCATGCAATGACCCTGATTTATTAAACAGTAGTAAATGTTCACTTTCAAAGTGAAGTTTCACTTATTCTCATAAATTAGATGAAACAAAGTAAACATTCACTTTGTAAAGACTACCCAATTATGTGCAAGGAAAAAAAAATCAGGATTTTTGCTTGAACACAATTGGGTGAAAAGTCAACAGTACTTCACCTTATTCACTAATCTGAGAATTTACTTTGTAAAGGGAAAGTTCACCAAAATTTCCAGACCATTTTGCTGGCCAAAGAACAGACCACTTTTTGAGATTCGTCGCTTTAACTGACAATTGCACGGTCGTGCTCCCAAACAAAATTGACGTCCTTTTTTTCCCCACAAATAGAGTTTTCTTTTGGGGATATTTGATCACCTCTGCGTTTTTTTTGCGCATTATTTTTTACTTTTTGCTATAATAAATACATGTTTTCCTCAGTTTAGGCTGATACGTATTCTTCTACATATTTTTGGTAAAAAAAATCACAATAAGCGATTGATTGGTTTGCACAAAAGTTATAGCGTTTACAAAATAGGGGATAGTTTTATGGCATTTTTATTAATATATATATTTTTTTACTAGTAATGGCGGTGATCTGCAATTTTTATTGTGACTGCGACATTATGGCGGACACATCGGACATTTTTTACACATTTTTGGAACCATTGTCAGTTATACAGCAATCAGTGCTATACAAATGCATTGATTCCTGTGTAAATGACACTGGCAGTGAAGGGGTTAACAACTGGGTGGCAGTGTAGGGGTTAAGTGTGTCCTAAGGGCATGTTGCTAACTGTGGGGGGCGTGGCTGTGTTTTACACATCACTGATCTCTGCTCCAATCACAAGGAGCAGAGATCAGTGTCACTGTTGCTAGGCAGAACAGGGAGATGCTTGTTTACTTTAGCATCTCCCCGTTCTTCCTCCCCGTGAGATGATCACGGGTATCCTCGTGGCGATCGAGTCCACGGGACCCACGATCGAACTCACAGAGGTCCCGACCGGTGTATGCGTGTGCCGCCGCCGACACGCATGCGATGGCATGGCAGCAAATTTAAAGGGACGTCCCGTAAGCCCATTTACCTGTCCATGCCATTCAGCTTGCGCTGGTCGGGAAGTTGTTAATACTGCAAATCCTATCTAGGGATGAATATAATAGAAACTGAGTTCTTTCTTAGGCAATGCCATAGGGAGGAGCGATTACACAAAAATTTTAAATAATCAAGCTGACCATTATATATACGGACTCCAAATATATACCCGGTCATATAATTTATATGAAGCATTTCCAGCATTTCAGATATTCAGCTGAGAAATTTTTATATGGTTATGTGAGAATGCCCATAGTGCCTTTTTGAAAAGATTTTGCACATGAATTTACGTCTCTTGACAATGATAAGTGATGTGTTCAATTTGCTCTGAGTTTAATAACTTATTAATACATATCGGAGAGTTTCCCTTTCAAACACAGATGGCAGTAAAACAATGGTGCAGCCAACTCCTGAAAGCTTGGATGCCGCTAGCTAAACATATGTTTATGATGTCTTGAAATGCCGGCCAACCCCACTAATTGTCAGTGTATTGTGACTGGCAGCTGGACTGGCGTGTCTTCACAGATTACAGCATGAAATGTGATATACAAATAAGGGAAAGTGTAAATGTGTGTAGCACCCTCCTAGTTAGGTGCTAGTAAGAGGAAAATTTTGTCGTCGGGCTCTGCTGTAGCCTCCCCCTTTGCTTCTCTGCTGCTTTTTTTGCTCCCCGGATTGAAGAGAAGTACCCAGTACTTCCAGGTATTGAGCAAAATGTGACTGACTCCCCGTTCTTTCATGTGATAGTGCCGGGAATTGGTGAGTGGCTGCTGAGGCACCCAATGTCATCCAATAGGGGCGATGAGTCTTCAGCACTGTGTAGAATCAACATAAAGAACATATAGCTTACACAG
Source organism: Lithobates pipiens (assembly GCF_037356315.1). Taxonomy (NCBI): domain Eukaryota; kingdom Metazoa; phylum Chordata; class Amphibia; order Anura; family Ranidae; genus Lithobates; species Lithobates pipiens. Next base: position 503,728,392 of record NW_027507903.1, on the reverse strand, counting down.
GGCTTGGTGGGGGAACAAAGCAAAGGTAAGCATGCCCTGTTGCTTTATTTTAATTATTATTTTTATAAAGTTTGTGTTATGCAAATTAATATTGCAGGGTTCATACATGATGTTGTGTTTGCAAAGCATGCTGGAGTTTTTAATAAGAAGTTTTTAGGAGCGTTTCTGCTGGAAAAAAACACTCATAGAAACTCTACAAAAAAAATTTTTCTGCTCCTAGACGCTGAAGCTCAAAAAATGCTAATAGTCTAAACTAGTGTGCATGGACACATAGGATAACACGATTTAGCTTCTAGGAGAAGAACAAAATGCTAATAACAGCTTCTAGGAGCTTAAAAAATGCTAGTGTGCATGGAGCCTAAATGTACTTGCACTCTAAGGCCGCGTACACACGGGCGGATTGTCTGCCCAACTTAGTCCGCTGAAACGTGTTTCAGCGGATAATCCGCTCGTGTGTGGGCTTCAGCGGACTTTTTCAGCGGACAGTCTGACGGACTTAGTCTTTCGGAATTTCCGTAATTTTGTCCGTCCAAACTTGGTTTCAGCGGACAGTCCGCTCGTGAGTAGGCAAGTTGGACGGACTAAGTATGGCGCATGCACAGAAAGGATTTACACGCCAAAGGTTGCATTGCAGTGTATTGGACGTCGTATTTCTAGTCCCGCCGTACGTGCTGTACACGTCATCGCGCAAGCTTTCAGCGGACTGTCTGTTCATCGTGTGTGGTCAAGTCCGTTCATTCAAAAGTTGAACGGACTGTCTGTCAGATTGTCTGACGAACTTAGTTGGGCAGACAATCCGCCCGTGTGTACGCGGCCTAAGTTAAAGATGAAATCTAGTCAGTTTGGAGAACATTTCACCTTCTTCAGTAATGGTGTTAAAGGCCAGGAAACTCTAGTGTCCCGTACATGCTATTCCGGCAACAAAAATGTGGATTTTTGTTTGAAGGATGTTGGCCCCAACTTGTCTTGCATACACACGGTCACACAAATGTTGGCCAACAATTACGAACGTAGTGACATACAAGACGTACGTGATATCTCCATTACGAACACTAGTTTTACAAGACCGAGCGCTTCTGGCTCACATTTGATTCTGAGCATTCGTGAACTTTTGTGCGACACGATTGGAAAGTCAGACAACAAAGTTTTGTTGGCGGAAAATTTGAGAACCTACTAGCCAACATTTGTTGGCGGAAAGTCCAACAACAAATGTTCGATGGAGCATACACACGGTCGGACTTTCAGCCAACAAGCTCACATCCAACATTTTTTGTCGGAAAATCCGATTGTGTGTACGGGGCATAAGGGACAATAACAGAAAAAGATACTTAATTTGTTTCTCACTCACATAGGCTTCCTTCCGGTTAGACAACCAGCCAACAGACAGTATTTATACTGGCAGCCAGTAAAAAACTGCCACTTTTCTCCTGCCAGTAAATGCCAGTGACATAAAAAAGTTGGCAATAAAAAAATATGGCTGTGATGCTCAGCTTGGAACTGCACATGCGCAGTTCTGGTCCGGAGCTGGCCAAGGCCCCCTGGGTGTCTGCTACAGTGTATTCGGGTGGTGCCAGTGGGGGGGAGGGGTGGGTGGGTCTGAGCTTGTCAAGTGATATCATGGTGCAAGGGAGCCGAGCAGAGCGGACGGAGCCTCGTGTGCGGGACAGGAGCAAGGCAAGCTGGTAGTGGGACGGTCAGTACTGTTTGGACTGGAGGGGACTGAAGGGATTACCTGGGGTGGAGAGAGACTGTCACTGTGACTCACACTGCTGTCAGTGTCACTGGGAGAGCCAGTTTCATGTGTGTGTGCCTGCATATTCTAATTTATTGCCTTCCTGTTCCTGAGCTACTTACTTACATCGAAAATAAAAATAATAAATATTTTTTTCCTTCATATCTACCTTAAATCACATTGCTAACTGCATATTGTACTTGTTTGTATCATAAATACTGAAAATTGCACTTAAAATTTTAATTTTTTAACTTTTGGAAATGCCAGTAAAAATCTGGCTGTGCCAGTACATTTTGGGTGTTGTGCCAGTAAATTGCAATCTGGTAGGTTGGCAACACTGCACCCAGCCCCACAAAGCTTACCCTCTTTGCCAGTCGTCCACCTGCCATCCTGCACTTTACACAAGGACTTGAGGATTCCACCTAAATTGTGAAGGGGGGGGGGGGGGGGGGTGAGTGCTGGCTGATTCGCGGAGTGATAAATCAGGCAAGTACGTTTCTCTGTTATACCCTCTAGACTTGACAAGCATTGAAGTCTTACTAGAGAAGGGGAAGCTACTAAAAAGCATTTTATTACAATCCTACTGGAGCTCAGCTTTGAGTAATTTGAAGTATCTCAGGCAGTGGAAATATGACTATGAAAACTGTACCTCTGTAGCTAATGGGCGGTTCTGCTCATTATGGTGCTTACTGTGCTTACTGGGAGCATACTTGACCAGTGTAGAACAGATGTCTCAACCTTAGCCAATGGCTGCCAGGCCAATCCCATACTCCAGCCCAACCGCTACCGTTACCTACCATTAATGGAGACCATACAATGACTGAGTAAAAAATGGCCGTAGCAGCCTCTTTATTAACACTTAAATTAACATAAATGATAAAAGCATTCCTTAAATAAAAACATATCAATCACTAAATCGCAATGGTCTTTGAAGGCACCCCAAACTATAGTGTGTTCCAATAATGCACTGCAGTACCTTTTACCATAATAGGCCTCCAGCCATAACACACTGGCTTAGAGACAACATACTAACCGCAGTACAATCAGTAACCTATTCCAGCAAAACCAACGTTAACTGGAAAACACCAGAGGGGCATATACCAACGATGGGTCCCAAGCCCTTCCTTATCCTAGATTTTCATCCGCCAGCAAAGACCAAAACTCGCCAGCTGCCACGACATCCTCAATCCGCCACTCCTGATGTGAAAAATGACCAGAACAAAACTCCACTGGACGCCAGGGCTGAACCAACCCTCCTTAACCACTTGCTTACTGGGCACTTAAACCCCCCTCAGTCCTAGACCAATTTTCAGCTTTCAGCGCTGATGCACTTTGAATGACAATTGCGTGGGCATACAACACTGTACCCAAATGACATTTTTATCATTTTTTTCCCACAAATAGAGATTTCTTTTGGTGGTATTTAGTTACAGCTCGGAGTTGTATTTTTTGCTAAACAAACAAAAAAAGATGCAAAAAACAAAAAAATCATGTTTTAATAGTTTGTTATAAAATTTTGCAAACGGGTCATTTTTCTCCTTCATTTAAGTGCGCTGATAAGGCGGCACTGATAGGCTCTACTGGTGGGCACTGATGGGCTGCATTGGTGGGCACTGATAGGATGCATTGGTGGGCACTGATAGGCATAGTTAAGGCGGCACTAATAGGCACAGATAAGGCGGCACCGATGGGCACAGATAAGGCGGCACTGATGGGCAAAGATGGGCACAGATAAGATGGCACAGATGGGTGGCACGGATGGGTGGCACGGATGGGCACTGATAGGTACCACTGATAGATGGGACTGATGGGCACTGATAGGTGGCACTGATAGGTGGCTCTGATAGGTGGCACTGCTGGGCACTGATGGGCGGCACTGCTGGGCACTGGTAGATGACACTGATGGGCACGGATATGTGGCACTGGGGTGCAGCACCTTTGAGGCAGATTGTGGGCACTGCTGGGTGGCACTGTGGGCACTGCTGGGTGGCACTGTGGGCACTGCTGGGTGGCACTGTGGGCACTGCTGGGTGGCACTGTGGGCACTGCTGGGTGGCACTATGGGCACTGCTGGGTGGCACTGACGGGGGGCACTTACTTTTAATACATGTGGCACTGCAGGGGGCAGGTGGGCACTGGCAGGGGGCAGGTGGGCACTAGCAGGGCTGGCCGTGATCGGGACTGATGTCCCGATCACGGCCGCCGGTGATCGGCTTTTTTTTTTCTCCTTGCGCTGACAGCGCGAGGAGGAATAATAGCCGATTACCGGCTCCGTTATATCACATGATCAGCTGTCATTGGCTGACAGCTGATTACGTGATAAGGGGTCGGGATCGACCCCTTGCACGGATCGGTGATCAGGCGAGTCTCATGGACTCGCCGATCACAGAGCGCGCCGCGCGCGCCCCTCAGGGGGCGCGTAGGCCGCTCGTGCACAGGACGACGTCAATAGACGTAGTCCCGGAAAAGGAGATCCGCACTGTAGCCGTCATTTGGCTATAGCGCGGATCTCAAGTGGTTAAAGTGCCTTGACCACTCCCAACCAATGGGTTACCCCCCAATCAGGTAAGCCCTCTCTTATCTAACAAAACTACCTGTTCACCCCTCCATGACCTGTTTACCTATTCACACAGTCATGCCTGCCCTCTGGTATTTGTTTTCTTTTCTATTCGCTCCAGGCCTCACTTTTTCAGAATACTTTAAGAGATGCAAAGGAATGTTGAACATGATTTTACATCTAATATACAGTAGCTCCAAAATGTCCATGATTTCGAGGGACTGTCCCTCTCTCGGAACACAAGTCCCTCTGTTTCTCTTTCCTCCTCATTTGTCTCTCATTTTGGTCTGATCTATATAGTTGTATATAAAATGCACTACTTATCTATCAAAACGTGTTTTACAGTGCTAAACCTTTCTAAATTGCTGCATTTATAAATTCCAAAAGCCAATATAAAGGACTAGTGCTTGTAGGTTTAACCAATCAATTTCTATTCGGAGGAGCAATGAAGGTGGGACTTTACATGAAGTGCGTGAGTGCCATAAGATCAAATTTGGTGAGCAATTTGGGAAAATTTTATTAATTGGTTCATAGAAGCAATCAATATAATTACAGTATACATTTACTATTATCAATTCCATATTTAAGGATATGAGTACAATCAAGTAAAAATTATAAACGTTTATACAGAGTAGTATGAACACAAGAAAATTTTCCACCGTACACCAAATTATGTTAATAAAAAACATAGATTTAAGGTAGTGCTTGCCTGACAAATGACTCAGATATCCAATTGAGGAGAATGTTGATAGAATATATATATATATATAAAAAAAATGGTCATAATTGAAGATAAACACGACAGTTGATAGCTCTACGCGTTTCGAGGTACCACACGTCAGGAGCAAGTGCGTGTCTTCTCTAAAGATAAAAAAATTTAAAATATTTTATCTAAAGATAAAAAAAAATAAAAAAATAGAGTAGAAATAGTCTGTTGTCAGCAGACTAACAATAAAGGTGGGGCAATGAGAAAAGAACCCACCCAGAGTACCTTCTTACGTAAAATGGTGAAGCATGGCAGTAGTAGTGAAGTAGTAGTATCCTTAAATATGGAATTGATAATAGTAAATGTATACTGTAACTATATTGATTAATTCTATGAACCAGTTAATAAAATTTCCCCAAATTGCTCACCACATTTGATCTTATGGCACTCACGCACTTCATGTAAAGTCCCACCTTCATTGCTCCTCCGAATATATCTTTACAGGGATGGAAACATAGGATTTTACTAAACCTTTGTTTCATTCAAAGTCCCATGGGATGGCAATGTCCCCAATTTTTCTTTTTTTTTTAACCAATCAATTTCTTTGTAGAATTCTCCTTTAAGGGGGCATGGCAGGGTGTGTGTCCTATTCCTACATACTTTTGCTAATAAGTGTCCCTCATTCCCATCTTAGAAAGTTTGGAGATATGCATCAAAGGAATCTGTTCTTCATTTGAATACCTCAATAAGTGTAATGCCAATTAGTATGGGGTAGCATGTGACTCCCTCCCCTTCCTATCATGATGGACAGTGGCCAGGCCCCAGTGTTGTCACATAGAGCAACTTGGAATTTATGCAAGATAACTGGGAAGAATAATTAAAGCCCCCTTAAAGTGTAACATCACTCTCCCAATCAACATCTCCCAATAGTAAATAGATAGAAAGGTATATTATATCTATATACATTTCTTAGCTACTTCCTGGTTTCTTGCCTACGCAAATGATGTCATACACACCAGGAGTCTTCAGGAGGGGTTTTCTCAGCTAAGCACACTCTCCCGCATGCATGCTTGAGCTAAGGGAAGATAGATTCCAGGAAATAAATGCTACATGAATTATTTGCCTCAAGATGGTCACGGCCATAAATGCTAGGGAGGGGTTTTTCAAAGTGATTTCTCAATAAAACAAAGCATGGAGACATGGATGGATGGATGTGATTGCTTTGAATAGTAAAAACTAATTAAATTGTGTTTTTTGGTTTGTGGTGCTCAGATACAGTGAAGATCCACTTTATGTCAAACTCCATGCATGGAAACCAGGAAGAACAAGTAGAGCCCCTTGAAGTTAACATCCGTGCAAGATAACTGGGAGAACAATTGAAGCCCCCTGAAAACTTAATTTTCATAATTAAATCTCCACTTCTTTGTTGCTGCAAGTGTTTTCGGTGTCCAATTATGGCTGTGAAGTCCAATGGGCACCAAAGCAAGACCTAGTGCACTCAATCATGAGCTCTCAGTAACAGACCTGCTCAGACATGCCCCTACCCTTTGCAATACAAGTCTGTGTAAGAACACTTTTGCCAAGGGGTGTGGCTATTACTCAGCTCTGAACTTACAGAGTACTGCAGTGTGATGGTTGTGAGCAGCATTTGCACTGAGAAAAAAGTACTTTAAAGCTGGAGTAAACCCAGTTTCAAAAAACACTTACATTCCTGACATGCCGGAAATGCTAACTTTCACATTGGTTGTGCTCTCAACCAAACTTTCAAACTATCCAATGGCTGGCTTCATAACTGATCACATGTGCAGAATTATGGCAGTTGAAGAATCATTAGAGGTCAAGATGGCAGCTTCCTTGACTGAAAACGATAGAAGGGTTTACTTCCACTTTAAGGAAAAGTAAAAACCTGTGTCAAATCACAACATGCAGGGGGTACAGGACTATAAAGAAATAAAAAGGTGTGAGACTTCAATTGAGCTTTAAGTGAAGCTAAGTGTTTGCCCAGTACATGCAAATTTCAGATTCAATTTAACTGTATGTTACTTATTTATCCAAAACTGGTTGCCATATACTAAAGCTATTGCCGCTTAGATAAATTATTATGCAGCCATAAAGTACTTGACCTTTACTCACACTGCCCTCAAAGTGATGGAGTGGTCAGCAATAGTGCTGCCCTTGATCAGAGCTGTCCAGTGCGAAATGTGACATTGAAATAAATTAGAGACAGGACAAAACTGGCAGGTCACGTTGTGAGATCTCAGGAAAAGACATTTAGGAAGGTGACAGGGGACAGGCACTGCGCACATAGTGGCTATTATCGCATCAGCCTCAATCACAGGCTATTTCATAGTGGACATTGACAGTTATAATTTTCTCTAGACGCCCGTAGACAATTTTTTTTTTTTTGCAGAGCGGAGCGCATGAATATTCATAGATCTAAATTATTCTTTCATCAGAAATTCTGCTTTGTTTACCCTTTGCTTCAATCGCGCTATAATTGGGTGTCTAGTCAAATGGAAAATGCAAACATTTGCGGTGGCACATCATCTGAAAGCCCCACAGTTCCGTTATATAACTCTCTTTGCAGGAGTGAGCACTTGGAAGTTAAGCCAATAGATTAGTGAGGCTTGGTGGCAAAACCAGTTGAATTGCACAGGTGAAATGCGTTTTGCATACCTTCCGGAAGAATCTCCATGGGCCCTTAGAAGCTCCATGGCAGGTTTAGGGGTCTATTTATCAATGTTTTTATCCAGGAGTCACACAACTGTTTAACCAAATAAGGTTTGTATAGCTGTGCAGTGACTGTACATTTATTTGAGGTACTTATATAACTCCAACAAATTACATAGCGCTTTACATATACACTATATACATATTATACATTCACATCAGTCCCTATCCTCAAGAGCCTTACAACCTAATGTCCCTAACTCACATTCATACATAAATGTAGCACCATGTAGTTTAGGCAGGGAGCTCCTCACAAATTTACTTGACAGGAGTAGCTATGCTGGTTAATTGATAGAGATCTATTGATTTCTCCATAAGTTTGGCCTTGTTGCACTTTTCTGCCCCTAGGTGGCCGGGTTCTTGGTGGTAATGGATATGAGAAGGGCAACCCAGGGTCAAGTTATGGGTATGTGGGATGTCTCAGCCAATGGGCGGGTTTTATTGAATCCCTTGGCCTGCTGGGAGAATCTATATATTTGGGTGGAGTCAGGGGATCTAGGTTCTGTGCCACCTGGACGCCTGTCTGGGTGGATGTGTGTCATATGCCCAAGGCTGTTAGGCCGGAGATTGGGCCTATCCCCTTTCCCTATACTAAGGCTTAACTATAGGTACAGTAAATATCTCCTAAACATGCATCGCTTAGGAGATATTTACTTACTAAGCCACCGGCAACATCCTGTTCATGGGTGCATGTGGGGGAGTGATGTCATTGCGGCTCGTCCAATCAAAGGACCGGAGCCCGCCAACCCGGCAGGAAGAGAGGGTGAAGAAGGAAGACCTGTCAGCGGTGACTGCGCAGCTCTGTTATGCCCTGTACACACGGTCAGACTTTCCAATGGAAAATGTACGATCGGATCGTGTTGTTGGAAAATCTGTTCATGTATGGGCTCCATCTGTCTTTTTCCGTCTGAATTTCCGACATACAAAGTTTGAGAGCTGGATATAAAATTTTCCAACCAACAAAATCCGATCGTTTAAATTCTGATCATGTGTAGACAATTCCAACGGACAAAGTGCCACACATGCTCAGAATAAATTACGAGACGAAAGCTATTAGCTACTGGCCTGTTTGTTTATAGTCCCATTGTACGTGTTTTACATCACCGTGTTCAGAATGATTGGATTTGCTGACAACTTTGTGCGACCGTGTGTATGCTAGACAAGTTTGGGCCAAAATCCGTCAGAAAAGATTAGACGGATTTTGTTGTCGGAAAGTCCGGGCGCGTGTACAGGGCATAAGGCACCTGTACACAGCAGCAAAATACCCAAGAGAGCGAAAGGCCCCCGTGTAAACCGGCGCGTCGGCCCCGCCCACAGGCGCTACACATGCAATGCCTCGTCTGTAATAAAATACATTTATCTGCCTGTTTGCAGCATCTCCCGGCATGTAAACTGAGCTGCTCATGTGAAACTCAGCTAATAGTGGCCAGCCCAATCTTACACCAGCCAATAAAGATGGACAAAAACTGGCAAAAGGCGAAGATGCCGGCACCGGCGAGGAACATAAACGTTGGCGGAAAGGTGAGTATAAGCTGCCCTTAGTTGCGTATTAAACAATATAATAATGAATAATGCAGACCTGCATCATTTGAGTGTCTTATATCTGCCTAGAGTTTAGCTTTAAGGGCAGCTAACAGTAATAAGGGTTTACTAAACAGGTACCAGAGTTCCCCTTTGAAAACGATTGAATCTGAAACAAAAGACTCCTGTGTGCGATGTTTGCTTTTTGTTAGTCTACAGCACTGATGAAAAGACAGAGTTGACTTTAAAATGATATTTGCAGTGTGTTGCATGAATGACAGGGTCTGTTCTTGTCAACAGCTATCCTTTTGTAATTAGAACTTTTCATCTAGGCAGCTGCTATTTAAATATCAATCCCAGTTCTCCTGCAAGGGAATTTTGCAGTAATACGGGGCTATAGCACTTCACAGTGACATAGAGAAGGACAAGCTAGAAATTGTTTTGGAGGTCAAAAGCAAAAAAAGTGTGTCTGATCCTCCTCCTCACCCCCACCCCTAATACATTTAGGTTATTTTCTTGCCCAGGTGAGAATGTTGTCGCCTTATCCTGCTCCCCTCTCACAGACGCTGCTTGGATACATCACACGTAGGGGCAGACTGATCATTGGGGCACTCGGGCACTGCCCGAGGGCCCCATGCCACTAGGGGGCCCCATCAGGGTTGCCAGCCTCAATAAAACCAGGGACAGTATGTAGAAATCTGTGTTTTTTAAAAATCCCAAGATTATACCTGCCCCGCCTCTCCAGTACCTTTTCCGTGTGTGTATGTGTATTTGTGTGTATACTGTGTGTCTGTGTGTGTATACTGTGTGGCCCCATAATCTTCTATTTCCCGGGGGCCCCATACTCTCCTATTGCCCGGGGGCCCCATGAGTTGTCAGTACGCCCCTGATCACACGTTCCATGAGGCTATAGGAACACTGCACCACGCCATCTTGCGCATGCGCTGTAGGAGTCATGTGTGATTCTTCTGGAAATTATAGCTGGTTCCCCAAATCCAAGATGGCAGTACCGTGGACGGCAGTAAGAAGAATTGGCTACGGGAAGACAGTGCTGGGCTCCATGGACTGGTATTTGATTTTAAAAAAGGGTAACATTTCTTTGTAACAACTTCACCTCTGGAAGGTTTACCCCCATTCCTGACCAGGCCATTTATTTTTTGCAATATGGCACTGTGTTATTTTAACTGACAACTGCGCTGTCAGACGACACTGTACCCAAATAAAATTAATGTCCTTTTTTCCCCTCAAAATAGAGCTTTCTTTTGGTGGTATTTTATTTTTATTTTTTTCCGCTAGAAATGAAGAACGACCGACAATTTTGAAAAAAATATATATATATTTTTACTTTCTGCTATAAAACAGCAATATTTTTTTTTTTTAAAACAAACTTCATCAATTTCTTCATCAATTCCCATGGCTGCACCCTCCCTTTTTTTTTCCATATTTTGGTCTGTGTTTATTTTATCAATGGTAAATTGGAAGACTCTGCACAAATACAGTGTGGCATAAAATATTGCAACAACCACCATTTTATTCTCTAGAGTGTCTACTAAAAAATATATATATAATGTTTGGGGGTTCCAAGTAATTTTCTAGAAAAAAAATGATTTTAACTTGTCAGAAAAATGTTTAGTGTTTAAGTGGTTAAACTTTTTTAAGAGCAGAGAGAATTGTTTGCATAGAAAGAATTGTGAAACACTTTAGTCAAGATCGCGATAATGATTCTTGACGATTAATTGTGCAGCTCTACGCTCTGTATAATCACAGTGGGAGCAAGATGCTGGCGGAGTGCATGAGCGCCCCCTACCCAGAAGAGATACGTGATCCAGCACACAGCGGCCGCACTGTAGCAGTAGAGCTACTATGGGGCGGACAGAAAGCTTTTAAAGAGTTAGTTCACCTTTACCAAAAATGACCTTTGCAGATAAGGAGCTTCTTTAGATAAAAACAAGCTGTGCAGCTTTGACCAAAGTGGAATAATGCCTTTGCTATAGGTGTAGGCCATTTATGTACCTCATGAAAACCTCTAGGACGTTGCTAAGGATGTTGCTAAGAGAAGCCCAGCTTTTACTGCTCACCTTCACCATCACAGGAGAGAGCTCTCAAATGCTGAGCTCAAAGGTACTGCCTTATGGGAGAGAAAGAGCATGTGAGGGGGTTTGAATCAGAGAAAGAGTGCTGAGATTGAGCAGCAGATTATCAATTCTCTATTCTCCCATATTCTCCTATTGGTCTGCAGCACTGTCAAACATGGGCGGTACTGTTGCCATGGATACTGTTTTTTCATCTGATTTCTTGTAGGCACGCTGAGCATCAGCACAGCACCTTGCAAGGAGTCCAATGGTTGCAGGTTCACAAGGGTGACAATGCCATGCCTGCATTAAAAAAAACAGTGGGTGAGTATTGTCACCCTGGATAAGGAAGTGGGTATAACAACAGAGAATAAAAACTGAAATATCCTAAAATCGGTAACCGCGTGAGGTGCCTAAGTTGCAATAAACTGAAAAGCATTTTACATTTTGGGTCATTTTTATACAGCAATAAAATATTGAATTTGGTGAATTTGGCAAATTGGCAAATTTTGCGAACCCAAATACATATGATTTCAAAGACATGATTGACCACCAGTGAAGGTTTGGTGAAAGTCACAATCACTTCTTTAAAAATATGCCCCTTTATGAACAAGTAGGACAGTCTCTCTGGGCCCTCTGGTGCCAAAAAATATCACACATAACCCTGTTAGGGCTTATTGACACCTACATTGGTCTCTGAAAAATGATCTGTAGTGGATTGCAAAGGATCATTGCTCTGGCATGTGTACAACCCCATCAGGCTGCCTATTTTTACTACCCCCCAACCACAAAATGATACAAATGATACAAATTAGTAGCCATTAAATTGCTCTACCTGTAGCTTTGCTGTGAAAATAGTACGGGTGGATTTTTAAAATGTGTTTAAAAAAAACAGCAACAATGTCACTTAATTGCTTACAATGCATTTCCCCATGATGCATTGTCCATTGAAACCAATAGAAGCACATCAAAGCGCATGTCAACACGCATTGACAAGCGCTAACATGTATTGCACATTATCAGTGTGCAATGCAAAGCACTTTTTATTGAACGTCAAGTCGCATCATAATGCGTATTTTAAAGTGTATGTTGAGAAGCATTTTGATGCACTTCCATTTATTCAATGGCAAACGCATCAAGCAAAAACACATACTGTAGATGTAAATCGGTCCTAAAGAACCAGCTCAAATTTGCTTTAAAGTGGAAGAAAGCTCTGAGGAAGGGAGTGTGTCTTTTCCGAAACATGTCAATTTTCAACTACAGTGACTTGACAACCTAGATGCTGGAGTTGTGATTGTTATGCCTTTAATCTTCTCATGTTTGTAAGTGTTTTGGGCATTTTTTAATAAATCAAAAGTGGAATGAAAAGCCTAACCATATATATTCTCAAAAATGTTCCCTCCTCTCCTCCTCAAACTTAGCCCTTGTACACACGGTCGGAGAATCCGTCGGAATGTGTCCTATCGGACCGTGTCGTCGGATAATCTGACTGTGTGTGGTATGCATCGGACTGATTCCGTCGGAATATCCGTCGGACCCAATTTTCCAACATGTTGGAAATATTTCCCGACCAACTGGGCTGATCGGACATACTCCGATCATGTGTAGAGAATTTTGATCGGACCAAGTGCCACGCATGCTCAGATCAAATTCCTACATCAAAGCTATTGGCTACTAGCCTGAACGTAGTCCCATCGTAACGAAATTACGTCATCACGTTCTGAAAGATCGTATTTTTTCGCCAACTTTGTCCGACCGTGTGTATGCAACAGTTTCGGACAAGATCCGACGGACAAAATCCGACGGGCAAAATCCGACGGATTTGGTTGTGGAAATCTCTGACCGTGTGTACAGGGGCTTATCCTGCCTAAACGGTATAAAAAAAAATGGTATACTTTAAATCCACAAGGGCTTAGTCATGTGATCATGCAACTGCGGCTACCCTTTGTCAGTCAGTCACTGCTGTAGGGAAAGGGAAGGAGAGCCGATAATGGCTGGGCCATTGGAGTCTTTGGGTGATGTCATGGCTCCCAGAATTCAGAGCCGTGATAAGCCCTCCCTTACACAGAGCTGCATGATCAGGTAAGTACACAGATCTTTTTTTATACAGGTTAAACAGGATAGGCAGGAGGAAGGCAGAGAGAAAATTTGTAATAGACATGTGCGATTAATTAATATTCACACAAATTTTTCGTTATTTGGAGATTCGGATGTATTCGAATACCGGAATAACAGTATATACTAAGTTTACTGAATGTTCCGACTAATGAAACTACATTTTTCCAAATTTTCAGAAATTCAAACTAAAATTTTAATCAAATTTTCCATTTGAATTTTAACTGTAAACATACAGTATCTCACAAAAGTGAGTACACCCTCACATTTTTGTAAATATTTTATTATATCTTTTCATGTGTCAACACTGAAGAAATAACACTTTGCTACAATGACTCAACACACTGCCATTAATGTGTAAACCGCTGGCAACAAAAGTCAGTACACCCCTAAGTGAAAATGTCCAAATTGGGCCCAAAGTGTCAATATTTTGTGTGACCACCATTATTTTCCAGCACTGCCTTAACCCTCTTGGGCATGGAGTTCTCCAGGACTTCACAGATTGCCACTGGAGTCCTCTTCCACTCCTCCATGATGACATCATGGAGCTGGTGGATGTTAGAGACCTTGCACTCCTTCACCTTCCATTTGAATATGACCCACAGATGCTCAATAGGGTTTAGGTCTGGAGACATGCCTGGCCAGTCCCTCATCTTTACCCTCAGCTTCTTTAGCAAGGCAGTGGTCATCTTGGAGGTGTGCTAGGGGTCATTATCATGTTGCAATGTTGCCATGCGGCCCAGTCTCCAAAGGGAGGGGATCATGCTCTACTTCAGTATGTCACAGTACATGTTGGCAGTCGATGAACTGTAGCTCCCCAGTGACGGTAGCACTCATGCAGCTCCAGACCATAACACTCCCACCACCATGCTTGACTGTAGGCAAGACACACTTGCCTCTGTACTCCTCACCTGGTTGCCACCACACACTTGACACCATCTGGACCAAACACGTTTTCCCTTGGTCTCACCAGACCATGGGACATCGTTCCAGTAATCCACTTCCTTAGCCTGCTTGTTTTCAGCAAATTGTTTATGGACATTCTTGTGCATCATCTTTAGAAGAGGCTTCCTTCTGGGACGACAGCCATGCAGACCAATTTGATGCAGCGTGTAGCGTATGGTCTGAGCACTGACAGGCTGACCCCCCACCCCTTCAACCTCTGCAGCAATGCTGGTAGCACTCATTCATCTATTTCCCAAAGACAACCTCTGGATATGACGCTGAGCATGTGCACTCAACTTCTTCAGTCAACTATGGTGATGCCTGTTCTGAGTGGAACCTGTCCTGTTAAACCGCTGTATTGAAGAATTAAAAAAAATTAGAATACAAAATCCTAATACGAATCAACGAAACTAAATAACTAGATTAATGAATCTAAACGAAATTGAACAAATTTATTTGTCATGCACCTGTCTAATTTTTAACAATAAATATAGCTAGGGTTTTCTTCCATTTTAAGCTCCATCCCAGTTATTCTGTCTACTGCAATTCTGGCATTTGTCAACTGAATGACAACAGCAGAGGTCAGTCCCAGGAGAGGGCGGAGCATTTTAACGACTTTGAGAGAAGTCAAGGCCCTGTGAAGTGTTTGGTCTCAGATTCCAAGGGAGCTCCACAGACATCTGAAGGCTTAATTGTTGTTACTATTGGCACTGCTCAGGCCAATGCATGTTAAATTTTTAGGAAAGTACATCCTCCTATTAGGGAAAAAAGAGAATGGATTCTCGCATTAAACAAAAGAAATGGCCAGGGAAAAAAAATATAGCAGTTGTGTGATTGGAGACAACACTAAAGGAGATCATTTTTGCACCGCCATTTACTTTAATGGGAGTAATTTTGGGATGAGAGTGAGATGATCTGCATTGGACCACAGCAAGTCCCCTCCTGCGATACATAACTAGCTGGCTGAGAAGCGAGGCCTTTTCCTTTACGCCTGCAGTGCAACAGCTGCTCTCCGCTTTGACCTTAATTATACCTTGTTAGAGTAACGAGTACTAATGTATATGTATGAGGGGCCTCCTTCATGCTTTTGACAACATTTTAGGAAGCTGCTGTCCATGAGAAATTACCCTAGAAGAATGAAGAGAAGGAGACAGGTTTGTGCATTATTCCCCATAATTGTTCTCTGACATACAGTAAAAGGCCATACATAAAGTTATATGACATCAACATGTGTCATACAATTCTATTTTTGCAAGATAGACAAGGTGCCATCCAACTGAACCTACATTATAAATATACATGCCTGGCCTGTACAGGGTTGGTAGATCCTGAAATTGTCACTAGGCAGCATACACCCAGAAGAGAAGAACGATGGGGTTTATGTGAAGGTTGCTCACAGTGAAAAATCAAATGCAGAATCCGCTTCCTCATCTTCATTTAAATACACCCTAGACCAGTGGCGACGGGGGGGGGGGGGGGTTGGTCATCAAACCAACAACACCACCCCCGCGGGACACAGACGGGTAGGAGGCGCTACCTCACTACAACCACTGATGTATTCCCCTGTAGGGTTTAAAGGATTGGAATTGCAGTATAAATTCTTGTATTAAATGAACCCTGACGGGTTCCTCGTGTGACCATCAAGGAAAGTTTAAAACTGAGTGAAAGTTCAGTACTAGCAATAGCTATTCCAGTAATTGATGAAGGACAGATTCATTAATGAACAGAGTGCAGGCAGCTCTATCTGTATCATGGATGGATAGTATGCCAGCTTGCAATGCATCCAGCACAGTGTGAAGGAACGCAGAGTGCAGCAAGTCACTGCATGTGTTTTAGTTCTGATCACAGCAGAGAATAGGAGATCCTCCGAGACTCATGGTTATGGATGCAGGACATTCCAGAGAGTTCTGACCATCTTGGTGGCTCAGCTAATACAACAGCCATCCACGGCTTCTCCTCCCAGCCAAACAGGAAGTGGGTCCCAAGACTCCCAGTCTCAGGACCCGCTTCCTGATTGGCCGGGAGGAGAATCAGGAAGACAATAGGAAATATTAATTCGCTATTGTCACACAACTGGGTGGGCTCCGGGGGCAGTGCTCTGTGCCCTGAGCTCAGCCTTTCTTGAAGCCAATTAGAGTCTCAGGCTCTAATCATGTGCTTCAAAAAACAAAAAACATTGAAATCCATGCATCCGGCACTCTACGTTTAGATTAGGGGCTGGACGCATAGATTACAGGGGAACAGCTCCCGTGCACCCCTATGGATGGGCCGCCACTGCCCTGGACTCCCCTAAGTGACAGTAATAGTATGGCAAAGTAAAATCTGCCATCCTGGTGCTGGTATCGTTTGGTGTGGAAAGGTCACAGGGGGAGGTCACTTCCCCTCCTTCATCACAGGGGAACTCAGCATAAGAGGGGGAGTAAGCAAACAGAGGGTTAAGTTTACTTTAGGGAGCGTTAAGGTTGAGCTATAAGAAAGGTTAGTGTACATGGGGGTCATAGTTTTTAAAGTGGTTGCAAACCCTCACATATACTCAGTGAAGTGACTGGCCTCAGATGATACACAGAGATAAAACAAATCCTCCTACATACATTTTACTTATTTATCTGCAGTCTTTTCTTGACTACAACCCTTCAAAAGTACATTGTGATAAAATCCTTCTGCATCTGTAAGGAGTACAGAGGAGGGGCAGAGACTGTAGTTACAGCTTGTATGCACTGTGTGAGAGCTGACTGGAGGAAAGAGACACCCCCCACATCCCCTCTACATAAGCAGAGGAATGAAGGAACATGCAGAGCTGTATTCTGAATAGACAAGCTCCTTGCTTATCTCCCTCCCCGACACAATTTGTATCTCTGGTGTCGAGGAAACTTCTCAGAAGTGACTCATGCTGATAACAGAGGAAGGAAGCACCAGAGAGAAAGGACATTTAGTGCTTTGGAGAGAGATGAGTAAACACTACAGATATATGTGCTATGTTCAAATTTCATGACTGGGGTTTACAACCACTTTAACCACTTAAGGACCAGGCCTCTTTTTCAGACTTGGTGTTTTCATGTTTAAAACTGTTTTTTTTGCTAGAAAATTACTTAGAACCCCCAAACATTTTATATTGTTTTTTTTCTAACACCCTAGAGAATAAAATGGCGGTCATTGAAATACTATTTTTTACACCGTATTTGCGCAGCAGTCTTACAATCGCACTTTTTTTGGAAAAAATTCACTTTTTTGAATAAAAAAATAAGACAACAGTAAAATTAGCCCAATTTTTTTTAGATTGTGAAAGATAATGGTACGCCAAGTAAATTGATACCCAACATGTCACGCTTCAAAATTGCGCCCGCTCGTGGAATGGCGTCCAACTTTTAGCCTCAAAAATCTCCATAAGCGACATTAAAAAAATTCTACCGGTTGCATTTTTTGCGTTACAGAGAAGGTCTAGGGCTAGAATTATTGCTCTCGCTCTACCGATCGCGGCGATACCTCACATGTGTGGTTTGACCACCGTTTTCATATGCGGGCGCTACTCACATATGCGCCCGCTTCTGTGCGCAAGCTCGTCGTGACGGGGTGTTTTTAAAAATTTTTATTTTTTATTTTAATTGATTTTATTTATTTTTACACTGTTTTTAAAAAAAATAAAAATGGATCACTTTTATTCCTATTACAAGGAATGTAAACATCCCTTGTAATAGAAAAAAGCATGACAGGTCCTCTTAAATATGAGATCTGGGGTCAAAAAGTCCTCAGATCTCATATTTGGGCTAAAATGCAAAAAAAAAAAAAGAAAATCTGACATTTAAAAAAAATATACCTTTAAGAGGTATGGGCGGAAGTGACGTTTTGACGCCTCCTCCGCCCTCCTATGGTATAGAGACAAGTGGGGGCCATCTTAGCCTCACTTGTCTCTATGCCCAGCTAGGAAGAGGACCCGATCCCCTCCGCCGCTACCGACGGCTCCGGTAAGCGGCGGAAGGTGCGGGAGGGCGGCGGGAGGGGGGGTGGCACTTCTCCCGCCGCCGATAGCGGTGATCTCGCGGCGATTCCGCCGCGGAGACCACCGTTATCGTACAGCCGACCGCCGCCTGAAGAGATGGATATCTCGGTTGTGGCAGCAGCTGCTGCCGTTACCGAGATATCCCTCTTCAAAAATAGGACGTACATCGGCAAGTGGGTAAGTGTGTAAAGAGTGGTTTAAAAAATAAATACAATTTTATTCAGGTATGAATTATTAACTCAGAAAAGTACCTTCTGTTGCTCTCAGCCTCCTTCAAATTTCCTTAGAGGGTGGCTATGTTCATTCTTCATGGTCCCACTGTATGCATGAATGTAGCCACTATCTCTTGGTTGCTCCCGAGGTTTAGTAAGGGCTTTGGACTATGGGATTTATAGTGTGCATATAGTAGTGTTCATGATCACAACTAACATGCACTGCTAGTTTTAAACAAACAGACGTGAGGGAGCAAAGCAGAGGTTCAAGATTTCATAGAGGATGTTAGGAGGAAGCAGAAATATACATTTCATGAAAAACATATTACAGAGCCATTAATTAGTGGATGCGTATATATTATTTCTGGAAAATAAGGATATAGTTTCGTGTTACTTTAAGGCTGGGGTTAAAGAGACAATGTCAGGGTTGGCTTTGCAGGGAAAGTTAGTGTTGGAGCTGGGGGTCACAGGGATGGTTTGGCATGAGGGTTGGTGTCACCTAGAGGGCTACAGTGAGCACTAGTGTTAGGGTTTTGGCTACAGGAATGGTTAATGTTGGGGCTGAATTAAAGTGGAAGGTTAGTGTTAAGGCTGGGGTTAAAGGGACAGATAGAGTTAAGGCTTGTTCATATCATTTGCATTGAGCTGCACTGGACAGCCTTGCCTAGCACAGTCCAATCACAAAGAAAAGGTAACGGTATCTGCGTTGCAGTGTTGTGTGCTGAAAAAAAAATACTGCATGCAGTACTTTTTTCAGCACAGCTGGTTGTTATGCAAAGTATTGCAAAGCTGCTCCGTGAATAGAACTTGTGACATTTCAATTCAGCTCTAACAAAATAAAGAAAAGAAAAAAGGTAACTAGTGTGATGCGCCCTATAAATTGACAAGGGCTCTTAGGGTTAGAAATACAGGGATGGTTGATGTTAGGGTTGGAGCTAGAGCAAAGGTTAAGCTGGCCATAGATGGTCACTCCTGCTCAACAAAAGTCGATCTAATGATTGACTTCCATTGAATGGGCTTTTTGGAAAACTTTGCTTAAAACGGAGGTTCACACAAAAAGTGAACTTCCACTTTTCGGAACCCTCCCACACTCCGGTGTCACATTTGGCACCATTCAGGGGGGAGGGGGGGGTGCAGATACCTGTACAATACAGGTATCTGCACCCACTTCTGGGAATAGACTCCCGCGGGAGTCACGCCGCCTCGCGTCACCCCCCGCTGTGTTCTGGGAAACACACAGGTCCCAGAACACAGCAGGGACCAGTGAGGACGCAGAGCGCAACTCGCACATGCGCAGTAGGGAAGCGAAGCCACAATGCTTCACTTCCTGATTCCTCACCGAGGATGGTGGTGGGGGCAGCTGAGAGGCGAGCTATTGCTTGGTTATGACTGCTGACATCGCGGGCACCATGGACAGATAAGCGTCCATTTGTTAAAAGTCAGCAGCTGCAGTATTTGTAGCTGCTGGCTTTTAATATTTTGAGTGGACCCCTGCTTTAATCAGTAGTTGCAGCCAATTGGCTGCAGCAACTAACCAGTGTATTCTGACAGCAGAGTCTTTACTGTCAAAATGCAATGGGGTTGATTTACTAAAGGCAAATTGACTGTGCACATTGCAAAGTGCAGTTGCACTCTGCAAGTGCAGTTGTTCCAGAGCTTAGTAAATGAGGTAATACCCAATCAGAATACTCAATCATGTACAAGGAAAATAAAAAATATAAACAGCATTTTTGCTGGCACTTGATTGGATGATGGAAGTCAGCAGAGTATCTGCTCATTTACTGAGCCCTGGAGTAACTGCTCTTGCAGAGTGTCTATTTGCCTTTAGTACATCAACCACATTCCCAACCCTAGAATTCCTCTATCTACCTTGCTTGTGTGGATGGAGAAATCCATTTTTTTTTTTTATTCAGCAGTCTGAACCAATAAAAATGATCACTCTGAGCCTAAGGCTAGTCTTGGTGTCAGGATTGGTGAAAAGAGGGTTTGTTTTGGGAATGTGATTACAGAGACGGCTGTCTCATTACTGTCCTCAGCTACCCTTCATAAAGTCCCCCCCTGTCTTTTCCAACAATGGGAGGCACAGTAGGTCTGGACAGAGGGCAGGAGCTGCAAGCTGGTGCCCTACATCCTAGCAAACAATCACCTGCTTGTTAACTCGGGCAGCCCCCGAACTCTGTGCAGAGCTGAACTACTGCCTGCTGTTGGCTCTGTGAGAATGACAGAGGAGGCAGTAATGGCTGAGGGGCAGAACGGCTCCTAAATGGTGAAACCTCAGCAGTCCGGATGAGAAATTGACTCAGTCTGTATCCGAACCAGAGTCCTCCATTTAGTGATGCTTGTTCTATACTTTGTGTTTGCCTTAATCCAAACCACTTAGTGTGATTTGCTCTATCCTATGGTATCTGCATGAGTCCCTTGACTCTGTCACTGACAGGTTATGTAGACTCCAAGTGATCCAGAGGGAAGCAGAATGGAGCCCCAGCACGCAGCCAGTGACTGACAGTCTCAGCTGTGTATGTTTCCCTTTGAGATTGTGTAGGGGGGTGTCCTTTCCATCCACTCAGGTTTCAGATTACACTCAGCTCCCCACTCTATGCTGTGCAATGTGTGAAATTAGATCTCCACCTCCTGCCTCCTGGCAATTAGAGATGTTGTGTAAACTGTTCACTTCGAACAGCTGTAGAGAAGAGAGGGTTGCAGAAATACAGGTGCAACTTATGCAGGAGGATTTGTGTCATCTCTGTATCACCTGAGTCTAGTCACTTCACTGGGTATATGTAAGGGTTTTCAACAGCTTTAAGCAATAAATATGTAGCATGGAAAATTATTTAGTACACACCCATGACAGGCCATTAAAACAGTCTTGCATATTACTTGCTGCAAACGGACCTGCATACTTACAGAAAACCTATTTTTTGCCCTTGAATACATAGCAGATCAAACGTACTTTTGTGTATCCTGTAAAGTGTTAAACTGACAGATCAGTAGCTCACAAGTGTGGATCCGCCGCTGCAGGTGCTGTCCCGCCACGTGAATAATTTCATTTGGAAAGTGCCAACTGAGTAAGCAATTTACAGCAAGATTTGTGCTATTTCAATAAATGGAAAATAAAGTATGGCAGTGGATAAAAGCTGAGCAAATCTGATACATAATAGATTGCGGTAAAAAAAAGAGATACCAGCGTATGCTGTTGACACATTGGATTCCACAAAGAAACACCACCATGGTGACTGCAGTCTATGGGCTATATATGGAAAAACGTTCACACAAAGAAGTGATATCATCGCCCTACAATCCTCACTGTAAGAAAGCTGTGTTACACAGTCTGTTTAAAGGGAAAATATTCTTTTACTCTGTACATCAGGAACGTCAACCTAAAGTTGAACTCCAGGCCAACACCTAAATACACAGATAAAATGCATATATGGGAGCGATTTTATTAGCCAATATGCACTATATTGTCAAAGTATTGGTACACCTGCCTTTACACGCACATGAACTTTAATGGCATCACAGTCTTACTCCCCAGGGTTCAACACTGAGTTTGCCCACCCTTTTTTTAACAGCTATAACAACTCCAGGTGTTTTATCAGGTTGAGGTGCAGGCCAGTAAACTTCCTCCACTCCAAACTTAGGCCGCGTACACACACGGGGACTGTTCGCTCAACTTTGTCCGCTGAACAGTGTTTCGGCGGACAGTCCGCTCGTGTGTGGGCTTTCAGCGGACAGTTTTAGCGGACAGTCTGCTGAACAAAGTTTTTCGGAAATTCCGAAAAACTGTCCGCTGAAACTTTGTTTCAGCGAACAGTCCCCTCGTGTGTAGGCTTGTTCGTCAAACTAAGTTCCGCGCATGCTCAGAAAGGATTTACACGCCGAAGTTTGCATTGCAGTGTATAGGACGTCGTATTTTTCGTCCCGTCGTACGTGCCGTTCACGTCATCGCGCACGGTTTCAGCGGACTGTTCGTTCGTCGTGTGTGGGCAAGTTCGTCCATGCTAATTTTGAGCGGACTGTCCGCTGAAACTGTTTGACGGACAAAGTTGAGCGAACAGTCCCCGCGTGTGTACGCGGCCTTAGGCCGCGTACACACAGGCGGATTGTCTGAACCGTGTTTCAGCGGACAATCTGAACCGTGTTTCAGCGGACAATCCGCTCGTGTGTGGGCTTCAGCGGACTTTTTCAGCGGACTGTCTGACGAACAAAGTCTTACGGAATTTCCGAAATTTTGTCCGTTCAAACTTGGTTTTGTCCGTCCAAACTTGGTTTCAGCGGACAGTCCGCTCTTGTGTAGGCAAGTTGGACGAACTAAGTATGGCGCATGCTCAGAAAGGATTTACACGGCCGAAGGTTGCATTGCAGTGTATAGGACGTCGTTTTTCTAGTCCCGTCGTACGTGCTGTACACGTCATCACGCACGCTTTCAGCGGACTGTCTGCTCATCGTGTGTGGTCAAGTCCGTTCATGCAAATTTTGAACGGACTGTCTGTCGGATTGTCTGACGAACTTAGTTGGGCAGACAATCCGCCCGTGTGTACGCGGCCTTACTCATCCATGTCTTCATGGACTCAACTCAACATTAAACCCTACGGACTAAGACTGGATGTCATTAAAGCTCATGTGTGTGTAAAGGCAGGTGTCCCAATACTTTTGACAATATAGTGTATATTTATTTCTGAGATTTACCTACTTCCTGCAAACAGCTCAGCCCTATCTGGCAGGGCAGAAGACCTAATTTTCTTTGCTGCACTTTCTAACTCTTAGGCCGCGTACACACGGGCGGATTGTCTGTCCAACTTAGTCCGCTGAACCGTGTTTCAGCGGACAATCCGCTCGTGTGTGGGCTTCAGCGGACTTTTTCAGCGGACAATCTGACGAACAAAGTCTTACGGAATTTCCGTAAGACAGTCCGTTCAAACTTGGTTTTGTCCGTCCAAACTTGGTTTCAGCGGACAGTCCGCTCGTGTGTAGGCAAGTTGGACGGACTAAGTATGGCGCATGCTCAGAAAGGATTTACACGGCCGAAGGTTGCATTGCAGTGTATAGGACGTCGTTTTTCTAGTCCCGTCGTACGTGCTGTACACGTCATCACGCACGCTTTCAGCGGACTGTCTGCTCATCGTGTGTGGTCAAGTCCGTTCATGCAAATTTTGAACGGACTGTCTGTCGGATTGTCTGACGAACTTAGTTGGGCAGACAATCCGCCCGTGTGTACGCGGCCTTACAGGTTTTGTCTCCCCCCAGCCTGTGACTGAATAGTGAAGAAGAAGAAGCAGCAGACTGATGACTGAGCTCATCTGCTCTCCACCTCCTATCGGCATGATCCTCAGTAGCACATGAGCACTGCAGTGCAACTGATTGGCTCTTTGCGCTGCTTCTTTCTTTCCCAGTCTGTGATCTGTTGAACAATGGACTATGAGTGATTCAAATTTAGATACTTACATTGCTTGCATAAAATAAAATACATATAAGAATGTATTAGAGAATAATTCCAGGCATCGGTATGTTATACATAGTTACATTTGTCCAGCTTGGTCCAGTGTAACTGTATATATGACATACCATGATATCCCCGGAAGCTGGGACTCACTGAAGTAGGCTCTCTTACTTGCTTACTTACTCTTACTATCTCCACTTGCTTCCAGTTTTCGTGCATTGTGAACACAGGAGGTTGGCCACTCAACACAGACACCATTCAGAGAATGCTTTGCATCCTCTGAACAAATGCAAAGCGTTCTCTGGTTGGACGGGGTGAAGTGTGTGACATCTCCACCCTGCCTCTCCACTTCGTCCAATGAAAGAACACTTTGCATTCATTCAGAAAATGCAAAGCATTCGCCTGTGCCAAGCAGCCAACTTCCTGTGTTGAAAATGCATCAAGCTGGCCAGAACGGGACCCGGGAAACACGGGATCATTTTCAGCTTCCGAGGGCATTGGCCAGGTGTAATATATAAAGTACATAGTCATATTGATCGAAACTGGACCCATGTAACCAGGGCCGTCTTTAAGGCAGGGCAAAAGGGGCAGCTGCCCTGGGCCCTGTCATTGTTGGGGGGCCCCAAAACAGCTGCCTCATATTTGCTAACTATCCAGGTTTAAATTCCCTTGTAGTTTTATTCCTGTGCTGTGTCCCAATATCTCAGTGTGAAGTGCTGATACTAATGCTGCCCAGCTCTGCCTTATTGTTGTTTGCAGATGACTCACCTGCAGACCCTGTGTTTACATGTAAATAACTGGAATTCATAAGTAAATAGCTGCGGCCGGCGGCATTCCTATGTATATCATGCTCCCCTGCTGTGATGCGGTGATGTGCTGTAACCTCTAGCAACTAATCAGTGAGCCGTAATATGCGCTGTAACCTCTAGCAACTAGTCAGTAAGCAGTAATGATATGCTGTAACTGCTGGCAACCAATCGCAATTGCTGCCTGATCTGATACAGAAAACAGATTTTAAGTCTAGCTGCTATTTATTGTATGTCTCAGAGTAGGTGGAGAGGGAAATTGCATGGGCCCAGGGTCCAATCTATATTAAAGACGGCCCTGCATGTAACTATGTATAACATAACGATGCCTGGAATTATTCTTTCATTGTTACAGAACTGTGTTAATATGTGTCTTCTTATAACTGCCTGGAGTTTTGAAAATCTGTTTGAAGCTGGGACAATTCAAACTGAACACATGATGAAAAAATACATATATTGTAGTTACCTATAAGGATCACGCACACTTTACCATTGCACTGCAGTGTGGCACTGGCAACAAATGGGATTTAAAAAGTATTGCATTAAGGCAGCCCACTGAAAATCAACCAACCACAATGCACCAAAAATTGGACATGGTCATTTTTTTGCAATACACAACAGCACACAGCAAATTCATGAAAACCATCAGAGCTGCAAGCATAGTCATGTATGTTAATATTGCCTTATACTGGTTAATCAATATTGACCAGCATAGGAGAACCGGCCTAGGAGATCTTCCCATGAGACTGGTCAGTCAGTAGGTGTCTTTATAGGAAGAACAGAGCCTATAGATGTGCATTCATCTCTTAGGCCGCGTACACACGCGGGGACTGTTCGCCCAACTTTGTCCGCTGAACAGTGTTTCGGCGGACAGTCCGCTCGTGTGTGGGCTTCAGCGGACAGTTTCAGCGGACAGTCTGACGAACAAAGTTTTTCAGAAATTCGGTAAAACTGTCCGCTGAAACTTGGTTTGAGCGGACAGTCCGCCCGTGTGTAGGCTTGTTCGTCAAACTAAGTTCCGCGCATGCTCAGAAAGGATTTACACTGCGAAGGTTGCATTGCAGTGTATAGGACGTCGTATTTCTAGTCCCGTCGTACGTGCCGTTCACGTCATCGCGCAAGTTTCAGCGGACTGTTCGTTCGTCGTGTGTGGCCAAGTCCTTCAATGCTAATTTTGAGCGGACTGTCCGCTCAAACTGTTTGACGAACAAAGTTGGGCGAACAGTCCCCGCGTGTGTACGCAGCCTTATAGTTCTAGGCAACTTTAAATAGAAAATGTTGTTCCAGCGGCACACAAATCTTTTTCGCCTTTTCTTTAATTGAACAGATGTATGTCCAGTGCAATGTACAGATAAATTACATGGGTTTCAGGCTCTTAATAAGAAATCTTCTCACGTTGCCTTGGTAGCAAAAGCTGCAAAACATTTTCAAGGTCTCCAAGCTAAAATGTTAAATGCTAGTGGTTGTGTAATAATGGCCACTCATGCACAAGACAGCCATCCCTGGCCAAATCTCCTGCAAAGCTTTCTGACACTGTATGACTTTATTGTCACAGCAGCAACACACACAGCCTAATCTTCCCCTCTATGGGAGGACAAGTCCTATGTGGTCCCAGCCTATGCACACTTCCTGAGAGTGCCTGGAGAGGGAGCTAGGGTTAAATATAGGCCAGGGTAGTGTAAACAGAGACAAACCCAACAAAGTACTTACAATATTCTTTCCTTCCCTCCTTACCCTTTTACTTCTTTTCATCCTTTCTTGCTTCCTTTTTTCCTGCCCCTACTCTTTTACTTACTTTAATCACCCCTTTATTGTTTACTTGCTCATTTCCTTCCTTCCTTTCCTTTCTTCCTTCCTTTCTCCCTTCCCTACCAATTTACTTAATTCCTTAATCCCTCAATATGGGAAAGTTCCCCCAGGGTTTTTTTTAGCAGCAGGATAAGTAATTAGAATGAGTAATTTAATATAGAAAAATAAATTCTTTATTAAAGTTTACATAAGATAATACCGTGGCAGTTGAAATATGAGCTCTGGTAGGAGAATAAGAACCATTCCAAATACATAAAATGTAAACACAGAATTATACATGGCATTACATATCAGAATGTCAGTTGTATAAAAAAATTGACACGTTTCGACCCATACAGTTAGGGTCTTCTTCAGAGATTAAGTTTGCTGCAAAGAGATTACATTTTAAATGTTAAATTTTGACAGATAATTCAAAATTGTAGTATAGAGAGTATGGATATAACATATAGTTACCCAATGGAACGTGTATTCGGAGAAACCCTCCTAACCAGAATTCCCTTAAGAGCTGTCAAATGATCCCGCGTGCTCCCCGGCCGGACGGTACCCCGAAGGATGATGCCACTCCAAGAGGTGCCTTCTTACAAGAAGTCACACGTTCGGGCACCCCCTAGTACATACCAGGTTGGATGGTCAGCACCTGCAGCAAATTCCCAGGGTACCTCTTTTTATATGTGTCTTTCCCATGCTACTTCCTTAATCCCTCTATTGCTTACTTTCTCTTTTCCTTCCTTCCTTTCAATCTCTTTTCCTCCCTGCTTTGATTCCCTTTACTTTTTCCTTCCTCACACTTTTGTTCTTCCGTTCTCCCTATACTTGTTCCATTCTTCCTTCCTCCCTTCCCTCCTTCATTTCTTGCTTCCCCTCTCCTTCTTTCTATTCTCCATTTACTTGTTCCTGATTCCTTTCCTCCTCCTTTACTTCCTTCCTCCCCTATCCCTTTATGTACTTCCATCATCCCTTTATTTAATACTTCCTCTTTTCTTTCTTCCTCCTTTCCCGCTTCCCTCTTTGCAACATTCTTTACTCCTTCCTTCCTTTATTTCTTCCTTCCATGCATCCCTTCCTTCATTCATCATTCCAGGTTTCTAACCTAAATAAGATGCCACATGTGGTCATTGAACCACAAAGTGAACAGAGCTGAAATCTTTCAGCAGCGTAGTGGTCAGAACACCAAGCAGAATCTTGAGTTATCGCGAACGCAGTTTCAGAATGTGGAATCGCATTATATGGAGTAATATACATTTGCATTTATTATTGTTTTGCCATACATCATGGTGCTTTACTTTAGCACAGTTGCAGTACTTCCTGGACAGGATTGGCAGTTTTCCAGTTGAACTTACTTGTTGACAGGAGTTTTGTTGTAAATTCTATCCATATCTCTGATGTTCGATGGCATCTTTTGTGCAACACTAAAACTAAAGTCATTATTTTAAGCACAAAACTGTGTCGTGCAGTCAGTCCGCAGCTGCAACCAGGCAGACAGATGGCAAATTCTTAAAAGTTCCCGAGATCATAGCAGGAAATGGCTGCAGAGCCGTCTCCACTTTTCTGCTAACTCAGGCTGTAAGAGGAGGTCAGTGGTGGCTCATACATACATTCATACGGTTACCCAAACAAAACACACAGATGCAGTGACAGTTAATCTGCTCCGAGGCATCCGGAGAGCAGAGCTCTGCCAGCCGACCAGCACATAACATAATGGGCTTTCTTCAGCTGTCACTCAGAAGAAATTATTCCACAGAAAGTGTTGGAATGTGTCAGGTTTTTTATGCAAATATTTTATGCAGAGATTTGCATATTTAAAGAGCAACTCCAGCCAGATCATTTTAAAGTACATGTAAACCCAAACAATCTCCTTTATAAAAAATAGACTATTTCATATTTTCACATTTTTTTCATTCTTTGTTGCATCCCAGTGCTGCTGATCTATGCCACCACTTTGCAGCCTCTTCCTGTCTACAGCTGCATGGCATTTCTCAGGGTTGGTTTATTTATTGTGACAACAGCAGATCATGCCTGTGAAATCTGGATTAAAAACAGCCACTTGCAGGCTCCAGGAAATGAGGATTAAAAAAACAACAAAGGTTTTTTTTCCCATAGTTGCACCTGCATTGCCAACTTTCAGTAAATTTACAGTTTGTAAAATGCCCATAATGGACATTCACAGACAGATGCCACAATTACAAAAATAACTGTAAATTTACTTAAAGTTGGCCAGGGCCGATCCCGGGCTGGTGCGTGGGGTGTTCCCCCCCCCCCCCGGCACTGCAGGGGGGGTGCTGAAGTGTCGGACTGCTCTCCTCCCTCCTCCTCTCCTTGTGTCACACACAGAGCCAGTTCTAGCATAAGCCAGCTTCTATCTTGCCAGGAGGCAGGGCCAATCCTGGGCAGGTGTGCGGGGTGCTCCGTGGGCGCCGAAGTGTCAGACTGCTCTCTTCCTCCTCTCCTTGTGTCACACACAGAGCTGGTTCTAGCATAAGGCAGCTGTTAGGGCGCCAAGAGACAGGGCCGATCCTGGGCGGGTGCGTGGGGTGCTCCGCACCCTGGCACTGCAGGGGGGGGGGGGCGCGGAAGTGTCAGGCTGCTCTCCTCCCTATGTGTCACGAACAGAGCCGGTTCTAGCATAAGGCAGCTACTAAGGCGCTAGGACCCTTAGTTGGCAACCCTGGTCAATCCTTGGGCTCAATCAACAGTGCAGGGGTATGCTTTTCTGAAGCTTTACTGGAGAACTTGAACTTGGATGGAATTAGGGTTACTCTGGGATACTTAAATAACTCTAGTAGCAACTTGAGGATACCAATCTTCTTCCTATTATTGTGAGCAGAGTCCTTGCACAAGCAGTTAGTGGACTGAGCTATACCAGGACACCATGCGCAATGTCCCCTTTTGAGCAACGCTGACTCTAGCCCTATGAGGGATAGCAGCAGCACACAGTCTCAGGGATCTCTCTTTCCAGTCTGTACTCTCTAATGTCCTTAGATAATTGAATGCCTCCTTCTAATATCTTCCAGACACCTTTTCCAGTTATACCAGACCAGAACCACACAGACGAAATCCCTCAATCAGCTCCAGCAACTTTCAGTAGAAAAGGCCCCACAGCTAGCCTAGCTGGGACCCCGTTGAACAGCAGACACATGGCAGCCTGCCCTCCAGGCTGGGATCTCCTCCTCTGAGAAAAGAATCCCTCTGCTCCAGGTCTCAGAGTATTTATGCTACTTCCCAGCCACTATCTAGGCACCTCTCACCAGGGATTGGTCAGGGCTGCATAAATATTTAGCTGCATGCACTGACTCTCCCAGAACCTTTCCAGACAGCCAGAGGGAAGCAGTCATCCATGCAGCCAGTGAAACAAAGAACAGACCAAAACAATGGCATGCAGCTCAACTGATTACAGTAAGCCAGTAAGTAAATTCACCTAATCTAGAACCTAGCTAGGAGAGAAAAAGAGAAAGAGAAATAGAGAAAGAGAAAGAGAAAAAGAAAAAAACAGAAAGAGAAAAAGAGAAAGAGAATAAGAGAAAGAGAGAGATGGTTATCACCCTATAACAGAAAGTGATTAAACATGGACCTCCATGGCAAGATCCTACATGCATGCTACTTGTAGGATAATGAGCCTTGGAACACCAGAGCTTTTTCTGTATTGCTGGATTGAGTCTGTATTGAGGGGCTCATTCACACCACAATGTTATAAAAATGCAGAGAAAATTCATGCCTATTAATGCATGTGTTCTTTTATACATTGAAGAGAGATTTTATTTCTGTAAGGACACATCAAGGGTCCATATTACGCCCCTGAAAGGAGTGGACAGGACATACGCTGTTTTCTATGTATCCTTGAGCTGAGCCTGCTTTGATCAGTGCAGCTCACCAGACACGGTGTGAATAAGCCCTTATTGCCTGTGTCTGCTACAGAGATATTGCTGTGCTGACCCTTCATGCTGGTAATTTTTTGTGCTTTGTTTCAAACTATTCTAAAATGTTAATTCCTCTTTAAGTAACCTTCGACTGTCTCCAGTGACTGTGACTACCCGTGAAACGCTTGTTACAGTATATGCTGTCCCATGGACTTACGGCTTGTTAACTGCTATTAGAAGCACAAAATTAACATTCTTGCCAATTACCTATATGTTCCAGCAAGGAGGTTGTTCTTTCAGCATGCTGGAGCACAGCTGACTCCAGGTTACGAGCTCAATACCCGGGAGGGAGCTCACTGTTAAGGCCCCCTGTAAAACATTAATGACCTCAAGCTTGCACCATGGATTACAATTACTGGACCCGTCCTGAATTATTCACAGGCTGGGCTCAGCATGCGCAGCGTGCGGTGCAGCATCTGTCAGTATGTGATATCTTACTATTGATTTGCCTTTCTCAGACCCCTCTAGCCATGAACAGCTAGACTGCGGGGAATGCAGGAAAGGACAGCAGACGGGGGGGGTTAGAAATATGTTTTGGAGGAACACCTGACAGGTGAATTGTAATGATCTGGCCCAGTGAAAAGTGACTGTGAATGAGACACTTTTTTTCCTTAGCAACAGAGTGCTAACAGT
Source organism: Lithobates pipiens (assembly GCF_037356315.1). Classification (NCBI taxonomy): domain Eukaryota; kingdom Metazoa; phylum Chordata; class Amphibia; order Anura; family Ranidae; genus Lithobates; species Lithobates pipiens. The sequence continues at coordinate 503,697,206 of NW_027507903.1, read as the reverse complement.
TTATATTTTCATAGTCTTACCTCCACTGTTCTAGCAGTTGCACGGGGTGTCTAACTATGACTGTGCAGTCTAAAAGGACGCAGAGTCTGACCACACTGACCAGTGTCGTAAGGCTCTATTAACACCTGATCGCAAGCGGAATAGCCGTGATTCCACCCACGATTTCATATTACTGTAAAATGCGGGGCACGTTTGCGATGCCATTACTTCTTAATGGCACCCAAATCGCACTGCAATTATGCCGCGATTATCACACTGTAAATCGGGCTGCAATCACAACGTGATTGTTACTCATAAAGAAACATGAGCGTCTTTTGGGCAACAGCGTCACCCATTGCAACTTGCCATGATTGCAGCGAGATTTACCATGCGACAATCGCGAGAATATCGCGGTGCAATTTGGGTGCCATTAGAAGCCTGAAGCCGTAAAATGCTTGTAATACACACCTAAAACGCTTTAAAAAAATGTGTAAAAAGCTGCAAAACACTTAAAAAAGCCAGAATAACCTGTGAAGAGTGTGGCTACCAGGGCTGTCTTTAATATTGATTGGACCCTGGGCAAAAAATTTCTTGGGCCCCCCCATTCAATTTCACTCTCTATCTGCTCTGACACATACAATAAATAGCAGCTATCATATTACTCTATCAGATCAGGCAGCAATTGCGATTGGTTTCCAGCAGTTACAGCATATCCTTACTGACTGGTTGTTAGAGGTTACAGCACACATTACGGCTCACTGATTAGTTGCTAGAGGTTACAGCAAATTATTTTTATCAATACCGCCAGCTGCAGCTATTTACTTACGAATGCTGCCGCTATTTACATATGAATGTCGGTTATTTACATGTAAACACAGGGTCTGCAGGTGAGTCATCTGTACACAACAATAAGGCAGAGCTGGGCAGCATTAGTACCAGCACTTCACACTGAGATATTGGGACACAGCACAGGACTAAAACTTCAAAGGACAAGGGAATTTAAACTGGGATAGTTGGCAAGTATGATGCAGCTGCTTTGGGCCCCACAACAATGACAGGGCCCAGGTTAGCTGCCTCTTTTACCCTGCCTTAAAGACGGCCCTGGTGGCTACTACACAGATATTCCAGCACAGACCACTGGAGTGGGAGGACAGGGAGCAGCAAATATTTTACAGCTAAACTGCAGGCTTATATAAAAGACGCACAATAATGCAGCTCAGTAATCATTACTACATCATGTAATGTATTTTTTAAATGCAAGCATTGTAAGTACCTGAATGTGACCAGATATCAGCCTGCTGCAGTCCCTGTACAGTAGGGATGGAGTTTAAGAGGAAGAAGCAGTACAAGAAGCCAATCAGTTCATGTGCTGAAAAGAAGCATGCTGGTTGGAGGGAAGAACACAGAGATGAGCCAATCGCAGCATTGCTTCTAATTTCACAGTCCAGTCACAAGCTGGGGCTGGTCCAGGACAATCTGGGCTCAGAGAAAGTGGGTTGAATGATACTATTAAAAGGAGGACATCTAGAGGCAGAAAAAATACTACGGAGGGAATCTGTGACTTAAAGATGAAATTTTACAGCAAAAGCTGGTTTTGTTATATTACCTTTTAACCAGTTGCCGACCGCCGCACAACGATGTACGTCGACAGAATGGCACGGGCAGGCATATGGGCGTACATGTACGCCCCTGCCTTCCCGCGGGTGGGGGGCCCGATCGGGCCCCCCCCCCGGTGCCAGCGGCGGTCGGAATCCGTTCAGGAGCGATCCGGGATGAGGGGGCGGCCATTCATTCATGGCCACCCCCTCGCGATCGCTCCTGACGAATGGAATTGCAGCATGACATCACTTCCTCTCCTGTAATGTAAACACAGGCAGAGGTAGTGATGTAATCTCTCCTCCGTGTTGGTATTTTTCGTTCCGGCACCGAGGAGAGAGGATCTGTGAGTTGCACCAACACTACACTACACAGTAGAACACCCCAGGCACACTTTCACCCCCCCTTCACCCCCCGATCACCCCCCCCAATCACCCCTGCACCCCCAGTCACAGTGACACCAATTGCATTTTTTTATTTTTTTATTATTGCATTGGTGTCATTTGTGACTGCAATAACTGTTAGGGCAGTTAGGGTTAGCCCCCTTTAGGGTACCCCCCCCAACCCCCCCAATAAAGGTTTAACCCTGTGATCACTCCCCGTCGCCAGTGTCACTAAGGCTGGGTTCACATTGCAGCGGTTTATGAGAACGGATGTGATTTGCACCGCACTGCAGTGCAAATCACATCCGATCTCTGTGCGATGCGAGTTCAGCCATACAGATAGTATGGCTGAATTCGCATCACACCCACCGCAAACTCGCACGGGACCCTTTTTTTGGTCCGCAGCAGAATCGGATCGCATGGGTGTTCAAACCATGCGATCCGATTCCTGTCCGAGTTTGCAGATCGCACTGCGATATGCGAACTGATCTGGGGGTGTCATTAACATTTCACTGACACTCCCAGCAGTTCGCATAGGGCAGTGTGAACTGTCCCTGGGAGGCATGCAATGCGGGAACCCGCCGCGGATTCGCGGCGTTCCCGCATCGCTCCAGTGTTAACCCAGCCTAATAAGCGATCGTTTTTCTGATCGCTGTATTAGTGTCACAGGTGACGCTAGTTAGGCAGGTAGGTATTTAGGTTCGCCGCAGCTTTTTATAGCGCCAGGGACCCCCATATACTACCGCATAAAGCCCCCTGATTGCCCCCTAGTTAACCCTTTCACCAGTGATCACCATATAACTGTTACAGGTGACGCTGGTTGGTTAGTTATTTTTTTATAGTTTCAGGGCACCCGCCATTTATTACCTAATAAAGGTTTAACCCCCTGATCACCCGGCGGGTGATATAAGTTTGAGGGTCAGATAAGGTCTGCGTCGCCCCAGGCAGCGTCAGGTTAGTGCCAGTACCGCTAACACCCACGCGCAAAGCATACACCTCCCTTAGTAATATAGTATCTGATCAGATCTATATTAGCGTCGCCAGCAGTTTAGGTTTCCCAAAACGCATTGTTAGCGGGATCAGCCCAGATCCCTGCTAGCACCTGCGTTTAGCCCCTGCGCCAATACCAGCCCAGCCCACCCAAGTGCAGTATCGATCAATCACTGTCACTTACAAAACACAACACACATAACTGCAGCGTTCGCAGAGTCAGGCCTGATCCCTGCGATCGCTAACAGTTTTTTTTGTAGCGTTTTGATACAGTCGCTGACAGCCTAGGTGCTTTTTTTACCTGTGAGTCTCACTAGTGTATTTAGGGGTGTCTACTTTCCAAAATGGGGTCATTTGGGGGGGGGTTTGTGCCATCTTGGCATTTTATGGCCTTCAAAACTGCGATAGGTAGTGAGGAGTGAAATCAAACATTTACACCCTTAGAAATCCTGAAGGCGGTGCTTGGTTTTTGGGGCCCCGTACACGGCTAGGCTCCCAAAAAGTCCCACACATGTGGTATCCCCGTACTCAGGAGAAGCAGCAGAATTTATTTTGGGGTGTCATTTCACATATGCCCATGGCATGTGTGAGCAATATATCATTTAGTGACAACTTTGTGAAAAAAATAAATAAATAAATAAAAGTTTGTAATTTTCCCGCAACTTGTGGCAAAATATAAAATATTCCATGGACTCCACATGCCTCTCAGCAAATAGCTTGGGGTGTCTACTTTCTAAAATGGGGTCATTTGGGGGGGTTTTGTGCCATCTTTGCATTTTATGGCCTTCAAAACTGTAATAGGTGGTGAGGAGTGAAATCAAAAATTTACGCCCTTAGAAAGCTTGAAGGCGGTTCTTGGCTTTCGGGGCCCCGTACACGGCTAGGCTCCCAAAAAATCCCACACATGTGGTATCCCCGTACTCAGGAGAAGCAGAAGAATTTATTTTGGGGTGTCATTTCACATATGCCCATGGCATGTGTGAGCAATATATCATTTAGTGACAACTTTGTGAAAAAAAAAAAAAAAAGTTTGTAATTTTCCCACAACTTGTGGCAAAATATAAAATATTCCATGGACTCCACATGCCTCTCAGCAAATAGATTGGGGTGTCTACTTTCTAAAATGGGGTCATTTGTGGGAGTTTTGTGCCATCTTGGCATTTTATGGCCTTCAAAACTGTAATAGGTAGTGAGGAGTGAAATCAAAAATTTACGCCCTTAGAAAGCCTGAAGGCGGTGCTTGTTTTTCGGGGCCCCGTACGCGGCTAGGCTCCCAAAAAGTCCCACACATGTGGTATCCCCGTACTCAGGAGAAGCAGCAGAATTTATTTTGGGGTGTCATTTCACATATGCCCATAGCATGTGTGAGCAATATATAATTTAGTGACAACTTTGTGAAAAATAAATAAAGTTTGTAATTTTCCCGCAACTTGTGGGAAAATATAAAATATTCCATGGACTCAACATGCCTCTCAGCAAATAGCTTGGGGTGTCTACTTTCTAAAATGGGGTCATTTGTGGGAGTTTTGTGCCATCTTGGCATTTTATGGCCTTCAAAACTGTAATAGGTAGTGAGGAGTGAAATCAAAAATTTACGCCCTTAGAAAGCCTGAAGGCGGTGCTTGGTTTTCGGGGCCCCGTACGTGGCTAGGCTCCCAAAAAGTCCCACACATGTGGTATCCCCGTACTCAGGAGAAGCAGCAGAATTTATTTTGGGGTGTCATTTCACATATGCCCATAGCATGTGTGAGCAATATATAATTTAGTGACAACTTTGTGAAAAATAAATAAAGTTTGTAATTTTCCCGCAACTTGTGGCAAAATATAAAATATTCCATGGACTCAACATGCCTCTCAGCAAATAGCTTGGGGTGTCTACTTTCTAAAATGGGGTCATTTGTAGGTGTTTTGTGCCATCTTGGCATTTTATGGCCTTCAAAACTGTGATAGGTAGTGAGGAGTGAAATTACAAATGTATGCCCTTAGAAATCCTGAAGGCGCTGCTTGGTTTCGGGGCCCCGTACGTGGCTAGGCTTCCAAAAAGTCGACCACATGTGGTATCCCCGTACTCAGGTGAAGCAGTAGAATGTATTTTGGGGTACAATTCCACATATAACCATGGCATGTGTGAGCAATATATCATTTAGTGACAACTTTGTGTAAAAAAAAAAAAATTTTTTTTTTGTCATTATTCAATCGCTTGAGGCAAAAAAATTTAATATTCAATGGGCTCAACATGCCTCTTATCAATTTCCTTAGGGTGTCTACTTTCCAAAATGGGGTCATTTGGGGGGGGTTTGTACTGCCCTGCCATTTTAGCACCTCAAGAAATGAGATAGGCAGTCGTAAACTAAAAGCTGCGTAAATTCCAGAAAATGTACCTTAGTTTGTAGATGTGACAACTTTTGCGCAAACCAATAAATATACAGTTATTGACTTTTTTTTTACCAAAGACATGTGGCTGAATACATTTTGGCCTAAATGTATGACTAAAATTGAGTTTATTGGATTTTTCTAATAACAAAAAGTAGAAAATATAATTTTTTTTCAAAATTTGCGGTCTTTTTACGTTTATATTTTGCAAAAAATAAAAATCGCAGAGTCAGTCAAATACCTTTAAAAGAAAGCTCTATTTGTGGGAAAAAAAGGACGCAAATTTTGTTTGGGTACAACATTGCATGACCGCGCAATTACCAGTTAAAGCAGCGCAGTGCCAAATTGTAAAAAGACCTCTGGTCATTGACCAGCAAAACGGTCCGGTCTGAAAGTGGTTAATGAGCTTCTTATTTTTATCTTTTTCGACTTGAGTTTTGCTTCTGAGAATTTTAAAGCAAACTGTCACAAATCATAAAATGTGGGAATACAGGACCATAAAGAATGAAAAGGTGTTGACTTTGACTTATTGGTTTTGTTTTAAAGGGAAGATTGCATGGTGTCCGCTTCAACGTAATAAAAAAAGCACACAGAGCATAGCACTAAATGTACAGTGCAGAAGCCGATCACAAATGACTGAACTGGACCCGTATAATATGGGCTCTAATTGGTTTGTCTGGCTGTTGAGCTTTTCACTGTTGGGGCTTTACTCACCGCACCACTTTATTGGCTGATAGTACATGTGTTTGGAAGAAACTGAGCACTATAAAGTGACTGGGTGCTACATTTGCCACAATTCAGTACTTTTAGTTGTTAAACCGACTGATGGGGGTCTAAAACTTTCAAAGATCAGCAGGTCTTTAACCTCAATGTAATTTATAATGCTAAACTTAAATGTCCACTATAGCAAAAAATATTGAATTCTAGAAACTGTATGGAGTTAATACCCGCAATGATAGTATTCAGTATATGTATTACTTTTCAATCTCACAAGGCTTTATTGATAACTTTTTCTACATTTCCATGCAGATCAATCTGTCCAGACAATGAGGGTTATTTACAAAAAGGCAAATTCATTTTGCACTACAAGTGCAATGTACACTTAAAATTGCACTGAAAGTGCACTTGGAAGTGCAGTCGCTGTGTATCCGAGGGGGACATGCAAGAAAAATAAAAAACAGCATTTTAGCTTGCACATGATTGGATGATAAAATCAGCAGAGCTTCCCCTTATTTCGGATCTACCCCTCAGATTTACAGCGACTGCACTTCCAGTGCAATTTTAAATGCACTTTGCACTTGTAGTTTGCATTTGTAGTGCAAAGTGGATTTGCCCCCAATGTGTCAGTTACAGGTGCTGGGACATGTAACACTGTTGGTCTGCTTACACACTCAACTTATACAGTGGGGAAAATAATTATTTGATCCTCTGCAGATTTTGTAAGTTTGACTGGCTACAGTATGTGCTCATCTGGTACACAGATTAGTCCATTCGTCAATGTAAGAAGGTGCTCCTAACAACAATTTTGAAAAAAAAAAAAAAACAATATTTCTTTCTTCAGCTATAATGCTATATTTTCTTAAAAAATGTAGGCCGATATGTATTCTGCTACATATTTTTGGTAAAAAAAAAAAATACCAATACGCCTTTATTGATTGGTTTGCGTAAAAGTGTTAGCATCTACGAACTATGGAATACGTTTATTTATTTATTACTAGTAATGGTGGTGATCAGCGATATATAGCGGAACTGTGATATTGGGGCAGACATTCTGACACTGAAGCCCCATACACACTATTATACAGATTTACCTAAACCATATAATATGAGGTCAAACCTTAGGGGTTTCAATTTGTATGCAATCAGGCAGGCCCTTACACTACATGGTTTTGGTAAATCTGAAGACAAAAATCAGCAGAAAATCTGATAGTGTGTATGGGGCTTAACTGACACTTTTTAGGGACCAGTGACACAAATGCAGTTATCAGTGCTAAAAAATATGCACTGTCACTGTAAAAATGACACTGTCTGGGAAGGGGTTAATATCAGGGCTGATCAATGCATTAGCTATGTTCCTAGCAAGTGTTTGTCCAAACAGTGGGGGTGCTTTCACTAGAGGAATACATGGATTCTAGTCCCTGCTTTGCAGAAACACAGGATCCGTGTCTTCCCACCTGTCAGAACGGCGATCTGCCTTGTTTACATAGGCAGATCGCTGTTTTGTCTTTGTGCTGCATAATCAGTGGGTGCCAGCGGATGTTAAGTCCATGGTACCCACTGCTGGGTTCCTGCTGTGTATGATCACAGCAGGAGCGAGCCATTGGCAGCGTACACGCGCGTCCCCTACCCGGAATAACCGGTTCATATATATATATATATATATATATATATATATATATATATACAGTATACGTGATATATATATATATATATATATATATATATATATATATATATATATACATGATCCGGCAGAGGTGCCGCCCAGTAGCATTGAAAAAACTGCTTTGGGGCCGACCTTAAGTGGTTAAAGTGTATCTAAAACTATACAGTAGGTACACCTAAAATCACCTTCATTTAATGGGACTTTAAGCAATCACACTGTACCAGTTTAAAAAAGTATATTTACCTGTTACTTTAAAAGCCATAAAATACAATTCTTTAAAACTTTTGTTTGGCGAACCTCACAAAAAGAAGACAAAACAAATTGTGTCCCATACAATAGTTAAAATTGCACCATACAGGTATTTTGAGCAAAAGATTATATTGGTACATGGGAGGAGGACAATCTCTCAATGTGTTGCATAGACCTTGTGTCCACTTTAGAAGAGATGAAGAAGTAATGGTATAATATATATATATATATATATATATATATATATATATATATATATATATATATATATTGTAAGGGATCTTCCCGGGGTAGGGTGTGTTTGGACACAGTTCACAGCAGACTTGGAATTTATAAAGCAGATCTTGGCGTTTATTCCTGGTACAAACAGTCCAGTAAACAAAATATACAGCAACACCGTGCTTTCTAAGTACAACAAAAATAAAAGTCCTAGCCCGGCTGGGCGCTTACTAACAGGTTCTGCTCACCTATCTGACACTTACGAACACAGCCTCTTTCGCCTGGATATCGCAGGGTGAGTTTTAGCTCCAGCAGTGGCTGTGCTTGCAGCTTCCTTCAACACACAGATTGTTCATTCCCTGGCTGAGAGCAATCACCTGCAGACCGAGCAGAGCCTTTACCTTCCCAGGTTAATTAGGATCAAAGCTCACCTGATCCCAAACCCAGAACTGGATCGGGGGATGTGGAATGACAGGTCCCTCTACCAAACCTACCTGCCATTCCATATAAACCCAGGCCCGGCAAAATTAAATAACAACTCAGCAGCATATCGCTGCTGAGAAACTGATCCATCCTGGATTTACCATCTCACACTGTGTAGCAACCTAGGTGAGATGTACACCCCCTCGATCACTTCTCCAGTGACATGTCTACATATCCCCCCCCTCTTTTTCAGACCGGAGGGCTGAGCCTTTTGTCCCCACAGACAACTTACCCTTGACAATGCGTCAGCATTTGCCTGTAATTTCCCTGGCCTGTGTTCCACAGTGAAATTAAAGTTTTGTAGGGAGAGAAACCATCTAGTCACTCTTGCATTTCTCTCCTTGTTTAACTTCATCCATGTTAGGGGGGCATGGTCTGTCACCAACTTGAATTTCCTGCCTAGCAAGTAATACTTTAACGATTCTAGGGCCCATTTTACTGCCAAACATTCTCGCTCCACAATGGCATAATTTTTCTCGGCCGGGGTTAGTTTTCTACTCAAGTACGTCACTGGATGCTCCTCACCATTCACTACTTGTGAGAGTACTGCACCTAAGCCTGTGTTAGAGGCATCTGTCTGGACCAGAAATTCTCGCCTGAAATCGGGGGTAACTAAGACAGGTGGTTGGCACAAGGCAGACTTAAGGCTTTGGAAAGCCTTCTCGGCCTCTGGGGTCCACGTGACCATTGCTGTCTTTCCGCCCTTTGTCAAGTCAGTTAGTGGAGCAGCAACTGAGGCAAAGTTCGGCACAAATCTACGGTAATACCCCGTAATACCCAGGAAAGCTCTAACCTGTTTCCTTGTCAGGGGTCTAGGCCAATTCTGTATTGCCTCAATTTTATTTAGCTGTGGCTTAATCAACCCTCTCCCAATAATGTAGCCTAGATATTTGGCCTCTTCTAGGGCTAGAGCACACTTCTCGGCATTTATGGTCAACCCCGCATCACTTATGGCATCCAAGACGGCCTGTACCTTACAGAGGTGACTTTCCCAATCAGGGCTAAAAATGACCACATCATCGAGGTAGGCAGCTGAGTAATCACGATGTGGTCGCAGAATCAAGTCCATCAACCTCTGGAAAGTTGCAGGCGCTCCATGTAACCCGAATGGCATCACTACATACTGGAATAGCCCATCAGGGGTGGAGAATGCAGTTTTCTCTTTAGCCTCACCAGAAAGTGGAATCTGCCAGTAGCCCTTTGTGAGATCGAGGGTGGTTATGTACCTGGCGTTACCCAACTTCTCAATCAACTCATCTACCCTGGGCATAGGATACGCATCGAACTTGGAGATCTCATTCAACTTTCTGAAATCGTTACAGAACCTCCAAGTTCCATTGGGCTTTGGGATTAGCACAATTGGGCTGGACCATTCACTCTGTGACACCTCAATTACCCCCAGAGCAAGCATACGTTTTACCTCGGCAGATACGGCTTCCCTACGTGCCTCGGGTATCCTATAGGGCTTAAGGTTTACTCTGCTTCTAGGCTCAGTTTCAATGTGATGATGGATGAGGTGTGTACGCCCTGGGAGGTCAGAGAACTTGTTTTTGTTTTTCTGTAAAAATTCCTGAGCCTCCTGTTTCTGTGACACTGATAGAGTATCACCTACCTTGACTGGAGGGATTGGTGGTGACAAATTATTAACAGTATTTGTCGCCACCAAGGATTCCCTGTCTTTCCAGGGCTTGATCAAGTTTATGTGATAAACTTGGAAAGGCTTCCTTCTACCTGGTTGGTGCACCTTGTAGTTCACCTCACTGACCTTTTCAACAATTTCATAGGGACCTTGCCACTTCGCCAAGAATTTACTCTCAACAGTGGGGACTAGTATAAGGACCCTATCGCCTGGGTTGAATGTCCTGATTCTTGCGGACCGGTTGTAAATTCTACTTTGGGCCTCTTGAGCCCTCTGGAGGTGTTCCCTTACCAGGGGCATTACAGTGGCTATACGGTCCTGCATTTGTGCTACATGCTCAATAACACTCTTGTATGGGGTGGACTCATTCTCCCATGTCTCTTTTGCAATGTCTAGTAGACCCCTAGGGTGATGACCATAGACCAACTCGAATGGTGAGAACCCTGTGGACGCTTGGGGCACCTCCCTAATAGCAAACATGAGGTAGGGTAATAAATGATCCCAGTCACGACCATCTTTTGCCACCACTTTCTTCAACATATGTTTCAAAGTTTTATTAAATCTCTCCACCAATCCGTCCGTCTGGGGGTGGTACACAGAGGTACGGATGTGTGAGATTTTAAATAGTCTGCATAATTCCTTCATTACTTTCGACATAAATGGCGTACCTTGGTCAGTTAGGATTTCTTTGGGGATCCCAGTCCTAGAGAACATATAAAACAACTCACGTGCAATTGTTTTAGATGCAGTGTTTCTTAAGGGTACAGCCTCAGGATAGCGGGTCGCATAATCCAGGACTACCAAAATATACTGGTGTCCTCTAGCTGACTTTACAATGGGACCCACTAAATCCATGGCAATACGCTCAAAAGGCACCTCTATAATAGGGAGCGAAACCAAAGGACTGCGAAAATGTGACACTGGGGCACTAACCTGACATGTGGGGCACGACTCACAGTATTTTTTAATGTCATCATATATGGCCGGCCAAAAAAACCTCTGGAGAACCCTCTCTCGCGTTTTGTCAGTCCCCAAGTGTCCCCCAAGAACATGGTTATGTGCCATGTCAAGCACCTGACGCCGGTACGGCTTAGGTACCAGAAGCTGTTCCACAATCTCATCCTTAACCTTATTAACTCTATAGAAAAGATCATTAGTCACCGAAAAATGTGGAAATCTTTTTTCAGCATCTGGTTCCTGAGGTACCCCGTTCATAACAGCAACCTGCTCTCTCGCATTTTTGAGAGTGGGGTCCTGTAATTGTGCAGCGCCAAAATTATCCCTAGACACCTCTAAGTCTAGTATATTTTGCTCAGTGGGAGGAGCCTCCTCCTCCCCAGCCAGGACCTGCAAAGGAAAACAATCATTTTCATCCTGTACACTTTTATCATTCACAGTGGACAAGGCAACCACCTTAGAGGTATCCTCACTCCTTTTGGGGATTTTTCTTTTTTCCCAGAGAGCCCAGAATAAAGGAAAATCGCGCCCCAATATTACATTATGCATGAGGTTTTTAACCACACCCACTTCATATTGTACTGTGCCTTGTTCAGTCCCGACTTTAGCCAGCACTATAGGGTACACTTTTGTATCACCATGTATACACACAACGCTCATATGCTTTTTAGACTCTAAGTCCCCAGTCACCAGGCTAGCATGCACCAAGGTTACAAGGCTTCCTGAGTCCATTAACGCTTTAACAGGAAAGTCATTGATTGTGATGTTGCAGATTTGCGGTTCAGTCTCTAGTCCAGGAACTGCAGCACAAGATGGTTCCGCAAATAGCGACTGACGCCGGCTAGCGTCACATTCCATGGGTTCAGAGGTAAGAGGGCAATGGGCCGACACGTGTCCCGCCTCATGGCATCTCCAACACTGGATAGGGCCTGGTCTCTTTGGCAAGGAGTCCTTTTCAGAGCCCCTTAGCCACCCGGGACCATCACCAGTCTTTTGTCCCTGAGACACCACTTGAGCCCTTTTCCCCCCATCGGCACCCCTCCACACTCCCCCAATAGATGGAAGTCTCTTACCAGCTGACGGCACCGATCTGGCGCTCCGGGGAGGTGAAGATGCTGCAGGAACATCACGGAGGTAGTCCTCAGTCGCCTGGAACCTCTCCACAAGGTTGACAAGTTCGTTTGCGTTCTTAGGATCACCTTGTCCCACCCAGCGTTGCAGGTCAGTAGGAAGCGCTCGGAGGTAGCGATCCATCACGACCTTCTCTAGGATTTGTGCAGGAGTAGAAGTGTCTGGCTCCAACCACTTTCTTGCCAAATGGATTAGGTCATACATCTGGGACCTCGCTGATTTGTCCAGACTGTAGCTCCAGTTGCGTACCCTCCGGGCACGGACTGCAGTAGTAACTCCTAGTCGGGCAAGTATCTCCTCTTTTAGCCGAGTATAGTCCTTAACCTCTTGCTCACTGAGGTCATAGTAGGCCTTTTGGGGTTCACCTGTTAAATAGGGCGCAATTACCTCTGCCCACTCAGCGGCTGGTAACTTCTCTCGCTCAGCCACGCGCTCAAATACTGTTAGAAAGGCCTCAACATCGTCCTCAGCAGTCATCTTTTGCAGCGCTTTCTGCACAGTCCTTCTCCCAAAAAAAATCTCTGGAGCGGCCCCCATCACTATGGGTGGATTAGTAACCACAGGCGCCTCACGATTTACTATCAGGTGCTCGATAAGTTGTTGTTGGCTTTGGCGCAAAGCTTGCAACTCTTCCTTATGCATCTGCTGTTGTGCCGCCATGGACTGTTCATGTCGTCTATTGGCCTCTGTCTGAGCCTGCTGTTGTTGCAAACTCACTTGCATAAACTGCTTCAGCATCTCCTCCATGTTGCTGGACTGTTCTTGGAGTGTAGTTGCAGCTTTCACCCAGGACATCAGCAGCTGTAGCCAAGTCTGTCCACACCGTTGCCCCTAGCAACCGTGTTGCCCGCATTCTCCACCAATTGTAAGGGATCTTCCCGGGGTAGGGTGTGTTTGGACACAGTTCACAGCAGACTTGGAATTTATAAAGCAGATCTTGGCGTTTATTCGTGGTACAAACAGTCCAGTAAACAAAATATACAGCAACACCGTGCTTTCTAAGTACAACAAAAATAAAAGTCCTAGCCCGGCTGGGCGCTTACTAACAGGTTCTGCTCACCTATCTGACACTTACAAACACAGCGTCTTTCGCCTGGATATCGCAGGGTGAGTTTTAGCTCCAGCAGTGGCTGTGCTTGCAGCTTCCTTCAACACACAGATTGTTCATTCCCTGGCTGAGAGCAATCACCTGCAGACCGAGCAGAGCCTTTACCTTCCCAGGTTAATTAGGATCAAAGCTCACCTGATCCCAAACCCAGAACTGGATCGGGGGATGTGGAATGACAGGTCCCTCTACCAAACCTACCTGCCAATCCATATAAACCCAGGCCCGGCAAAATTAAATAACAACTCAGCAGCATATCGCTGCTGAGAAACTGATCCATCCTGGATTTACCATCTCACACTGTGTAGCAACCTAGGTGAGATGTACACCCCCTCGATCACTTCTCCAGTGACATGTCTACAATATATATACACATACACACACACACAATAAATATACAAAGAAAAGAAAAATCGCTAAAGCCTACACTGCCCAAAGTTGCATACAGCAAGCCAGAAAAAGTTCCTAGACATCAAAGCCCAAGTACTTACTGTGTCTCAGCTTCAGGGCAAGCACCTCCAGTTGTTCATGGCAATCCCATTAATAAGTCACTACCAACTTCATATGCAGAGAGCCCCCCCCCCCCCGCCTCTCAGTCTCTTAGTGGAGCTAAAAGCTTAAAATCCCATGGGAATGCATTATTGTAATAGGCTGGAGTGCATTCTCGTGGGATTTCAAGCTCCTAGAGGAGAAACCAGGGGGGACCTCAGCAGTGTGTTCCTTTATTGTCCAATGAGCAGGCAGGTGGCATAGGCGGTTAAATAGCTGTAACAATAATTAGCAATGCCATGTTGAATGGCAAAAGTTTCTGAACCTATTCTGGTGTGTAGTTGGCTTTTTGGTTGTTGATTTGCTTTAGTAATGTGAAGATGCACAAAAGAGAGAAGAAAATGTAACTAGATAAAAAAGCTATAAAGGAATAAAGCTCAGAAAGCAACTTACAGGGGGAAAAAATAGAAAAAGGTGAAACTGGGCTTTGGAATTAGCTGAGCACAAACTTTACAAATTATTCCACTTTGCGTTATCTGGGTGCACAAGGAGCCATGCTCTAATAGGATAAATTCCGCTATCTTTGTAGTGCATTCATTCGGCAAAGGCAACTTTTCGGAGTAGTCAGAAGGACAAAACTTTCTGCATTCTTCATCGTTTCCCTTTGGACTCTCTTCCCTTATCGCTCAGCTTACAAACACTAAAAGCATAACTGAGCTTGCCCTGTCCAGCCGGATTGCCACTACCAAGAAGGGCTACAGTCAGCAGCTTAGGGAAATCTTCACAAGCTTTTTAATTATAATTTTTGTCTGGATAAAAGAGATGGTAACAGGAGGCCCAGTAAATGGATTAAAGGCTTAGGAACAAGTAAAGGCACTTCTCACAATTTTTTTTTCTGAATAACTATGTAGCCTGTGGTGTAAATCTATGCCTAGCTAAATTAGTCTTCCAAAGTCAGGCATTATTTGTCTATTAGGTGTCAAGTGGACCAAATTACTGACACTCACTTGACCCATTAAAGTGGCCTTGCAAACCAGTTAAGGCAAATGTATAGCATTTTTTATGTTTTTTTTTTTGTTTGTTTTTTGTTTATGCTTCTATGTGGACATTTTACAAATGCATCAATGTTACAAAACATAAAAAAATTTTTTTCAATTGTAGCACTAACCCCTGAAGGAGCTACTGGTTTTATTCAGGCTTACTGTTACCTCTTCTGCTCACCTCTTCATCCTAGGGGAGTCCCGTGGAAAGTAGCCCAAATGAAGATATATCAGACACGTGGTCCTTTTTGAAGATTTATTTGGGGGTAACACCAAAGAAAGACACAAGACACAGTCCTTCAATAGAGGGTTAGAGGATAAGGGGGAGTTCAGGCACCTGGTAATCGCGGGTTTGAGGTATCAGTCAGATCCAGAGGACAAACAGCTCCACAGACTGGATCCAGCAATCACCAGATAGGCCCCTCTCACTTGACCTAGCAGCCAATGAGATGCCAAACAAAGTCTCTCCCACAGACTTGTTAATGAAACTTAGTGGTTCTCAAGAGAAGATGCACGACAAAGTCTCTGCCACAGACTTGTTAATTGAACTTAGAGATTCTTGAGAGTTTTTAGGAAGAACTACCATACAGTACCAGATTCTTTCAGCCGACTGTAAGGATATTGATCCGGGATGCGTCCTCAAACTGAGTTTCCAGGCTCCTCCAGAGACACCAGCCTTGCGCTCGGTCCTCCACTGGAAAAGTCCTCCCCTGGATCCTTCAGCTTTCCTCGTCTTCTCCCCGCAGGCGAGACAGCACAGGATCACCCCTGGATCAGTAGGCCCCAAGACATTCCTGGGCCTACCCTCTCAGTTGCAGAGCCTCAGGCCAGCAGGCCCCGAGGCGCAGGACCATACGTCACAGACCCCAGGCCAAGAGGGTTGGGATCCCGGATCCCGGAAACAACGAACGAACCTAGAAAATGGCGTCGGTACCTTAAATACCCTCTCCCAGAATGCACAGCAGGGAAACCACACCCACTGAACCATTTCAGAGCAAGAGGCGATATTCAATACATCCAGCCTGCTGCTGTTCCACACCCACTGACGGTGACAGTGACACCTACAGTCAGGTGGGAATCAGTGCAACCCAGCTGAACTGGTACAGAAACCAGAACTTTAGAGAAATTAATCTGAGCCAAACTACAGCTTCAGATAATTCAATTTAAGAAAAAAAAACAATAGCGTCTGCTCATCACGAGCTGGGCTCTACACTTTTTAATCACTTCAATACCGGACACCTTCACCTCCTTCCTGCCCAGGCCAATTTTCAGATTTCAACACTGTCACACTTTGAATACCAATTACTCAGTCATGCAATGCTATACCCAAATAATTTTGTTGCCTTTTTTAGATAGAGCTTTCTTTTGGTGGTATTTAATCACCACCGGGTTTTTATTTTTGTTGCTATATAAATAAAAAGAATACAGATGATTTTGAAAAAAAAAAAAACACAACACCTTTTTCTTAGTTTCTGTTATAAAATGTTGTCAATAAATAATCTTTCTTCATAAATTCAGGCCAAAATGTATTTTGCTACATTTCTTTGGTAAAAATAACCCCAATCAGTGTAAATTATTTAGTCTGAAGGTAAGTTATAGATTCTACAAACTATGGTATATATACTATAAAACTGATCAGTCCTGATGTATTGACCGCCTATCTCATTTCTTGATTTCCTAAAATGCCAGGACTGTACAAATACCCCACATATATTCCACTTTTTGGAATGTAGACAATCCAAGGTATTTAGTAGGAGGCATGGTGAGTTTTTTTAAGTTGTAATTTTTTGCCCCAATTTTTTGGAAAATCAAGAAATTAAATAAATCCTCTTTTTTCAAATTTTTTATTTCACATCACAACTGGCCTGCATGTATGTGAACCGGCTCCATTGTAAGCTGGTCTGGTTCACATGTAATGCGAAACCAAAGCAGTTCAAAACACATCTGATTTGCATATATGTGAACCAATTAATGCTGCTCTAATTATATATAATATTTAAATATATTTATAAAGGAAACTGATCTATGTTCAGATAGTTTTTTTTTTTTTGGAAAATATATATTTTTCTGGAGCACTCTGGCAGGAAAACACCTGAACAATACAAGGACATTGCTCAGATGGTCTCTGCTGAAAGGGAGCAAAGTGTTTAAGCAAAGCTGCTGATTTCCAGAACATGAACACGTGCGACCTTCTTCAGCGTGATGACATCTTCCATCTAGAGGTCCATTTCAAAAGAATGTATGTTGTCAAGTTTAAATATTAGTTCATTAGAAATATCCACAGTATTTTTTTATTTTCTGAGGTGGACAGGTTATAACATTCAATAAGGTACTTCTGTATGGCAGCCACAAAGTACAAAATGTTCATAACCCAGTGTCACTCGATTGTAACTCTGTATTGTATTATATTGTAAAATGCTGCACAAACTGTTGGTGCTAAATAAACCTTGGATAATAAAAATAATTTAAACTTCTTGGGGACATTTATTTTGACTGCAGCACCCTGTAAAGCATTACATGTCGTACAGTGTGCACAATTTCTGCAAACACAAATAGAAAAACTTTTGAACAAATAAATTAAGCTGGTGCAATAGCTGACTTCTGCATCTCCAGCGTTCTGCTACTGTTTCTCTAAAATAATAACGTGACAAATGCCGACAGTTCCTGTACACAGACACCTGGAAGATTGCCCATAAAATCATTTTACAAGATTCCAGTTTGCATACAAAGGGAAGTAGGTTAACGCTTAACCACAAAACAAACATGGCAAAGCAGATTACGTATATATACACTGCGGTTTGTAAGTGGTTTACCGGGGTTATGGCTGAAGCTATCAGCCATAACCCCAGTATTTTTTATTTTCTGGCTTTCTCATGAAAACGGTCCGAGTGGCTCATTAGCCGCTGGATTGCTTTCAGAAGCTTACCATTTTCACCGGAGCTCCCTAGAGACAATCTGACGTTGTGGGCGGCTGGTTATAGAGGCAGACAGAGACCAGATCATCCCTGATCGCCTCTATGGCCTTGGAGGATCAGAGCGATGTCATAACTTCACTTCTGGCACTACTTATCTATCAAAAAGTGCTGTACTGTAGACATGTGCAGAACAAAAAAATTTGTTTGGTTTTGTTTCCGATAGATTTGTTATGTTACAGATTTTGTTTTGTTGATTAGTTTCAGAATTATCTTAGTTTAGTTCTGTTTTGTTTATTCATTTTCTAATGAATTCCAAAGTTTCGTAACGATTCGAAATCGGATCAGTCAAAATATGATCGACTGATGACGAATTCTGTTTGAAAAATAGCTGGTTGTTAAAGTGGTTGTAAACCCTTACAAACCACTTTGACCTACAGGTAAGCCTAGATTAAGGCTTACCTGTAGGTCCAAGAAATATCTCCTAAACCTACACAGTTTAGAAGATATTTACAAAAAGAGAGGCACCACTGTCTATGGCGCATGATTAACCACCAGTGCAAGGGGAAATTCCCCACTGACCACCAATGCAAGGGAAACTTCACCACTGGCCACCAATGCAAGGGGAAATTCACAACTCACTAACAATGTAAGTGGAACTTCACAATTGACCACCAATGTAAGAGGAATCTCACCAACTTTCCACCAATGTAGAGTGCACTTCAAAGCTGAACACCCATGTAAAGGGAATCTCACTATTGACCACTATTGTGAGGTGATCCTACAATGGCCACCAGTGTAAGGGGAACCTCGCCACAGACCAGCAATACAAGGGGACACTGACCACCAATTTAAAAGGACACTATACCACTAAGCCAAAATGTAAGGTGACAATTCTCCACTTTCCCCCATTATAGGGGAATTTCTTCACTGACCTTCAAAGTGAGGGGGCCCTGCTCGACTGTCCAATAATATAAGGGAAATTCTTTTGTTGACATGTGCTGTAAGAGAACACTTCTTTTCTTTATGATATTATTATTAGTTTAGTTTTATGATTATTACTGATTCTAATGTTTTTTTTTAGAGTGGATCCAGTTTTTAAATATTCTCTTTTTTATTTAAAACTTCCTATACTTTTATGATTGCACTTATATATCTCATGAGCTGTAGATACAGTATAATCACTGTTAGCAGTTTCTTGGGGCTTGAAAGTTGTGTCAAGGGTTCCTCTGGGGCAAAAGGTTGAGAAAGACTGCTGTCGATTAGGGATGAGCTCAACTGCGAACATTATGGGGTGTACATGGAAAATTAGAGCTCCGCGGAATGCCCCATAATGCACTGTGAGATCACAGTGCACTGCTGTATGATGATTGGACAAAGCATGCATCTGACCTGCATGATTTGGCCAGTCACAGCGCACTCTGCTGAGAGAGCCATTACTGGCCAAAGGCAGGTAGAGTCCACGCCCCACACTATATAAGGCTGCTTACAGAGCGGGAGTGTGTAGTGTGGACAGAGAGATCACTTGAATTAGATTAAGCAGGCAGGTTATTCAGTTAGTGGCAGTGTATTTGATATATATATATATATATATATATATATATATATATTCTGCATTTAGCATAGACTATATATTCAGTGTTTACTCTATATTCAGTCGGTGCAGGCAGTGTAGTATATATATATATATTCTAATACACTTCAGGCGCTGTATTAAAATATATATATATCTATATATACATATATACACACATACACTCTGCATTCAGTGTAGCCTATATCTACAGTGCATTGCGTAGTGTACCGTTTCTAATACAGTGGGCAGTACAGTGGTGTAGTGGTTAGCACTTTCACCTGGCAGCAATAGGGTTGCTGGTTCAAATCCCGACCACGACACTATCTGCCTGGAGTTTGCATGTTCTCCCTGTGCCTGCGTGGGTTTCCTCCGGGTGCTCCGGTTTCCTCCCACACTCCAAAGACATGCTGGTAGGTTAATTAGACCCTGTCCAAAAAATTGGCCATAATATGTGTATGTGTATGTCAATGTTGTAAGTGTGTCGGGACTCTACAGGTTAAAGGACCGCATAAATAGCTGCAGATGGACACCGGTGGTAGGAAAGCGCCCTGAGGCGATTCAGTTCGTATAGGTAGCGCTATACAAGTCATTCATTCATTCAATACACTTCAGGATTCAATATGCAATTGAGCTACTAGCCTGTCCTGCATCCAGCGTGCATTCTGAATGCACATTCAGTGCTGCTGGAGGGTTTGTAACAGATCAAAGAGTGCGCCAGTCCACAGACTCCGTTGATAGGCTCACATTCATAAAAATGAATCAGTCTTGGATCAGAAGCTATCAAGCACCTGATGCTGATGTAACTGATTGAATTTTCTATGGATCTGGGATCCCTTGAATACTGCCTATGCTGACTATCCTATCCCTCCTCAATCTTTATGATGCTAGCTTCCAACAATATTTTTGGTTTAGGACACCACCACCACCACCCAAGGCCCAATTTTTTTGCCCCTGTTTAACAGGGGCATGTAATTACAATTTTTGATCTAATATTTCACAGCAGGGCCCCATTCCTGCACCCAACAAGAGTATCTGTGAGGTTTTACAATGTTGTGGCACCACCACCACCATCCAAGGCCCAATTTTTTTGCTCCTGTTTAACAAGGCCATGTAATTACAATTTTTGATGTAATATTTCACAGCAGGGCCCATTCCTGCACCCAACAAGAGCCACTGTGACGGCTTACAGTGTTCTGGTACCACCAACTCCTAAGGCCCAGTTTTTCTACAGAGTATATATGGCAGGCCGTATAGTGTAGATATACTGCTGTTCAGAGTATATAGTGCCTGGTGTCCTGGGGGACCCCCACACCATTTTTCTTTTACATTTGGTGTGGGGTCCCCCTTAATATCCATATCAGACCTGAAGGGCCTGGTATGGATTTTGGGGGGCTTCCACAGCATTTTTTTTTATATCTTTGGTATTTTTTTCTATATTGCCAGGATCCGACAATACATTACAGCTGCAAGCAGTTTTTAATAAAAAAATTTCCTTTAGAAATGTAATTTTGCTGTGGTACGGTTATAAACATGGGAAAGATGCGATACTTTACAGGCATACTAAGGACACCCCCCAGGCACGATATTTAAAGGAATATTTTGTTTTTATTGTTTCACTTTAAGTGTTATTAAAATCACTGCTCCGGAAAAAACAGCCATTGCAAAACTTTTTTTTGCATTGATACATGTCCCCTAGGGCAGGACTCGGGTCCCCAAACACTTTTTATGGCAATAACTTGCATATAAGCCTTTAAAATTAGCACCTTTTCACATTCGCGTCACATAGACTTTAACAGTGTTCACACAAATCTTTTGCCTGTTCACATGTTCTGCTGCAAACTGAACTGGGGGGTGTTTGGCTCATCCCTACTGTAGACTCATAGAAGCTAAATATTTTGAGTCATTTGAGGACGATGCCCTAAGGGAGGAACACTTTTTTGCCGCAAAAAAACAAAAGTACAAAATAAGCTGACAAGTTATCTAGCTTTTTTTAGGTGTGATTTTATTTATGAAAACATACTCAGAAAAAGGCACCAACCTTTTATCAAAGGTAAGACCTGTTTTCTATGTGTGTCAGGTGCATAACAGGATCAGCATGAACAGTTGTGCGGCATCTTTGACTATCACCTCAGGCAAAGTACATCACAGCAAAAGACTCAATAAATCACATACGCAAAGCGGTAAACAATTGTCTAGACAGGAGAATCCACTTTGCAGACTTAAAGAACCTCAGAAACATTCAGGCTTGTATACGAGCACAGCTATTCTGAATGCATCTGCACACGCGCTGCGTGGGTACCCAGCTGCCAATCAGTCTCCGCTCCTTCAGGAAAAACTGTTTTGCGATTTTTCAGGATCAGCGGCGCAGTCTGCGGGGTCAGGAGGTCGTTTAATACATTCCGCAGGCAGCTGCAGTTTAGCGCTGGCAAACTTATCTTTGAAGGCTTTCTGCTTGAAAGATGAAGTAAAGCCAAGCAAATATTTATGTAAGTTACAGCGCGAGGGGAAATGCGTTTTATTTTTTCTGACTCTCTGAGCAGCTGTTTGCTCCGGTAATCGCACAATGATTTACAAAATGAGTCATTTTCAGCCAGGCTGTGTAAACTTCAAACACTTGGGTTAGCATATATAAAAAGCACAGAATTTTCCCATGTACCTGATTATGTATTCAAAGCAGCTGCAAAACAGTTAAAGTTGAAACCTACAAATATGAACTGTTTTAATACTAAAAGACTTTTGTTCAGACAGTTTTGAGATTGCTGAGCAGCACAAACAATTCCCCGACTTTACTTTTCTCCACTGCAGTTAAAGTCTTTGTAAACCCTTACATATACCCAGTGAAGAGACAGGCCTCAGGTGATACACAGAAATGAAACAAATCCTCTTAGCCCCTGTACACACGGTCGGAGATTTCGACAACCAAATCCGTCGGATCTTGTCCGTCGGATTTTGCCCGTCGGATCTTGTCCGAAACTGTTGCATACACACGGTCGGACTAAGTTGTTGAAAAATCCGATCATTCAGAACGTGATGACGTAATTTCGTTACGATGGGACTACGTTCAGGCTAGTAGCCAATAGCTTTGATGTAGGAATTTGATCTGAGCATGCGTGGCACTTGGTCCGATCGGAATTCTCTACACATGATCGGAGTATGTCCGATCGAACCAGTTGGTCAGAAAATATTTCCAACAAGTTGGAAAATTGGGTCCGACGGATATTCAGACGGAATCAGTCCGATGCAGACCACACACAGTCGGATTATCCGACAACACGGTCCGATAGGACACATTCCGACGGATTCTCCGACCGTGTGTACAAGGGCTTCACAAAGTTGTACCTGTTTATCTATAGCCGTCTTTACCCTCCATCCATTCAAAGTGCAGAATTTACACAGGGTCTCTCAGCTCTGAAAAGAAGGGGCGGAGAGCTGAAATTACATCAGTGAGAGCTCTGACCCTATATTCATTCCGATGCACTTTTTGGTGCGTTTTGCAGAAACACAATACAGTCCATTTAACATGGTTTCCCATGGATGTAGTTCACATCTGTGCATTTTGCGTTGGTATGTTTTTTGAAAAGGGTCGGGGACTTTCCTGCAGCAGATTGAGTTTTACGTGTAATACACTTCAATGGAGTCACACTAAAAATGCAAGTGTTGCTTTTATGATGCGTTTTGTGTTTTCATTTTTTTTTCCCTTTAAAAACACTGTAAATAGCTGGTTGCTAAGGAGCGGGACGGGAAGTCAGGTCCCGCGTCCTTAACAACCGCTTCCCCACTGACAACTGAATGTAAAAAAGAAGAATTGCTGGCAAAAAAAAATTGTGAAAAAAGCACCATGGGGTTCCCCCCACCAAATCCATACCAGGCCCTTTGGATCTGGTATGGATTTGGAGGGTAACCCCACGCCAAAATCCAAAAAAAGCATGCACTTGTCGATGATGTCACGTGGGTGGTGCCACTAAGCTATTCAAGAAATGTCACAGAGCAGGCAATCCGCAGGAGCGTTTGTTGTGAGCAGGGCTTTTTCAGGTCCGGCAGTGGTGGCGGGCATTGTGATTGACGATGAATCTACATGGGGGACATTGTTTTTTTATTTTAAATTTTTCCAATAAAGGACTCGTGGAAAACTCTTGTACTGTCTTTATTCACTTTCACACTTTTTTGGTAAATGGATAGGAGCACAATGTACCCCATACTCATTCACAAAGGGGGGGCGGGATCTGGGGGCCCCCTTGTGAAAGGGGGCTTCCAGATTCCGATAAGCCCCCCATCCGTAGACTCCCACAACCATAGCCCAGGGTTGTGATGAAGAGGAGCGTCCCCATCAACATGGGGACAAGGCTTTGGGGTGGGGGGGCATGTTGAGGGCATGCGGCCTAATATGGTTCAATAGAGGGGAGGGTACTCGTTCCCCTTTCCTGACCTGGTGGGCTGCATGATTGGATAAGGGCCTGTATGGATTTGGGGGGATGCCGTTTTTTTCCCTCATCGGTTGTTAAGGACATGGTAGCCAGCTTCCCAACCAACTCCTTAGCAACCAGCTATATACAGAAAAAAAAATGCAGAATGCATGAAAACAGCATGAAAAAACTAGAAATTTCAGCCACTGAATTATTTTGGCCGAAAATGGTATTATGGGCATCCGGCCCATAATAGGTGCGGTAATGGCACAGAAAATACATGTGAATTTGCTGTAATTTTGCAACCATTTTACCATGACCTACTGTGCTTATGGCGTGTTTTTCATAGGTCATGTGGCTCAGAAAACGCATCAAAAACGTAACACAGGTGCGTTAATGATGCGTTCTTGCTGTGTTTTCAATGCATTTGAACTTGGAGGTGTGTTTTTTGTGTGTTTTTTTTAACTGACCAAAAATGCAGCAAGCAGGATTTTTAACACCACAATGGAAGCCCAATGGACCAGTGTGAAGACATACAGTGCCTTGAAAAAGCATTCATACCCCTTGAAATTTTCCACATTTTGTCATGTTGCACTAAAAACGTAACTGTATTTTTTGGGGATTTTATGTGATAGACCAACACAAAGTGGCATATCATTGTGAAGTGGTAGGAAAATGAAAAATGGTTTTCATTTTTTTTTTACAAATAAATATGTGAAAAGTGTGGTGTGGATTTGTATTCAGCTCCCTTTACTCTAATACCCCTAAATAAAATCTAGTAGACCCAATTGCCTTCAAAAGTCACCTAAATAGTAAATAGAGTTCACTTGTGTGTAATTTTATCCCAGTATAAATACAGCAGTTTTGTGAAGCCCTCAGAGGTTTGCTAGAGAACCTTAATGAACAAACAGCATCATAAAGGCCAAGGACCACACCAGACAGGTCCAACAGATAGTTGTGGAGAAGTTTAAAGCAGGGTTAGGTTATAAAAAATTATCCCAAGCTTTGAACATCTCACGGGGCACTGTTCAATCCATCATCTGAAAATGGAAAGAGTATGGCACAACTGCAAACCTACCAAGACATGGCCGTCCACCTAAACTGACAGGCCAGGCATTACTCAGAGAAGCAACCAAGAGGCCCATGGTAACCCTGGAGGAGCTGCAGAGATCCACAGCTCAAATCTAGCCCTTATGGAAGAGTGGCAAGAAGAAAGCCATTGTTGAAATAAAGCCATAAGAAGTCCCATTTGTAGTTTGCAAGTAGCCATGTGGGGACACAGCAAACATGTGGAAGAAGGTACTCTTATCAGATGAGATCAACATTTTTGGCCTAAAAGCAAAGCACTATGTGTGACAGAAAACTAACACTGCACATCACCCTGAATACACAATCCCCACCATCAGCATCATGTTGTGGGGATGCTTTTCTTCAGCATGGACAGGGAAGCTGGCCAGAGTTGATGGGAAGATGGATGGAGCCAAATACAGGGCATTCTTAGATAAAAAACATGTAAGCCCTTGTACACACGGTCGGACATTCCGACAACCAAATCCGTCGGATTTTGTCAGACGGATTTTGTCTGAAACTGGTGTTGCATACACACAGTCGGACAAAGTTTAAAGGGTGTGACAAAGGACAAATCAGATTTTCCGACCGCTCAGAACATGATGACGTTATTTCGTTACGAAGGGACTACGTTCAGGCTAGTAGCCAATAGCTTTGGTCTAGGAATTTGATTTGAGCATGCGTGGCACTTTGTCCGATCGGAATTCTCTACAAACGATCGGACAAAGTCCGATCGGATCATGTTGTCGGAAAATTTTATAGCCCAGCTCTAAAATTTTGTCGGTCGGATTTTCCAACAGAAACAGTCCGATGGAGCCCACACACGGTCGGATTATCCGACAACACGGTCCGATCGTATATTTTTCATCTGAATTTCTGACCGTGTGTACGAGGGCTAAGAGTCTGCAAAAGAATTGAGACTGGGGTGGAGGTTCAACTTCCACCAGGACAACGACCCTAAACATACAGCCAGAGCTACAATGGAATGATTTAAATCAAAGTATATTCATGTGTTAGAATGGTCCAGTCAATGTCCAGACCTAAATCAAATTGAGAATTTGTGGCAAGACTTGAAAATTTCTGTTCACAGACGCTCTCCATCCAATCTGACATAGTTTGAGTTATTTTGCAATGAAGAATGGGCAAAAATATCACTCTGTAGATGTGCAAAGCTGGTAGACATCCCCCAAAAAAAAGACTTGCAGCTGTAACTGCAGTGAAAGGTGGTTACACAAAGTATTGACTCAGGGGGGGCTGAATACAAATGCATGCCATACTTTTCACGTATTTATTTGTAAAAAAATTTGAAAACCAATTATCCCTTTCCTTCCACTTCACAATTATGTGCCACTTTGTTTGGTCTATCGCATAAAATCCATTTTATCCATGGTAGGTTTTTGATTGTAACATTATAAATGTTGAAACATTTCAAGAGGTGTGAATACTTTTTCAAGACACTGTACATAGAATTTAAAGGGATACATTTTTCTTGGGCTTTTCTTGCGCTAAAGGTGCCAATAATGACCGCCGATAAATTCACATTTATTTAAATTGATGATATTAATTAAAAAGTCGAATATAATACAATTATATATAAAAAATAAATGTTTTTTAAAAACTGTATTATATATTATATATTATACTGTATATTTGGTTTCGGTTTCCGGCCAAGTGCATCCTGCATTTTCAGTTTCGGCACCAGGCCCCAAAATTTACAGCTGGCGCACCTCTAGCAAAAACGCCAAAAACCACAAAATACAAAATAGCTTGTTCAAAGTCATGTTCTATGATTGGATAGTGAAGGAGCAAGTAGCTCATTCCTGAGGTCACCACTCTTCTTTCTCTCAATCAGTAAGATTTTTGCTTATATCAAGACTTTTTGAGATTCTATTTAAAAATAGGTCATATGGGAGGTTATGTTTTTATAAAGAAATGAAATGAATCACACAACCGATCCATTATATTGTATGCTCCCAAATATTAAAGTTTGATTATCATTTTTTACCCCCTTTTTTTCCTTTATTTTAATCTGGTAATCCTGCCATTAACTCACTTCACTGTCCTAGGGGGATAAGTGTACTGAGCAGTGTTGTCACCCTAGAACAGGGAGTGTATTAAAACTATATAACACAGTTTTAGGACTACATGGCATCTCATTTTCATCTCCATAACAAGGGGAGGTGTATTGTAGTTTATGAAGATAGCATGGAACAATGCTAACAGTCCAAAAACAGTAAATAGAGGACGTTAATGGCTGATGATGTTTTTACTAGTTGAACAGGTATTTTTTTTCTTTCCTTTCTTTTCTTTTTTTTGCACTTGTCAGACAGATATAATTAAACACTTTTAATGATATGTAGCACCCTTAGTGTAAGGAGTAGGTACATTCCGTTTGGCTCCTCTGTAGGCAGAGGAGCTGGGAATACTTGTTTGTGTTCAGCTGTGCAGAGCTTCAAGGGCTGGGCCTCTGTTACCTTCCCCTGGCTTCTAGAACTTGCTGGAAACCACCAATCCCTGGGTAGGCAAGGCCCAGAAGGTAGGCAGATAGGCCATAAATGTTCAGGAGCCTGGTTAGCGAGAAAGTCCAGGGTCCACTTGCCTGGAGGGGACGCCTGTGTGGTGGGGCTCTGCCCTTGGGCAGAAGAAAGGAGAAGTAGAGAGTATGTGGAAGAAAGAAGGAGCAGCTGAAGTCTCACTCCCTTTCCAGCCTCAGCTAGGCTTAGGTGGAGCTACCCTGACAGTCAGGATCTGGGCCTTTATAGCAGTAAGCCTGTGCGGCAACCTCTTTGACTTCAAGATTCACCAAAAAAGGGACTGAGTGAGTAATTTCCCTTCATCATACCCCAAGCCTGGATAGAGGGGACAGAAAGGTGCAATACTTTGCTTGTCTATAACCAAGGGACAGCCTATTGTTAGTACAAAGTTACCAGTAGCCACCCCACACCTCTAGCTTGGGTCAGAACCAGCCACGTGCAATAGTATTTCTCTAAGGAGCAGCACCTGCATTCTTTAGGTGGAACTTTTTGTTATCAGTTTGGCTGGGCCATCAATCCTATGCAGGGCGGACTGACCATTCAGCACTCGGGCACTGCCCGAGGGCCCCGTGCCACTAAGGAGCCCCATCAGGGTTGTCAGCCTCAATAAAACCAGGGACAGTATGTAAAAATCTGTGTTTTTAAAAAAATCCCAAGATTATAGCTTCCCCACCTGTCTAGTACTTTCTCAGTGTGTGTATGTGTATTCTCTGTGTGTATACTGTGTGTGTGTATACTGTGTGTGTGTGTGTGTGTGTATACTGTGTGGCCCCATAATCTATTGCCTGGGGGCCCCATAATCTATTGCCTAGGGGCCCCATAATCTCCTATTGCCCGGGGATCCCCCATAATCTTCTATTACCTGGGGGCCCGATAATCTCCTATTGCCCAGGGGCCCCATGAGTTGTCAGTCTGCCCCTGATCCTACGGGAGGACAGCATTTTTTGACATTACTACCTAGCAACCAGAGAGATTAACAGGTTCTCAAGATTTAATTCAAGTTCTACAGTTCTCGGCATCTTTTTCCTTTTCCCCATCCACGTTTAACCCCTAAATAAACAAAAATCCCCTGGGCTGATTCTTGAGTCTGTAAGAAAGATGCAAAATTCCTGTTACCTGGCTGTGTATAAGGGAAGGCCCGAAAATCCAGTGACTCCTATGGGTGTAAGTGCTACAGGTACTATATATTCAATTGACCAAATGGGAAGAAAAAAAAAAAAGGATATTGTTAGAGTTTACCTACACATTAACACTGACCTTCAGGCAAGCAGCTGAATATGTAGCCAATATGTGTTTTTTTTGTGAACTGTCTTACCTGCTCAAAAGTTTGTAATTCAGTTTAGTCAGTTTTTTGATCCAATTACCCCTTTCAGACAGCTCAGCCAGTTTCTGAATCTCTACTGCCGTAGCAGCAGAAATCCTTGATTTAGGACACATTCCAAACCAAACTGATTTGATAGTAAAGGAGGAAGAATGAACCTTCATGCTGCTTAGTCTACTCTCAACTCTTGTCTGCATACTTGTTGTGTTAGAAAGACAGCCCTGTGCATTGCAACAGGTGCTGATATTGTCCTGGTGCTGTGCTGTCATGACCAGCATGAAATCCAGGCAACTGGAAGTAACATCAGGGTGGGTGGCACATGTACTGCAACCTGTGATCGTCACTTCCGGTTGACTGGATTCCATGCTGGTCCTAAAAGCACAAACCTCCATCTTGGATCAGAGAGACAGTATTTAACACCGCTGGTCGGCTGGAACTTCCATCTGCAGCTGTCCTACTCCCAGGAGGCATCCCGCTGGACATTATGGATTGATTGATATGCCTGTTTTTCACTTCCATCTTGTAAGTGTTTTTAACCCTTCCTTGCCATTAAAGTATTTTATTACTTAGAAGCACCTTCTTCTCTGCTTTGTACTTAATACATGGTGGAGAAACCCTTGTTGGCAAGCACAGAGGTAAGATGTTTCTTGTAGTTGGTTACCAGGTTTGCATATATCTCAGGAGGGATTTTGGTTCACTCTTCTTTACAGATCTTCTCTAAATCCCTAAGGTTTCTTGGCTGTCACTTGGCAACTCGAGGTTTCGGATTAAGGTCTGGAGACTGGCTAGGCCACTACATGACCTTAATGTGCTTCTTCTTGAGCCACTTCTTTGTTGCCTTGGTGGTATGTTTTGGGTCATTGTCATGCTGGAAGACCCATCCACGACCCATCTTCAGTGTTCTGGCTGAGGGAAGAAGGTTCTCATCCAAGATTTTACAATACAAGGCCCCATCCATTGCCCCTTCAATGCAGCAAAGTCTGCCTGTACTTTCAGCAGAGAAACAGCCCCAAAGCATAATGTTTTCCCCTCCGTGGTTGACCTGTAGAGATGGTGTTCTTAGGATCATAGTCAGCATTTTTCTTCCTCCAAACACGGCAAGTTAATGCCAAAGAGCTAAATTTTGGTCCCATCTTACCACAGCACTTTCTCCCAATCCTTCTCTGAATCATTTGTTCATTTGCAAACTTCAGATGGGCCTGTATATGTGCCTCCTTGAGCAGGGGGACCTTGCAGGCACTACAGGATTTCAATGGATTCCATGGTGACATACTGTATTACCAATGGTTTGTTTGGTGACTCTGGTCCCAACTGCCTTGACATCATTCACAAGCTCCCGTGTAGTTCTGGGCTGATCCCTCACTTTTCTCATGATCATCCTTACCCCATGAGGCGAAATATTGCATGAAGCTCCAGACCAAGGGCGATTGTTGGTTATTTTGTATTTCTTCCATTTGCGAATAATCACTCCAACAGTCTCCTTCTCACCAAGCTTCTTGCTGATGGTCTTTAACCAATTCCAGCCTTGTGCAGGTCTAAAATCTTGTCCCAGATGTCTTTTGCCAGTTCTTTGGTCTTGCCCATGATGGTGAGGTTTGAATGGAAGAAAAATTCTGTAGATAGGTGTCTTTTATACACATAACAAGTTGTCATTAGGAGCACCTGCTTAAATTGACAGGACGAATCTGTGCACCACATGAGCACATACTGTAGCCAGTCTGTGGGAGCCAGAATTATTGTTGGTTGGTAGGAGATCAAATACTTATTTAACTCACTGAACTACAACTTAATTAACAACATTTGTATCATGTCTTTTTTCTGGATTTCTGGTTGATATTATGTCTTTATCATTTAACCACTTGCCGCCCGCCCTATAGGGAATTGACGGCGGCAAAGTGGTTTCATAATCCTAACCGGACGTCATATGACGTGATTAGGATTATGAGCCGCTGCGCGCCCCCGGGGGCGCGCATCGCGGCGATCGTTGTTGCGGGGTGTCAGTCTGACACCCGGCAACTACGATCTCGGTAAAGAGTCTCCGACGGAGACTCTTTACCATGTGATCAGCCATGTCCAATCACGGCTGATCACAGTGTAAATGGGAAGAGCCGGTGATCGGCTTTCCCTCACTCGCGTCTGTCAGACGCGAGTAGAGGAGAGCCGATCGGCTGCTCCTCTGACAGGGGGGGTCTGTGCTGATCGATTATCAGCACAGCCCCCCCGAGGATGCCCACACTGGACCACCAGGGACACCACTAGACCACCAGGGAAAAGGTAATAAAATCCATAATCCTCCCTAGACCACCAGGGATGCCAGTCAGCACAATGGGTGCCAATCAGTGCCCATAATGGATGCCAATTAGTGCCCACAATGGGCATTACTGATTGGCATGCATTATTGTTTGGCACTGATTGGCATCCATTACTATAACACCGATGCCGCCTATGAGTGCCCACCTGTGCCGCCTATGAGTGCCCACCTGTGCCGCCTGAGTGCCCACCTGTGCCGCCTATGAGTGCCCACCTGTGCCGCCTATGAGTGCCCACCTTTGCCGCCTATCCATGCCCACATGTGCCGCCTATCTATGCCCACCTGTGCCGCCTATCCATGCCCACCTGTGCCGCCTATCCATGCCCATCCGTGCCGCCCATCCATGCCGCCCATCCGTGCCGCCCATCCGTGCCAGCTATCAGTGCCAATTTGTGCCACCTATCAGTGTCCGTCCGTGTTGCCCATCCGTGTCGCCCATCTGTGTCGCCCATCCGTGTCGCCCATCAGTGCCGCCTATCAGTGCCACTTCATTGGTGCCACATTGGTGCCCATCAGTGCTACCTTATCAGTGCCCATCAGTGTAGCCTCATCAGTGCCCATCAGTGAAGGAGAAAACGTACTTATTTACAAAGTTTTGAAACTGAAACAAAAAAAAACATTTTTTTTTTCAAAATTTTCAGTATTTTTTTATTTGTAGCGCAAAAAATAAAAACCGTAGAGGTGATCAAATATCACCAAAAGAAAGCTCTATTTGTGGGAAAAAAATGATAAAAATTTCATTTGGGTACAGTGTAGCATGACCGCGCAATTGTCATTCAAAGTGCGACAGCGCTGAAAGCTCAAAATTGGTCTGGGCAGGAAGGTGTTTAAGTGCCCTGTATTGAAGTGGTTAAAATACACCTACTGTAAAAATGATAGACTCTTAATTTCATTGTACATGGGCAAACTTGCAAAATCTGCAGGGGATCAAATAATTATTTTCCTCACTGTTGATGGAGAGAGCAGAGAGTGACAGGGTGATAAACTCAACAATTTCCTGCTTCTTCTTTCACTGTCCAGTCACAGGATGGGGAAGTGACAAGACCTGTGTTACTGAACTGCAGCAAAGAAACATCGGGTCCCCTTCCCTGCCAGACAGGAATGTATTGTGTGGCAGAGTGGTGTAAATCTTAGGATTGGATAGACCGAAATACAAATCCTTTGGCATGTAAGATAGTTCCCATATATTTAATATGTGTATTACCCTTTTGCCTGGAATTTAGCTTGAAGTAAATGTGAAACAGTTGCTGTTTTTTTTCAGGTTCTGTACCTTTTAGGTACAAGGGGAACAGTCAGGGGCAGACTGACAACTCATGGGGTCCCCAGGCAATAGGAGATTATGGGGCCCCCAGGCAATCAGACATTATGGGGTCACACAGTATACACAAACACATACACACACAGTATACAATCACACAGTATACACAGACATGTTTCTATTGGCTGAGAAGGTACTGGAGAGGTGGGGCAGCTATAATCTCGGGATTTTTAGACCAAAAGGATGTCGGTAATGGACATTTCAGAGACAGATGTAAAAAAAAAAGTGCCCGAGTGCCCGAGTGGCCCAATGGTCAGTCCGCCCCTGGGCACAGTGCTAAAAGAGTATGGTGGACGCTAATTAAAGCGAATGTGCTTTGGGAGTTACACTTTAATATAAGAATATTTTTAGTTCTGTGTGCTTGGGGTGTTTTAAGTCCATCTTAAAAAAATATAAAAAAACAAACCTCCGTGCCAACTCCCACGTCACACATCTTTGCACGTTATTTGGAATGTTTCCTTTGATCTATTTTAAGTTGGAACCATTCAATGGCTTATTATTAAATTCAGTAATTAAACTTACAGTGAACTAAGAAATCTGCAAAGCCTAAATGATATTAAATACCACAGACTCCTGGCGGAATACAACGTAGGGAGAACATTGTTCCATGTGTCTCAGATGCCAGATTTAAAATCCGTATTAACTGTGAGAAGGTCGGAGACCCGGAGGGACGTGAGAGCGTGTTTACTTGTAGGAGCTTTGCTCATTAGACAGGTGGATTATAACGGTACGAGTTTGCCAGAGGAAAAACAGAGATGAATTGAGACAGAGAAAGGGGGGAAGAGACAAACCAAAAAAGAGGGGGTTAAGCCATAGGATATATAACCACTCATATTGTATATACATTGGCATATTACAAGGATAAGTGATGCCCAAAGCACGGGTGCAGCGCAGTTTGCCATAAACTTCTATTATATTCTGCAGGTGTGGTACACTTTCTGAAGGCGCAACAAACCTGCAGGTAATAACAGAAGTCTATGGCTCAATGCAGGTAACCCGCAGCTGCACTGCACCTGTGGATCAGTTTGAAAGCAGCCCAGTAACCACTGCAAAACAGATATATCCATATATACTGTGAATTTAGTAGTAAACTTACCTCTAATAACTTCTTCCATTCTGGTATCGCTGGCTGTTGTTGTCCCAGGCAGAGTGCATTTGGTATCACTCCGCCTGTGACAGGAGCGGGCACCATACACGAAGCATTGGTGTATGTGGCTCTGCTCCACAGCCACTTGCTTCCACTACCAGTGGCTTCATTCACAAAACTGTTGCTCTGGGATGGATGGTTGGCAACCCGTGATCTGGGCTTGCCAACCTGCCATCTTAGAGCAGGAGGTCGAGGGCCACTTCAGAGGGCTCGGCGGGCCACATGTGGCCCCCGAGCCACTGGTTGGGCACCCCTGATGTAGACTTTTTCAAGGTGAAGGAGCGGAACACAGTTTGGTTAGCATAGTTTCTTTTTCTTTTTGTATATATATTGTGACAGTGCTATGCCATGTCATTGTATCAGAAGGGATAGATGTCACCCAGGATTCTCATTTATTCAAGTTGGGGGCTCCAGTATGTCTGTTCTGAGTGGAGAAAACAGGTTTTTGCTGTTTTTTCCAAGACTGGTAAATCCTGGAGTGGGTTCTGGAGTCCAAAGGCTTTGACTTGGAAGGGGTGAAGCCTCTAATCCTATTTCCACATTTTACTGGAAACCCACATCCTGATTGTGCAAGTGTCCATAGACTTTTTAGTCAAGGGGCTGTCTGATGTTCAGGGCTCCTTCCCCTGGAGGCAAGAGGCCCTGGGAGAGCTTTAATTCTGGGCTCAAGGAGAAGCAATATAATCTGATCATGCCATTGCCTCAAGATGTACTAAGAGACTATGTGTTTTTAAGCAGAAGCCTGTGCAACCCAAGTTTGGCAGTGTGTTTGTCACAAAGCTGGAGACTAAGCAGTGACAACAGGCTTAGGGACTATGGAGTCAGGATAGCCAGGAGCATGGAAAATTTCTGTTTAGTCATTGTAATGCTGATAACCCTTACAAGGGTAACCTTGTGTATGTCTTGGAACTTTACTTTTAGATAAAAGTGGGCAAAAGCCCTGAAATGTACTTCAATGACTGGACTGAAGTCGATGAAAAGCACTACAATTGAGTGACCCTCCCCACAATAAATATATATATATATACTATATATATATATATATATATATATATATATATATATATATATATATATATATATATATATTTTTTTTAATGTTTTGTATAATTACTTTATAATGTAATATTCTATTCAAATACCCTGTAATGACCAGCCTTGGGCCTTTGGTGTCTGCTGGTTGTTACTCACCACTTCAGCTTAGATTTCTGCAGCACACATCTGCTGTACTCAAAAGTGTTTAAGTAGACTGCTGAACATTCAGCCTGTGCCAGATCTACAGGTTCGTTTGACTGCTGATGCCCTTAATTCAGGTCTGTTAAAACCTTTTTGTTCATGGCCTGAATTACTCCTATGATTGTTTGTACTATGTTTGGACTCAGTTTGTCTGTTCCTATCCTGATCATCGGCCTGGCACCGCCACTATTGTCAGTCATTGCTTTATCCATTTGTCTGGAACCTCTGTTTAAGGTCGGTTTGTGTGATGCAGAACTGACTGTCGGTTTCCTGATTTTGCTACTGTCAGCTTTTTGCTCTGATCAGCTTTCTGAGGACTAACACCACTCTAGTATCTGTCCTGCATATTAGTCAGCTGTCAACCTTGGTGACACAGTGGTCCACAAATCCTGTGACATGGCCATTCTGGTACAGGACTTTACCAAGGTGCAGTCGGCAGCATGGAATAGGTGTGGCTGAGCACTCCTAAATGTAACGAGTAATGTTTTTTGCATTTAATTTACACAGTGAGTGATATAGATTATTCTGTTCAAAATATGGTATGTGTGCTTCTATACAAAGGGATCGGCAGTGTAAAAATCAATGAAATATGTACTGTACAAATCAAGCAAATGTGTAGTAAAGCTTCCATGTTACTCTGAACAAATTTTAATTGAAACTTCCTCAATAGCGAGTCAGCAAGTGGTGGGGAAAATTGGATGTGTCTTGTAAAGGGATGAATGTGATGTTATGTACTGATTAAAATATTGTTCTCAGAAATTGTCTTCTCTGTGTTGGTATTTTACAATCAAATCTCAATGACATCATGATTCGATGAACCATGCCTTCCAGCTAGAAATTAGTTATTAGCACAGTGTATCACCAGTTTGGCAAATTCACTACAAGGGTTACTGATTTCATCAATAAGGCGGTTATCAGATGACTGAATATGCATACAGTTCAGGGGGATACTGAGCGACTTTCGGATTCACTGACTGCTCTACCCACGAGTGGAAAATCTACATATCATATGTCTATCACTCATCAAAATGGTTTCTTTTTTTCTAAAATTGGCTACAAGCAGTAAAACAAGTCTTAAAGCAGGGGCGTAACTATAGGGGGTGCAGCAGTCGCGACCGCAACCGGGCCCTGTGATGCAGGGGGCCCATGCAGCCCCCTCTACATACGGCCGGTGTAGTGTCATATTTTGCTCCCCATCATAGAATGCTCCGGAAGTGACGTTGCGGCCAGAAATTTAGCACTGCGCATGCGCGATGCATTACAAACGCTTGCACCATGCGTTCCAGAGGATTTCCGACACTGTAGTTCAGTGAAACCGTCACATAATGTCACGGGAGTGAGGGGAGGTAATTGTGACGTTAACTTTAGACAGAGCGGAGAACAGCGGAGAGAGAGCGGGTAACCGTGGCTCGGGGAGGGGGTTACCTCCCCTCACTTCCGTGACATTATCTGACGGTTTCACTGGTCTGCATTGTCGCAAATCCTTTGGAACGCATGGCGCAAGTGTTTGGAATGCATCGCGCATGCGCAGTGCTAAATTTCTGGCCGCAACGTCACTTCCGGAGCATTCTACGATGGGGAGCAAAATATGACACTACACCGGCAGCAGCATAGGCAGCTAGGGGTACCAGTGCACCATGCACACGGGTGGCTGGAGGTGGAGAGTGACTAGCAGAGCTCCATGCTCGACTATCACACTGGTTGCTCTTTAGTTGTGTATTCCCCGCATGACCTGTGTCCTCGGCCGGCTCCCCAGCCAGAGTCCCGCCCCCCCCCCCCCCCCCCCCAAGTCCGGCCCACTCTGCATACTTCTCCCGGGTAAACAAACTTTAAGCACACAGATGCAGTGCAGCCCTATGAGAGCTGGCTCGCCGGAGGACACTGCAGGCTTGTCTACCAGCCCCCCTCCTCCCCGTCATACACAGATGATGAAAGGTCTTTCTGGGAGATATGCTGATCGCCCGTCCAGCACACTGGATGGAGCCCAGGCCAACATGGATGAGTGCGCGGCCTACAGCTTGGTCATGGTGAGTGAGAGGACCCCAACCCCCACACACCATTACATACCCTCTCCATCTCCCCCTGGGGACAGGGACCCCTTCTCACGTGGGGACAGGGACCCCCACCTCCCCTGGGGACAGGGACCCCTTCTCACGTGCGGGCAGTAACTTCATCTGCCCTGGAGAAAAGGACCTCATCTCTTCTGGGGACAGGGACCCCATCCTGCCTAGGGACAGTCCCCTAATGGGGCACCTAAAAATAAAAAAATAAAATAATAAAAAAAAAATACTGATACCAGTGGTGGAACTACAGGGGTCATACCTGTGACCACGCCCTGGAGTTCCACCGCCGGACTCGGAGGGAAGGGCCCTGGCTGGGGTTCAGGGGGGCCCTTCATGGTTTCTTGCATCAGGGCCCTGAAGGTTCTAGTTACGCCACTGTCTTAAAGTATAAGTAAAGGCAAAACTTTTTTTTAGTTCTGGCTAGAGGGGAGATAGATTAGAACACCTGACAGTTTTTATTGCTGTCTCCCAATAAAGGGATTCACCCTCACTATTTGTCCTGTTTACCATTATTGAAAGTGAAAGTAAAAGAAAATCCTAATTTTGGGGTTGCCCCTAGAAAAGTAATATGGAGGAAATCTTTCAATAGGGACACTGGATCTGGTGCCCTGGGGGTCCCCAAGAGATTCCCTTAATTTTAAGGGATTTCCTCTCACTTCCTGTTTTGGTTTTGGGGAAGAAAGTTAAATCTCCACAATGGGACAAAGATGGCAAAAATAAACATTACAATGGATTATAACCCTTTCTTACTCTATTCAAAATGAGTTTTGCTTATAGTTCCTTAATTTTGATGCCTACGCCATAAAAATGTTTAAATTATATCCTATGGTTTATTTCAACATGGACATGATGAAAAAGTAATTATCTACACCTTTAAAACCCAAATTCTATCTTAATATTGTCCTAATCCATTGTCCAGCAGTAGTTTATCTTTCAATATTTTTTATTATTAATGCACCAAGACAGTGTCATATAAGATACAGTCAATAAGCATTAAGGCTGCTTTCACACTGGGGCGGTATTCAGGCGTTACAGCGCTAAAAATAGCGCCTGTGTAGCGCCTGAAAAAAACCGGCCCCTTTCACTCCAGTGTGAAAGCCGGAGGGCTTTCACACTGGAGCGATGCGCTGGCAGGACGGTGAAAAAAGTCCTGCTAGCCGCATCTTTGGAGCGGTGAAGGAGCGGTGTATTCACCGCTCCTAAACCGCTCCTACCCATTGAAATCAATGGGACACCGCGGCAATACCGCCGGCAAAGCGCCGCTGCAGCGGCGCTTTGCGGGCGGGTTTAACCCTTTTTCGGCCGCTAGCGGGGGTTAAAATCACCCCGCTAGCGCCCGCAGACCGCCGCTAAAACGACGGTAAAGCGCCGCTAAAAATAGCGGCACTTTACCGCCGACGCTGCTCCCGCCCCAGTGTGAAAGCAGCCTAATGCAAACAAAAGCTAAACTGAGCATAAGCGCAGAAATGTCCTTCCATCAAAATGTTCTCAACATAAAATATGCTTGGTGAAAATATCTGTAATATTAACAAAACAAAACAATGTAGAAGGATACAGATTGTTAGGAATAGGGTCAAGAAATATACATCCGATCCAAAGTGCTAGGGACTAACTATATAAAGTCCCATCAAATCACTTTGACTTATAGTACTGGGCATGGCTATACCACAGGGGAAAGATATAGCATAAGGAACAAGGGAAGGTGGTATGGGAAGGGGAGGGAAAAAGGGAAAAGGGCAGTAAAAAAAAAAGGGGAAACCCCTGTGCCCATTCCTATGAGTATCATCATCATAGAACTATATGTACTATCAAGACTTCTTGTACTTATAAAAACAAAAACAGACAGACAAAAAATATAAAAGAGGAAAAAAGAAGCGAGAAAAGAAGAAAGAAAAAGAGGGTCAGCCAAAGGTGCATTAAGGTGCAGATATTTATCGTATCCATGGATCCCATGTCACATCAAATTTCTTATTAGAATTGTGAAGGATACAGGTGAGTCTATAGGCCCGTACACACGATCAGACTTTTTGACAACAAACATGCCAATTAGCTGTTTTAAGGCAACATCCGACCGTGTGTTAGCTCCATCGGACAAACTTTTTCGGTTTTCATCTGACTTTTGTTGGCTGTGTGAATGGACAAACTTTTTGACAACATAAGTCCAATGGAGCAAAGTCTGATCGTGTGTACACAAAACTATCGGACTTGTGTACAAAGTACAAACACGCATACTCAGAACCAATGCAAAAGATCACACAACAATACAGAAGTTGACCAAAGTGTAGCGCCGGAGTAATTGAACGTCCTCTTTTGAAGTGTCTTCAGTACGTTGAAACGTCACTACGTTCGTGTTTGTTGCTGAAAAAGTCTGATCGTGTGTATGCAATACAAATTTACGACCAACACCCTTTGTACAAAAGTCCACGGGAAAGTTTGTACAAAGTCCGATCATGTGTATGAGGCTTTACATTAACCATGATCTAGTTAAATTTATTCTTCACATAGTCAAGTGGAACCACCGACTGCTTCCAATATTTAGCAATAGTTATTCTGGCTGCTAAAAATATGTATATAATTAGATTAATCAAGCTCCTATGATGGGCGTCCCGCGGTCTCGGCGTTGGACAGGTGTGACGTCCATCATGTCAGTTAGGTCAATGTATGTCAGATAAAACCTCATGGAAATGTCCCATTTTTCAACAAAATGTTGACCAAGCAAAAACTCCCAACTTGATTCTTCCCTAAATGCCACCCTAAATGCCACCCCTGCTTGTGGCTAACCCATGCAAATTGACCTGTGCACAGGGAGGATATACAGTATAAGTGGGGCAAAAAAATGAGATCCAGATTAAAGTGTTACTAAACCAGTAATATGAACATAGTCAATTTGCCCTCCGGCAGTGCCCACAGCTTATAAATCTTCTTTTTACATTAAAATACTTTTTGTCTGATCTGTTTACCAAGGTCACATGATAAACTGTAGGGTCCGCTCGAGTGCAGTGTTTTCATGTAGGAGGAGATTTCCACTATAGCCTGTGTCCACATGCTGTTATGGGAGGCGGATCATTCATGAATCAAGATGTTACATCCCACCCACCCACTGTATTATTTTTTAGTTACTGGGCATGAAGGGGGAAAGAGGGACTGGGCTGTCATTAAGGATCTGTATACATGCCCAAATGTGTGATGTCAATACCATGTGACCCGAATAGCACTGATCAACCAGGAAATGTTCTCTCCAGCAATAGAGACCAAACTGAGCACGTGCAGCCTTACTACTCTGTGTCTTATTTGGCCTTGCCAAGAGAGACTGTGTAGAAGGGGGAGGATCTGTCCATACAGGATCAAAGAGCCTTTTTACACAATACAGAGGATTAACCCCTTAAGTTCCACAGTAAGTATAACAAGCATATTATTCTGCATATACAGACATATTTTACTGTTGTGGGTTTAGTAACACTTTAACTAGATATCCAACGAAGGACTCTGTGCAGGATGCTGGATATACAACCAAATGAATATCATCATATCATTGTAAGTATACTGGTTGATAGCCAAACTGCTTGAGCAAGCTTTTATCAAAACAGCTTCAGGTTCTTTCTGTTGCAAAAATATTCCTTTAGGCTACAGAAGACAAGGAAAAACCTTTACAAGCTTGCTTAAAGATTCATATTTATATAGTATTATAAATGTTAGAAATCACATTGTGCAGTCAATAGACTTTCTGTAGGTACCTCTCATGTCTAAGAACCAGGATCACAATTTACTGACAGTTATCTCAGAAAGGAAATCAAACACATCTTTAAATAGGGTGACATTGTTACAATGAGCAATCAAGTTAAAACATATTTCGACTTAGCAAACACAGTGTGACCATGAAAATTAGAAACCTGTAAATGAAATTTACAAGTTAACTTGTTCATTTATGACTTTAAAGATGATTGATGTATCCTTTGTGCCTAGATGCTCCAATGTGTTCGATGCCAAGGGCAAACTATAGACACAGCTGTTTACACTTTTCTAGAGTTTTTAACAGTATGCTTTCATAAACACAGCATATTATTGTTGTTTTTTACGCTGGTTTAGTTACCCTCCAGTAGAGATGAATGATGACTTCGGAGAAAATGATTTTGCTGCAAAATGAATGATTTAGCCTTTGGCGAAATCGAGCTGATTTAGAACGTTGTAACATTGCTCATTCATCTGCTAAGGCAAAAAGCGCCCAAAGAAAACAATTTTAATTTTTTACATGTTTCTTTGTACTATTGTCACTTTCAATTTTTTATTTTACTTGTTTTTTTACTGATATTTTTGTTTGTGTGTGTGTGTGAATAAAAATAAATAAAAATAAAATAAAAAAACGAAAGAATAAAGTGAATGAGGGGCTTTTTTTGAGCAAAAGAAGAGGTTCACAAAACCCATCAAAGCCACGCTCTTTTTTCCAACAAGATGTTGCAAAAATCTCTCAATTTTCATTTATATTTCAGGAAAATGAAAACCTGAACGGCAATATCGTCCACACCTGAATTCCCGGCTCTGTCAACCACTTAAAGTAAACCCAAAAAAGAGGTAAAATGGGTCTGTCATTGCTGACCCCCATTCTGAAAGAGCTGGTCCTTATGCTGACCCTATGGATTTAATGCTTTCTCAGACACTGATCTGTAACAAGTACACAGAGCAATAAAGTCATATAATGTTCAGAGGTTCTTATCTGCTGATGTGATCCAGTGAGTCAAGGTTTTAAGCTAAGCTAAGAGCCAAGTAACTAGCATTTGCAGAATGCAAAATCAGTAATGGCAGCCTCCATATTCCATTCCTAACAGATATACTTTAAAGCGGAACTACACTGCATCTGACCGCCACAAACCAAAAACGCTATTACGTTTATTTTTAACCACTTGAGCTCCAGAAGGTTTTACCCCCCTTGGGGGAACTGACTAACTGCCACTGACATCACCAGTGACACTAATACAATGACCAGTGCTAATACTAGACACTGTTACTGTACTAAAGAAACTGTCTGAGAAGGGGTTAACATCTAGGGTGATCAAGGGGTTAAATGTGTGCCTAACAATGTGTAATGTGTGCTGTTTTTACTAACATATCTCTTTGT
This sequence comes from Lithobates pipiens, assembly GCF_037356315.1. Lineage (NCBI taxonomy): Eukaryota > Metazoa > Chordata > Amphibia > Anura > Ranidae > Lithobates > Lithobates pipiens. Next base: position 503,655,185 of record NW_027507903.1, on the reverse strand, counting down.
TTCTTATCCCTGCTTTGCAGGGATACCCAACAGGGAGATTATTCCCTCTGTACAAAGCCCTGTGTTGATTGCCAACACAGGCCTCTGGGCTGTGACTGGACACAGCCGATCAGCAGGCTCTGGCCATGAATTATTTTCTTGGACTTAGTGAAAAACTCCCACTTTTTACAGTGTACACACGCCCCCAAACCTGGAAGCAAGCAAAAACATACAGATATGTCGCTTTGCCTGCATGGGCAACCTGTCCGCAGTACATTGTGGGTGGGCAGTCTACAAGTGCCTAATATTCAAAGCAAACTCACCCATTCATCCGTAGCTCCATGCTTTTTTTTGCAGAGAAATCAGATTGAAACACATCCCCTAGCATTTCTGGCAGTGGCCATCTTGAGCAAATGCAGATGATTCATGTAACATTTACTTCCTAGAATCCATCTGCCCTTAGCTCAGGCATGCAGATAAGAAGGTGTGCTTAGCTGAGAAAACCCCTCCTTCCCTCTTTAAGGCCGCATGGGATGTATGATATAATTTGCCTAGGTCCGGAAACCAGAAAGTAACTGAAGAAATGAAAAAAAAGTTTAAAACAAGTAAAAAGGATATACTTTCCTGTTTACTATTTTCTATTAGAACAAACAAAATTTTGATTGCCAATATCTCACGCAGTGCCCACAGCTTATAAATCTTCTTTTTACATTAAAATACAGCCACATTTTTGCTGATCTGTTCACCACGGTCACGTGATAAACTGCAGGGTCCGCCCGAGTGCAGAGTGTTCAGGTAGGAGGAGATTTCCACTATAGCCTGTGTCCACGTGCTATAATGGGAGGCGGATCATTCATGAATCAAGAAGTGACATCCCACCCACAGTATTATTTTTTAGTTACTGGGCATGGAGGGGGAAAGAGGCACTGTGCTGTCATTTAGGATCTGTATACACGCCCAAATGTGTGATGTCAATACCATGTGACCTGAATAGCACTGATCAACTAGGAAATGTTCTCTCCAGCAATAGAGACCAAACTGAGCATGTTCAGCCTTACTACTCTGACAGTCTCTCTTGTCAAGGCCAAATAAGACACAGTGTAGGAGGGGTAGGATCTGGCCATACAGGATCAAAGAGCATTTTTACACAATACAGAGGATTAACCCCTTAAGTTCCACAGTGAGTATAACAAGCGTACTATTCTGGATATACAGACAGATTCTACTGTTGTGGGTTTAGTAACACTTTAACTAGATATCCAACAAAGGACTCTGTGCAGGATGCTGGATATACAACCAAATTAATATCATCATATCATTGTAAGTATACTGGTTGATAGCCAAACTGCTTGAGCAAGCTTTTATCAAAACAGCTTCAGGTTCTTCCTGTTGCAAAGATTCCTTTAGGCTACAGAAGGCAAGGAAGAACCTTTACAAGCTTGCTTAAAGATTAATATTTATATAGTATTATAAATGTTAGAAATCGCATTGTGCAGTCAATAGATTTTCTGTAGGTAGCTCTCATGTCTAAGAACCAGGATCACAATTTACTGACAGTTATCTCAGAAAGGAAATCAAGCACATCTTTAAATAGGGTGACATTGTTACAATGAGCAATCAAGTTAAAACATATTTCGACTTGGCAAACACAGTGTGACCATGAAAATTAGAAACCTGTAAAATTTGATTGCCGATATCTCACTATCATATAGGAGCTTAGTCCGTGGTAATTACTTTAGGTGGGGTTCTTCCTTACCTGTTTGTCTTATTCTTTTCTATTGACTAACGCTAGCAGCATAACAATTAAAAAATGGTCAACGTTGACTGAGAGAGTGAAGTTTCGCTGTAAGGTTCCTTCACTCCTCTGTTAGGATTGTTCACAAACTTTTCATTGCTATAAAGCAGGAGGTGCAAGGATTTTTTATGGGGAGGAGAGACAGTGCCAGGAACTCAGGGGATGAGTCTTGCTTTATTGCCTGAGACATACAAGATGTTGGTGATCATCCAGCCCACAGGTCTCCTTAGCAAGCCAGTAGAATATATATAAAACTGAACATATGACAGGGCTGGTCCAACTGATTGGCAGCCCGGCTCCTGCATCAGCAGGAAAAGGATGGTAAAGCAAGCCTGCACTTACCTGTGCTTTTAAACTGTACACTGTAGGATACTCCACACTATTAGTTATCATGGGAACTACTTATTCAGCGTTCAGATATAAAATGTATAGTGCAACTGTCTATCCTTGCAGTAGTTTGAATCCCAGTTGTCCTCTCCTGCCTATTGAAAGTATACACATGTGCCCCCCGGACATGGCAACCTTGGGTGACGCATATCCACCCTTCCCGATTCGATCCAGCACTACTCTCACTCTAACATGCCCCCACTCCCCTCACCCCGGGGACCACCCCTCTTCTTACTCCTGTTTCTTCCTCTGCACCATTCTCTCTACTTTTCCCTCGGCCTTTCCTCCTTTCATGCCCCCTATCTATACTCTCCTCTTTTGATTTTTCGACCCACTGGCCAGTTCCTGTCCACCACACATGGTGAGAAAATGCTTTTATTGCATAGGAGAATATGCTACCCAACCACACGTAGTCTCCTTTAAATTGTTCTGTTTCACATTCCTTTCTCGACCAATATGCTACAAATGGCTCTGTAAACTAAAGCACACACAAGTGAAGTTAAGGGTGCTACCACACGGGCAGGACCTGGTGGTCACGGGTGACCACCCCTGAACCCTCAGGAATGTGTGCAAATTTCTGTGTCCAGAAATACCATATTCTTTTGATACCGGAAATTTATGCAGATATGTTCACATGATGTGTCCACTACTATTTTTGTATGTTCTTGTTGATCTGTATATTCAATAAAATCCTTTGTACAAGAAAGTATACACATATGCCTTGCATTGCCTAAAGAATAAGTACAGCAGTAGGTTTTCTATGTGCGAAGTCCATGTTATATAGACCAAGAGTAATCAAGAGAATGGGGTAGTACACAGGCACATTTTAGTATAAAGGTATAGTTATTCTTTCATCTGTGCAATCCTCATGCTAGGAGAGGCAGAGATGTATCACTTTTCCCCCGCCTCCAAAAAATAATTGTACAGAATCCAGAGGACCTTGTCATGGATTCCAATTCAGAAAGAATTATTCACAAGAGAAAGTATAGTAAACCAAAGCAACCAATCACATTTCTTCTTTCCCTGAAAAAAACTTCTCCCAACTGAAATCCGATTGGGTAATTCAGCATGTGGTGCAAGTATAAAGTTTCTGGGTAAAGTTCCAGGTACTTACGGAGGGCATGCCATTCATCTTGCCGGATGGTCTTGGTGATGTTATATGTGAGGTTCTTGGGTATAGTGGCCGAGGAATAGTGATACTTGATAAACGAGCATCGCTCAATCTCCCCTGGAAGTGCAAAACAAAAGATATATTATTTTCTCAAATAATTTCCAAGACATTAATAAATAAAACCCCAAAAGCAAATGTGCAAATTTAGAGACGCCCATGGCCTCATACAGTGATCACAATTTTGTTTCAATAAATCTAAAATACATGACCAACAATCCCACACAAACTAAAAATTAAAATTAAAAATGCATACATCTCCCACAGTAAGAAATGCTTTTTGGGCAAACGTTTGTGGACACCTGACCTGGTAGATGTCAGGGTCTTAAAGGGAACCTGTTGCTTTACAAACTTCCACTCCTCTGAGAAGGCTTTCCAAAAGATTTTCGATTGTATTTGTGGGAATTTATGAATATTTAACCAAAAGAGCATTTCTGAGGTCAGGTGTGAGGTACTGATGATGGATGAGAAGACCTGGCTCACAATCAGCATTCCAATTCATACCAAAGATGTTCAGTAGGGTTGAGGTCAGGGCTCTGTGCAGGCTACTTGAGTTCCTTCAAAAACAACTTCATGAAACCATGTGTTTATGGAGCTGGCTGCAAAGAGACACAATCATGCTGGGACAGAAAATGGTCTACCACAAGGTGTTACCATAAGGTTGGAAGCACACAATAATCTAAAATGTCCTTGTATGTTGTGGCATCAGGGCTGGTGCAAGGATTTTTGACACCATAGATGAAACCTAATTTTGCCACCCCCATTGTCTCCACCCTTGACTCCAGCCTCTTTGCAATGCCCTTGTAACACATGTGACCTACCTGACCTTTACACTGACCTATCACAGTGGCATTAACAGTACCCTTTGCTAGAAACACCTGAACTTATTTGGAGGAGTGTCCAGAACCTTTTGGACCTATAATTTATGAATTCTACAGTGGGAACATGGCTGTCTCTGATTTTAAATTTAAGGAAAGCAAAAATTAAAATAAAATTGTTGTCAACAGATGTGCTAAATTTTCAGAAATCCCCAGCATAAGCGAACGCACTAACCTCAACATCTCAAATGTCTGTTGAAACTTTGTTCGATTATCATTTCACTATGTACTGTAATTAATCTTATATTCATGCAACTGCACATGCAATCATTTTTTACTAGTACGCCGTGCACTGGGCGCACGCCTTTAGTAAATTAACCCAACTGTCTCTTTTATGGATTCCTATTGAGGTAGAAAATTTAATTGTCAATGGCAGTAAACTCCTTAACTAGTATCTTTAGCCAAAACTTAAATTTTTGACGTTTTGGGGAATTCACCCTCTGTATTTGTCCTGGTAACTGTTGACATTGTGATTACAATCAATAAAATCCAAAATGTTACAGGTGTCACAGGAATATACGGCTCCATTTGAAGATTTCCAGTCTGAATAGGGATTTCTTTCAGTTTGGAGAGCTTTCCACTTACTTCCTTGTGTCTCTGGATCAAACAAGTTTTGGATAGGGATGTACTTTAAAACTTATTTTTTTGCTTCTCTAAAAACATCTACTGAAGTGTTCCCTGCAAAACATGGCACTGAACACCTACCTTGCATCAGGTGGAGAAAGCTAAATTAGCTGTCTTTAAGTGCTAAAGCATCTGGCAAAGTCCTTAGCATTTGACACTTCTGGAAGTGTTGAATGTTTGCGTCCCCTGGCATGCAGTTTGTTTCCTCCCACCAGCCCCTACCTCCCTACAAGACACAGTAGTGATGTTGATGTAAAGGTTGATGGAAGAAACCATAGAGCACAGCAAGAGTAGCAGGCATTCCCAAAAATTGCTGAATACTTACCCAGAGCATTTAGAACTCTAATGCAGCATACACACGGCCAGACTTTTCAACAGCAAAGGTCCGACGGAACGAATCAGTCGGACAATTCGATCGTGTGTGGGCTCCATCGAACCTTTGCTGTCCAAAAATCTGACAGACTTTAGAAATAGAACATGTTTCAAAATTTTCCGCCAGAACTCCGCCGGACCCAGTTCCTATCAAAAAATCCGTTCGTGTGTATGCTAGTCGATGGACAAAAAACAACGCTAGGGCAGCTATTGGCTACTGGCTATGAACTTCCTTATTCTAGTCCACTCATACGTCATCACGTTCAAATCCTTCGTACTTTGGTGTGATTGTGTGTGGCCAAGTCCATTCATTCAGAAAGTCCATCGGAACTCCACCGAAAATCCGTGGGGAAGACCGTCAGACCTAGTCCGTCGAAAAGTCCGCTCGTGTGTACGCGGCATTAGAGAGCAAATGACAGACTTGCTGCTCACAGTGGCGAAAAGTATTCAGTGAGGTTGATTTACTAAAGGCAAATAGACTGTGCACTTACAAAACCCCTAGAAGTCTATCATCGGTACAAACCATCTCTGTATAACACTGTATAACACATCTCTGTATAACACAATTGCACTAATACGGCTATAATCACCTTATGTAGAACACAACAAATTATTAATCTATCCTATAAATAAATATAAAATGCATTCAATAATAGATAATTGTGAACTCATAACCCCACAGATAATCAATAAACACACAAAACTCACAGATGTGAATAATTCAACTGCCAATGATTCATTTATTACCTAGAGTGATGGCTGTGAAATCGTGATCATGGTCCTAAACATCAGCAATAAAAATAAAGTAAGTCCTCTTGCACACTGCAGCTGGAAAAAGCTCAGTACAGCTTTTTTATTTTTTACTGCGCTAAAATACAGCCCAATAACTGTAATGTGCTTATGCATACAGGCACGTAAACAAGCGCCATGCATTCTTCAGAAAAGAAAAAAAAAATCAGCTTTTTTGGTCAGTAATTTACACCTCAAGTACGCAAATGTGCACAAATACGTGCGAATGCGCACAAATGTCCATTTACATATTGTGCAGAATGAGAGCACGAGAATACATTTTCGCGCATTTGCGCAAAAAAGCACGCGGAAATGCATGAACACATATAAGCGAAAATTCATTAAAAAAAAAGTCTTAAAAAAGTAGATGCTCAAACAGGAGTATCATGTGCAAAAGGCCTAAGTTTGATTCACTAAATAAAGAAACTAGGAAAACAGGAAAACCCGTGAAGGCACAAATAGGAAGCCTGCTTGTGTTAAAGAGGAAGTAAACCCTGATGGGTTTTACTTCCTCTCTATTCCCCTGCAAAGTAAAAGCATAATGGGCTAGTATGTTTCGCATTCTAGCCCATTATGTGCCACTTACCTGCAAACGAAGCCCATGATGTCCCCGCTGGTGTAAGCATCCATCTTCACCTCTCTTCCTGGGGGACCCTCTTCCGGGGCTGGGGACTCTGGCTCGGTGACTGCCTGGAGTCACTTGACATCACTCCCGCCCAATGCGCGCAGGAGCTGACGGTCACGGCACGGGCCCTATAGAAATGGCACAATCGTGCCCTTTCTAAAGCACACATGCACGGAAGACGTTGGCGCAAGCGTATATGGTAAATATCTCCTAAACCATACAGGTTTAGGAGATATTTCCAGTACCTACAGGTAAGCTTTATTATAGGCTTACCTATAGGCAAAAGTGGTCTGTAAGGGTTTGCAATCACTTTAACCACTTTCAGACCGGACCATTTTGCTGGCTTAAGACCAGACCACTTTTTGCGATTCAGCACTGCGTCACTTTAACTGACAATTGCGCGGTCGTGCGATGTGGCTCCCAAACAAAACGGACGTCTTTTTTTCCACAAATAGAGCTTTCTTTTGGTGGTAGTTGATCACCCCTGCGTTTTTTATTTTTTACGCTATAAACAAAAAAAGAGCGACAATTTTGAAAAAACACATTCTTTTTTACTCAGTTTCTCTAATGCCTACTGCACATGTAAGATCCAGATGGCACTTTCTTTTATAAGGGCTTGTGTTAGGAGAAGGGGGAGATAGAAGTCCCTTTCTTTGAGATCTTGACTTATACCTGCCACCTACTGGCTGAAAATGGTGAATAAAAAATAATTATATTTAATATTTTATATTTACCTGAACTATAAATTAATTAATAAAATAATACATTTTTGATTCCTGAACATACATATATGGACAGACAAAATACATGCCTCATAAGTAATCTGATCACTTTGATATGTATATCTAAAATATTGTAGGGAATCTAACACAAAGCAATCTGTTTATCTAATCTTACAGTATGAATGGAAGAAGAAATTGGTTATCAAAAGAAATAGACTGTTCTATTTTTCAGACATATCTCTATATCAACTAAGCAACGTAAACAAGCTTGTTGTCCTTTAAGGCACGATTCCACAGCCAAAATATACAAAATGACTACCATACGACCAATCCAGGGAATTATGGGACATTTTACAACCATGAAATATAAGACAGCAATCCATGGAGAATCCAATTCACAGAGTAAGCAACTACTGCAATCTCTATAAACATTTATTATTTACAAGCCAGTCTGGTGACATATGCTATTGACTTTGATGCATCATGAAAACATACAAGTTATGGATTATCTATATTTTGCTGGTTATTTTTTTTCCTGATACCAAGCAGTTTTAGTATATTACCATTGATCACCTGTGTCTAGAGAGGCTGCAGGGTGTCATGAAGAGCTGAATAAGTTAAACAATGTCTTAAAGCATTACAGGATGCATGGAAACATAAATACAAGGAGAATTTGTTCCGCAGTTGTGACTTCTGTTAGACACCTATTCAGCTTTTAACAAGAGAATCTGTATTTATAGTGGTTAGATAATTGTCACACAGTATGGCTCAGGTTGGACTTTGCCAGCTGCCCAATATCTTCTCGGATACCTCCTACTGCTACAGATCACCCTTTCACTAAATTTAAATATGGTGCCCCTACAGATAAAAAAATAAAAAAACCTACAATACATTACCAAAAGTTTTGAGACTCCTGCCTTTACACACACATGAATTTTAATGGCATCCCAGTCTTAGTCCGTAGGGTTCAATATTGAGTTGGCCCACTCTTTGCAGCTATAACAGCTTCAACTCTTCTGGGAAGGCTGTCCACAAGGTTTAGGAGTGTCTATGGGAATGTTTGACCATTCTTCCAGAAGCGCATTTGTGAGGTCAGGCACTGATGGGGATGAGGAGGCCAGGCTCACAGTCTCCACTCTAATTCATTATCTATTGGGTTGAGGTCAGGACTGTGTGCAGGCCAACCAAGTTCCTCCACCCCAAACTCCCTAATCCATGTCTTTATGGCCCTTGCTTTGTGCACTGGTCCAAATCATTTGGTGGAGTGGGGATTATGGTGTGGGGCTGTTTTTCAGGGGTTAGGCTTGGCACCTTAGTTCCAGTGAAGGGAACTCTTAAGGAGTCTGCATACCAAGACATTTTGGACAGTTTCATGCTCCCAACTTTGGGGGAACAGTTTGAGGATGGCCCCTTCCTGTTTCAACATGACTGCGCACCAGTGCACAATCAAGGTCCATAAACATATGGATCAGCGAATTTGGGGTGGGGGAACTTGACTGGCCTGCACAAAGTCCTGACCTCAACCCGATAGAACACCTTTGGGAGGAATAAGTGTGTAGACTGCGAGTCAGGCCTTAGCATCCACATCAGTGCCTGACCTAACAAATGCGCTTCTGGAAGAATGGTAAAACATTCCCATATACACACTCCTAAACCTTATGGACAGCCTTCCCAGAAAAGTTGAAGATGTTAACGCTGCAAAGGGTGAGCCAACTTAATATTGAACCCTATGGACTAAGGCTGGAATGCCATTAAAGATCATGTGCATATAAATGCAGGTGTCCCAATACTTTTGGTAAAATAGTGTAAGTTCAGCGTTTAAAAATATTGTTTAATGTAATTTGTATCTCTGTAGGTAATTTTTAGCATCCCCAAAACCTGGCTGAAAACCCCCTGTATTATTTACACTCCCTATCCTACTTTATTGCTTGGATTCAAAATATATTGGACACTTACCCGCAGCATCACAGGTGTGAACACACTACCTCTTTCAAAAGTCAAACCTTACCCCTCTATCGCAGTCATGCTGAGCTCACCTTGATATAGTGTCCCCTGACAACCCTAAAGGGGGTCATGTAATATTCAATGAAAGTAATACTACAGAAAGCTGTCAAAGATGGCAAATTTAGAACAGGAGATGGTCAGAGACTAAGCGCTTGCAACAAGAGATGGTCATAGACTACAAACATGCTACAGGATATGCTGTAGACTAGGGATAGGCTTCAAGAGACAAAGACTGGAGACACATTTCATGAGCTTGCTAGAGGTTACTACTACTATTACAGGGCAATAGGAAACCACAGAAAACTGTAGGCGGCACAAAAAGTGCCATAGATCCACATGTAGCCCCTGGGCCACAGGTTGGGAACCAGGCCACTGTGGCATTGGATAAATGTGCAATGTACGCCAGTTTTTGCCTTCTGGTAGGCTTCACATAAGTGACATATAGTTATTTTCCCCTGTCTATTTTCTGCTTAGACAATTTGTACACTTTGTTGCTGCAGATTATAATTGCCTATTTGCCTACACGTCTCTCATAAAATGTGCATATTAAAATCATGTTTAATGATTCCAGAAATGGGTCTCTGGGTTCCCATTAAAACTATGGCAAAATATCCTGAACAGTGTTAGTGTGGGTGTCTGCAGCCATTTGATTCAGACAAGCACTTTCTGCAACCTACACAGCAAAAAGGTTCTCAAGTTTCAAAACCTCCAAAAATGTTTTTGTCTAAAGCAATCTATCTTTGCAAATAACTGTATGACATTAATTTGGCATAACACAGCTTGCCCCCTAAATCTTTATGCCATCACTGCAAGGCTTTTTTTCAGGTGGAACTCAGTTCCACCACCTCTAGCTCAGACCCTTGGGGAGTCCTGCTCACCACAATCACTTGTAGACACAGAAGTCTGGTTTCTGTGTGTAACCCCCATGAACTCTGCACTGTATGTAATGCAATCCTGATATTTAATGCCCCTTTAAGACCCTTCTACTGTTTGTTAAATATGACCACACCCACTATTTGATGGGATTTGGAAGGTGTGTGTGGGGGGAGGGGTTTTGGGGGGTCGTGGTTGAGTTCCAGCACCTATTATTTGAGAAAAAAAGCCCTGCATCACTGTATTCCTAAAAAAGTCAAGGCAAATGCCTCATACACACGATCGGATTGTTGGCCAACAAAACCATTGACTTTTGTCAACCATTGATTCTTTTCATTTTGCACTTTTCAGTTCATTTCTGAATGGTCGTTCGTCAACCAGCCATGTTGCGGAATCGGAGGAGATAATGGGTTATTTATTAATGGCCCTGGAGTTATTGCTTTAACCCAAGTCCAGTCCAGGAACAGGAGGATCTCTTGGACCAAAAATTGGTTGCTTTATTAATCGGAACCAATTATGTCATATGCCTTTGCTGCGGGAGCTCCAGGACAATAATCCAGATGATTTTCAGAATTATCTCCGGATGACGGACCCCTGCTTTCACCAACTCTTGGTATTGTTGACCCCCTATATTAAGAAGCAGGACACATTCATGAGGCTTTTATTTTATTTTTTTGGTTGAATAATAATGATTTGATTTGGTATATTTTCTATATTTTTGAATGCGTAGAATGCACTTTTTGGTTAAGTGTCTAATTTTTTTTTTTTTTTTTTTAATGCACAATAAAAAATTGTGGAGAATAATACCTGGCTGTGAGTTTTACTTCAAATGACAGTTTGGGAGTAGGCAGTTACATTTAAAAAAAATACAATGTAAAATTGACAAGAGACACCAACATAGTTGTATCTTCGATCTTAAAAACTACAGGATAATGGTGTTGTGTTGTGGCCCAAATAAAAAAAAAAGCATAATAATATTATTCTTGATATCACTAGAAAAAAAAAGCCTTTGAAAATTAGTTTGCAATAACTCCATCAGTATCACCAGCAAAGCAGCTTCATTATTATCCCATTAAAGAAGAAGAGAATGTGCGCTGCATTTCCAGATTTCATAATTTGCCACATCACGAATGTTAATTTTCTATTATGAACACTAGTTTACAAGACCGATTGCTTTGGCTCGTCCTTGCTTCCAAGCATGCGTGTTTGTACTTTGGACTTTTGTCCGACGGACTTGTGTTTCAAATCTTCTCTTTATTATTTTTATAATAATCATAAAACATACATATCCATTTACAACATCATCATACAACATCATACATAAAACATTTTACTCTTCATTTAATATCAAAAAAAAAAAAAAAGAAAAAAAAAAAAAGAAACGACAAACCCCCTTTTCTCCCTTCCTTCCCCCCTCCTCTCCCTCCCCCCCCCTTTCTTTTAAATTATAAATATTCTACCATTCCTTTTGAGGACTGAAACTCTTCCCATTTTTTCCACACCATTGGTATCTGGCTTTTTACATAGCCTTCTTCTCTTATTTGTTTTTCCATGAAACACATCTCGCTCATTTCGCATATCCATTCAGATATTTTTGGACTAGTTGTTTCTTTCCATTTACGTGCTATTATTGTTCTAGCTGCTGTTGTCATATGTTGAATTATCCCATTTTTCATACTATCCAATGTATCTGTCGTAAGAGAAAATAATGCTACCTTTACATCTGGAATTAATTCTTTTCCAGTCACTTTTATTATATCTCAAAAATTTTTATCCAGAAATTTCTCACTTTTTTACATCCATACCAAATATGTTCCAATGTTCCTTTTTCTATCCCACACCTCCAGCACTTCTCTGTATTTCCTTTATTAACTATTTTTAGTGCAACTGGACTCCAGTACCATCTCAGCGCCACTTTGTAATTTCTTTCTTGATGTTTTAATGGCGTTGAGGTTTTATGTATTATCCCTAAAAAATGTTTACATTCTTTTTCTGTAATTGTCTCTCCTAATTCTTCCTCCCATTTTCTAATTCCTATTAGATCTCTAATGTCCCCCGTGGGTAGCAGCAATTCATATATTTTAGATAGCTTATTCTTATGGTTTTGCTCCTTTAATATTATCTGTTCGAACTTAGTTAATGGTCTAATTATTACATTTTTATTTAACTCAATAAATTTTTCTAATTGATAATATTGCAACCAGTCTTTTTTAACTTCCAATCCAAGATCGAGTAAACTTGGCATCTTTCCATCCACCAGAATCTGTACTAGTCTTACATTCTCCATCTTGTTCCAATTTAGATATCTTACCCCTTCCAAAGCTGGCTTAAATTCTGGGTTGGACATCAATGGAGTCAAAGGTCCAGTTCTGGAGGATAGCTTTCCCTTTTTCAGCACTGCGTCCCAGATTTTTAAAGTAGCTCTCACGAAAATTGGCATTTCCTTTTTTTTTGTTCTTAGTTCAGGTTTTATCCAAGGTAAAAATTTAAGTTGTACTCCCGTAATTACCTCTTCCAACGTTACCCATTGTTTGTTTTTTTTATCATGTTGCCAATTTATAATTCTAACCAATGATGCTGCTTGCATATATTTTACAAAATCGGGCAATGCCAGCCCTCCATTTTCTTTTGTTCTGGTTAGTGTTTCTCTTTTTATTCGGCAGTTTTTTTTCCGACGGACTTGTGTACACACGTTTGGAAAATTAGACAACAGACATTTGTCCGTGGCAAAATGTAAAACCTGCTATCCAACATTTGTCTGCGGAAAACCCGACAACAATTGTCCAATGGAGCATACAAACGGTTGGATTATCTGCCAACAGCCTGTCATCACACATTTCGCATCGGAAAATCAGATTGTGTGCATGAGGCTTTAGGCACACCCATTATCCCACCAGTAAAAATTATATATTGCACTCAACTCATTCTTCAATGCAGGTCAACAAGATACACAGATGCTCAGACAACTGCCCTGTATGCAAGGTTCAAACAGTGAAAGTCCTGACACAAAAGGGGGCTGGACGACTGTTTAGTTGAAACGCGTCAGAGGGACCCCTTTAAGACATTGCTACTTTCTGACTATGTTATTATGATTGAACCAAATGTGAGTGTAATTTTATTATTAGTTTTTTAATAAATTGGATGTTAAAACGGTATCACGCTATGCTAGTTTTCTACTTCCATGGTCTTTGATACCTGAGCCCCCTATTTTCATGGGATGAGCACTATAGGAGGATCGCTACGGATGATTTCATGACCTGAAGACTTGTGGGAGATTACACACTAGATGTATGATTATCTGGTTTGCTAACCTACAGGTCCAAATGACTCGAGAGGCGTAAGCCTTCCTCTGAGTCCACGTCATTTGGTAAGCCTCTTCTCCCCTTCTTTATCACGGTGGTGGTGGTATTATTCTACACATCAGAAGTTGAATTTCACCTTTTTTACGTCACCTCAAGTTTGGAATTGTGATTGATATTACATATTTCAAGGACTGTTAGACATTCACTTGATGGACTGTATATGTTAAATTCATTTTATTTACTTTAACCTTTTGTGTGCATGAGGTTCATGCACTCTTCCACCTGGGAGTAAGATCTCTTGATATATAACGGAATTTACACATATTTTCTTTTTTTTTTTATTGTATGTCATTTTCTTTGCTTGAATTAGTGCCTTACTGGTTCATGTGGTTTGTTGCCACCTAAGCGCCACACTTTTTTGTTTTACATTATGTTTCACTTACCTGACACAGGAGCCAGCGAAGTCACCGCTGTCCCCTGTAGTCCGGAGCCTCCATCTTCTCGGTGGGTCTCGCTACTCCGCCGCTGTCATTCGACGAAGCCGCGATGACGTCACTCCCGCGCATGCGCACGGGAGCCGCCACTCGTAGCATATCGCCACTGACAGCGGCGCGCTCAGTGCAGGTTTAGGAGATATTTCTTGGACCTACAGGTAAGCCTTAATCTAGGCTTACCTGTAGGTCAAAGTTATTTGTAAGGGTTTACAACCACTTTAAGTTTTGCAACTCTGGCATGTTTGTAACTAAAACTGCACATATCCTTAATGTATTTGGGGAATTATACCTTGTTTTGTTCAGGACAAATTGAGCTTTCATTTGGAGGTGATTTTTTTTTTTTTTTACCAAAGGGAAACTGGCCCAAATTAGTTTAAAAAAAAAGTTTATTAAATGTAGCTGTATTTTTCTTGCCATTATAATGATTTGCCACCAAAGAGAAAACCAGAATAAATTCTCTACTCCTGACGAGCAGGTGGATACCAATGGCACTGACACTAAACAGTGACACTGACCCTAACGCTAGCACTTACAGTAACACTAATCTTTATTTTATTTATTCTCAGAGTTCTAAAACTAGTGATCACTGAAATTGGCCATCATAGTGATTATGGAATCAGACCAGGAGCTGTCAGTGGCTGCTAGGCTGCTTGGGGGGCTATGATCAAGTACGATCCCACCAAAAAATTTTGAACATATACGCGGCACCACAGAAGAAAGACCACTTCTGTAAAACTGCATATATGTGTTACCTTGGCGTTGGGGATTAATATTGCCATGGAAAGCTCTGCTCTTCTATTTTTGCCCGGTCCAGATTTCAGACTTTTTTGCCCTGCTTTAGTAATCCCCAAAGTCACATTCTTTATCATGTCATATTCAATTATCCTGAAATCTACTTAGAACTTTGTCTTCTCCAGCTGCTTTCAGAAGTTGCTGGGGAGATTTTCAGTCATCAGAGTGTTGCAATTTATCAGCTATAACGCATGTTCCATTCAATGAAACATGTCCAAAAATAAACCTTGTCCACATTACTCATCCTTCATCTTATCAAACTACTTGCAAGTGATTTAAAGTCTTTGTCAATAAAAGGAAAAAAGTCCTACTTTAGTTGGGTCCCTCATTGATCTGTTCTGCCGAACTGAAGGGGTGACACTGCAATTATGTACAACATCATTTGCTATCGATCAGGTAACACCAATGTCAATTCACATTGAAAATAATGCACAGTGATTGATAGCCTGCAAACTAAAGGGTAATTAAATGTCAATAAGCTAATGAATACTGATTATGATAAGTATTTTTATGAAGAAAAATTTGTTAATGGGGACCTTTAGTCAGTCAGGAATTTTTTTTCAGGTCATTTCAACCTAGCCCCGTAACAGCAAATGAGGTATATAAAAAATACCAAAAGATTCAGCTTAATGCTGACTGTTATTGTAATGACCAGACCCCAGTGAGGCAGAAAACCCTTAAAGGTACTCCAAGCAGTGAGAGAGATCCATAGCTGAATTCTGGTGGTTAAGGATCCAGTTGATGCTTTGCAGATTCTGCATAGTCCGCTGGACATTGACTGACAAGGGGAGTCACTTGTGCACAAAGCAGGGCAAGAACCAGGGACAACACTTTGATGAAAACCTGGGATGCCTTGTACAGGCCAAAGAGTGGGGCTACAAACTGAAAATGACACCAACCACAGATAGCACTGGTGAGACTGAAATATAGGAATGTGCAGATAGTTGTCCATGATGTCCACCAAGGCCAGGAAATCCCCTGAATGAAGACAGGCCATCTCGGACCTACAAGACATCATATGGAACTGCACTGGAAGGAACTTGTTGAGAACATTTAGGTCCAAAATGGTCAGGGTGAACAGGTTGGAGTAAAAGCTTTGGAAACTTTCTCCTTCTGGAACTGGGGTAATGACCCCCCTGACAGAAAAGCTGTTTCAGGGCAAGCTGAGGATCTGCTTTCCTGCCGGGTGCAAAGAGCACATTGGAGGGTATGAAGTGAGTATGAGGCAGGGCGTGAAACCCCAGCTTGTAGACCCAAGTGATGATGTTCTAAATCAATTGATCTGAAATGTTCAGGTTCTAGATAGCCCTAGGGCTGAAAAACATCCCCCTACATGAAGTAATAAGGGTGCCCCTTTACTGAGAGGAAGTCTTTTATCCTGCTCTTGAAGTCTTGTATCCTGCATCTTGTATCCTGCTCTTGTGAGTCTAGTTCTTCTTTTGTAACTGGGTGGCCTGCTTTGGCTAGGAGCCCAAGTTCTGTGAGGGACAAAAGGAACTTTTTTTAGTTTGTACTGAAAATTTTTTTGATCTGCCATGTTTTTTTTTTTTTTCGAGGCAATAGGGTACTCTTGCCCCTAGTAATTTTGTGGATAAAAGTATCCAAAGCATTACTGAAAAGACTTTCACCCTAAAAGGGCAGCTGTCTGTTTCTTGCAGGGGAACGCCACAAACCAACACTTAGACTCTAGAACACATCTTATATGCACTGACATAAGGTCCAGATAAAAAAGCCCCCTAAGGGATTCTCTCAGTTTGTCCAGGCAAAAGTGAAGGGCCTTTGGAAAGATCTTCAGGTGCTGAAGAGGGGAGGATCCAGTTCTAAGGACCATAGGCTCGTTAATCATGCGCTTGGCCCAGACCACCAGGGCTTTCAAAAGCCCACCATAGGAAAAAAAAGGTTACAAGGCTGCACCCCCCCCAAACAAAAGAGTGCCCTAAAGATAACGTTAAACTCTTGCACGAGGGGTCTTAAAACACTGGAACCTCGTCCAGGGGAACTGCCAGGACCCTATTCTGATCTACAGCTGGAAATACCCATTTCTGGCAAAAGCACTTCTCCATGGGATACTGTTGCACAAACTGCTTCAGAGGAACAAAACAACCTTCTCTGGATGTATCCAGCCTTCGTAAAGGACATCCTGCATCAGAGAATGAAGCAAAAACAGCTTAGGAGGTTTGAGATCTTTCCAAAATCCAAAACCAGAGAGGCAATGTTGACAGGTTCCTGCATCTTTTCTTTTTTTTTTATCAATTTTTGCCAATCAGTGCTTCAACATAGGTTTGAGGGCTAAAGGCAAGGTAGAAGATTGCGCATCCTCTTGTGAGGATTCATCCAAAGAGGACAAAGCCACCTGCCTCATTCCTTTTGAGGCCTGCGGGGCAGATAGAAGAAGCGCACAAGAAAAACCTGACAGAGAGGGCGATTGGGATTGTATGCAGCTGTTGATGTGAGTAGGAGGAGTTGAGGGATGGATTTTAAGCTTTGTTTTTTCCAGTGTCCAATTAACAAAAAAAAATGTAAAAGAAAAAAACAAATGCAACCACCACTTCTAAGGACTGTTAAACTGCAATAATTCCTACTAAACTAATCACGTAATAAAAGAGGCAAGCTTGTACAAAAGGACATTATCATCTTAAATTCAGCCCTGGTAACCAATGTAGACATTCCACCATAGGCCAGACACTAAAGAGGGTCTCCCTGTGTTTTGGAGGGAATGTAGTCTAAAGCCCCGTACACACGAGCGGACTTATGTCCGACAGACTTCCGAAGGAGTTCTGCCGGAGTTCTGCCGGAGTTCCGACAGAGTTCTGACGGACTTTTCGAATGAGCGGACTTGGCCACACACAATCACACCAAACTCCGATGGATTCGAACGTGATGACGTACGACTGGACTCGAATAAGGAAGTTCATAGCCAGTAGCCAATAGCTGCCCTAGCGTCGGTTTTAGTCCGTCGGAATAGCATACACACGAGCGAATTTTTCGGTAGGAACTGGGTCCGGCGGAAAAATTTGAAGCATGTTCCATTTTCTAAAGTCTATCAGACTTTTGCGAATCAAAAGTCCGTTGCAGCCCACACACGATCGAAAAGTCTGACGGAATCATTCCGTCAGACTTTGGATGTTGAAAAGTCCGCTCGGGTGTACGGGGCTTAACAATTTTTGGAAAGAAAATTATAATGAGCCCTAAGAAAGTTTTCAGCAACTTTTCAACCCTCACAACTGACCAGACAAATGTTCTCTATTATGGAATCATTCGTAAAGCTTGGGAATCCCCCATGGGTTGGACACATGTCCCATTAAAGCAAAACAACCATTTTTACATTAGCATTACCATTTTTACAGGTGGTGAAAATGAATTTGTTATAAACCAATGACATCAGTAACAAAAGAATGGACTATGGGATACAAAATGGCTGTGGTATCAATGCTATAAAAAGTTATGATTGGCCAGCTGTGGTAGAACAGTAATTCACACTCCAGAGTCTAGAGTTATGCCCCGTACACACGATCAGATTTTCCGACAACAAATGTTGGATGTGAACTTGTTGGTTGAAAGTCCGACCGTGTGTATACTCCATCGAACATTTGTTGTCGAACTTTCCACCAACAAATCTTGGCTAGCAGATTTTCAAATTTTCCGCCAACAAAACATTGTTGTCGGAATTTCCGATCATATGTACACAAGTCTGACGCACAAAAGTTCACGCATGCTCTGAATCAAGCAGAAGGAGCCACACTAGCTATTTAACTTCCTTTTTCTTGGCTCGTCGTAAGTCTTGTACGTCACCACGCTCCCACATTCGTAATTGTTGGCCAACATTTCTGTGACTGTGTGTATGCAAGACAGGTTGGAGCCAACATCCTTCTAACAAAAATAAATGATTTTGTTGTCGGAAAGTCCGATACTGTGTATGGGGCATAACTGTTTTTTTTTTTTTTTTTTTTTTTTTTTGCACCACTTTGGATTTAACATGTAATACAGCTAAACACTTTTTTAAAGCTGTAATTGTTATTAATGGGTACATTTTCTCATATATTACAATAAAAGCTACTCAAACAATTTTATATGGGAACATGCAGACGTCTCTCAATTCCTACCAATTAAAAATTCTGGAAAGTTACCGAGTTCTAGCAACACGTTTCATTAACAGTGTTTGCTTTATCGGGTTTTTTTTAATAAATTGTGGACATTGTCCTTGTGCCCCTAATCCCAACCCTTTAAAATACCCTCCATAATCCAGGGACAATTCAGGGGATGGTATCTGAGAGTTTCCCAGAAGTATTTTGCCAATCATATGGGCAGTAGGAGAAAATAGCTGTCATACCACTACTGAAAAAAAAAAAAAAAAAAAAAGATTTTATTTGGATGGCTAGGTTACAACAGTCGAGCTTGCTGGACAAAAAAAAAAAAAAATACAAATGCAGCATATAAATCAAGTTTCTCTTTTGTGTGAGACTATCTGCTCCTCCTTGTCAGTATGAGACAGTGTAAACCCTTTGCTTTGTTTGAAGGACCTGATGATAAATTATTGCTAATTGCAATGAAGACATCATTAATTTCACCAGCTTGAAATGAGGAAACAGAGAATGTGCAGAGCATACTGAGGCTCTGCAAATTACAGGAAGAGATTAAACCGTGCATGCATTTAAATCGCTTATTATGGCGATAAGTTAACACTTTTAAAAAATATGCAAAAAAATTAATCAAAATATTGAGAAAAGGGTAAACCATGCGACGTGGACTTCATTTGGTTTTATGTGTTGATATTGATTTTCTCGAGGAATAAATTATCTTACATATCGATCATCATTCATATTTTGAATTATGCCTTTAGTTCATGATTATCTTTATTGCTTGTTGTTTCGCAGCAAGCTTTCATATCAACAAATATTGTGAGGATATAATTAATTTCATATGAAAATTCCATTTGCACATTTTATTATATAACTCCAAAGGCCAATAATATTTTTGTGCATTCCTTTTTATTAAAGCAAAAAGCCAGGCAAGAAAACACCCTTACGTTCAATTACTTATTTAAGAAGATAAAATGTATTAAAAATAAATATAATAAAATAAAAATATAAAATGCTGCTAATAAACAGAGTTCATTGAATATTTTGTTGTCCCACAATGCCCTGCATAGCAGAAATCAGACTGAAAGTTGGAGGTGATGTACTGTGAGCCAATGGGGGTCTAATGCTCTGTAAAATACCGCCAAGCTTTTTCAAAGTTGTCAGGCACAAAGAATTGAAGAGGTTTAGGCAGGTAGGAGAAGCAGCACACATAGCTGAGATCAACTGTATAAGAAGCCATTGAGTCGGCAGGTAATACAAGAAACTCAAAAACTGCAACAGTATTTGGACATATTTCCTGCGCTAAAAACATACATGAAAAAAACTTGCGCTTTAAACTAGTGAAGACTGCTGCACTTTTACTGCTCCAAGGATACAAGGAGATAATGACAATAATGTGAAAAATCAAGAATTAATGTGACTTAAAGCGGGAGTCCACCGGGACTCCGCGATTTTTTTTTTTTTTTAAAAGCCAGCAGCTACAAATACTGCAGCTGCTGACTTTTAAAATAGTGACACTTACCTGTCCAGCGCGCCCGCGATGTCGGAACCCGAAGCCGATCGCTCGGTCGTCTCTCGGGTCCTGCCGCCGCCATCTTGGGTATGGGAATCAGGAAATGGAGCCTTTCGGCTTCATTTCCCGGTTCCCTACTGCGCATGCGCGAATCGCGCGGCGCAATAAGGACGCTCCCCGCTGCCTCTGGGAGCTGTGTGTTTCCCAGCAGGCAGCGGGGCACTTGCGGAAAGGGGCGGGCAGTTGCGGAAAGGGGCGTAAGTTACGCCCCTTTCCGCAGACAGCTATCCCGGAAGTGGGTGCTGTTACCTGGATTATCCAGGTAACTGCACCCCCCTCCCCCCTGAAAGGTGCCGATTGTGGCACCGGAGGGGGGGAGGGTTCCGATGAGCGGAAGGTCCACTTTAGGGTGGACCTCCGCTTTAACACATAGGGGATGATTTACTAAAACTGGTGCACACAGAATCGGGTACAGCTATGCATAGTAACCAATCAGCTTCTATGTTTTATTATCAAAGCTTATTTGAACAAGCTGAAGTTAGAAGCTGATTGGTTATTATGCACAGCTGCACAAGATTCTGTGTGCACCCCCCCCCCCCCCCCCCCCCACAGTGTATCAAAAATGTGATTCAAAATAAAAAATTAAATGAAACTGTTAAAAAAAAAATTTTCATTTGTGTCCAAACATATTCCAAGTGTGATCCACCAACTGAAAAGGCTGTGCACTGTTCCCAGTAAAACCACAACACATCAATCCAAATAATGATAAAATTAGCCTCTTACCAAATCTTGATGATCTCTAAATTATAGGAGATCATCACTCACACAAGGTAAGTAGGTGTCCGATGTCTCATCCTGTGGATGTCTCACGACTCCTTTGATGGATTGATCAGACATCCTGCAGTTCAGCATCCCCACAAAGCAAACTACAGACTCCATCTCCACTCTCAATGGATCAGACAGCTTGCTGTTCAGTGTACCTCATACAGGATTAGCTCCCCACTTCCATCAAGTGTATAATTGGGATTATGGACACAGGAAATGGGCTCATTGCATAGTATGTAAAAGCAGGGGGATGTATTAGGCTAAAATATGCACTTACAGCAAAGATAACATATCAAGCAGTAAAGAGAGAATGATCCAGCTTGGGATTCACCAACAGATCTGGATGGCAATCACATCACAGCTCCCATCTCCACTAACGCATTTCACCTTAACAGGCTACGTATGGGAATGGAGGCTACGTAGCCTGTTAAGGGGGAACGCATTGAAGAGAGATAAGAGCTGTGATGTGATTGCCATCCACATCTGTTGGTGAATCCCAAGCTGGATTATCTTCTCTCTACTGCTTGATATTTTATCTTTGCTGTAAGTGAATATTTTAGCCTAATAAATCCCCCTGTTTTTACATACAGTACTATGCAATGAGCCTATTTTCTGTGTTCCTAATCCCAATTATACACCTGATAGAAGTGGACAGCTAATCCTGTATGACAGGGATATGCAATTAGCGGACCTCCAGCTGTTGCAGAACTACAAGTTCCATGAGGCATAGCAAGACTCTGATGGCCACAAGCATGACACCCAGAGGCAGAGGCATGATGGGACTTGTAGTACTGCAACAGCTGGAGGTCTGCTAATTGCATATCCCTGCTGTATGGGGTACGCTGAACAGCAAGCTGTCTGATCCATTGAGGGTGGAGATGGAGTCTGGAGTTTGCTGTGTGGGGACGCTGGACTGCAGGATGTCTGATCAATCCATCAAGGGAGTCGGGAGACATCCACAGGATAACACGTTGGGCACAGTGCACAGCCTATTCAGTTTTTCTGAACCGTTTCATTAAATGTATTATTTTTGTTAGGCAAGAATCACATTTTGATATACTGTGTGTTAAGTCACATTAATTGTTGGATCAGAGTTTTTCTTTCCTGAAGAGACAGCACGGTAATTTTTATTTTTCACCTATATCTCCTGCATTGCAATGCTGTCTGGCAGGGGTATAAGAATTTTAGGACTGTCTGAACATGATTGCAAATATTTTGTCAGTTTACAGCCCACTTCTACTTTTTATTCTTAAATAAAATATAAATTGCCCAGCAGCAATTAAAGTAAAAGAGACCAGAGGCTGAAGCTGTAAAGGAACGCCATGCCCAAGAGGGTTAAGGCAGTGCTGGAAAATAATGGTGGCTACACAAAAAATTGACACTTTGGCCCCAATTTGGATATTTTCACTTAGGGGTGTACTCACTTTTATTGCCAGTGGTTTAGACATTAATAGCTGTGTGTGGAGTTATTTTGAGGGGACAGCAAATTTACACTGTTATACAAGCTGTACACTCACTACTTTACATTGTAGCAAAGTGTTATTTCTTCAGCGTTGTCACATGAACAGGTATAATAAAATATTTACAAAAAAGTGAGGGGTGTACTCACTTTTGTGATATATATATATATATATATATATATATATATATATATATATATATATATATATATATATATATCTCGTACAAGGCAAAGGACGGGAACAGTAATATAGCATGGATAAAAAAGCATAATTGGAGCAAGAACCAAAAGTAGTGCGTCAAATACAGAAATAAAACAGAAAAATAATAGGAGCTTATGTAAGTTCTACTTCTTTACATTGAAATGGTATGCAACCTGCAAAATATAACCTGGTATAAGGGACACCAGGATACATCTTGACCTGCTGTGACTTTAGCAGAGTAAAGAATTACAACTCCTTATTGGATAAGGTCTTTTTTACAATAAGAGGTGTTCACATGTTCATCACATATCCCATAAACAAGAAGAGGATCATTGCTCATTTCAGGACAGTAGGTGGGGACCATGGAAATCATTGCTTTTCACAGCATTGGCGAGCTGCACATCCTGGTGCATAGTGCAAATATATCCTACTAATATAGAGCCATTTCGTATTCCAAGCTACATACAGCTGTGTCAGACTTTTTGTCCATCATCAGTGCAGTGCACGGAAACCATGGCTTCTATGGATAAGTTATTCACCCAATAGAGTGAGCGCCCTTTAATTGCTTTAATCCTTTCTCACCATACATACTGTAGTTACACTGTCTTGTAGGATAAAGCACAGACTCATTTTATACTAGTCTTGTTATAGACCATATTACCCTTTAGATCTAAAGCAATATTGTAAAGGAGACAATATAGAGCCACTACAATTCCATCTGCACTCTAAAAGGAAAAATCTCAGACTGCCTTGCAGACTGTGGAAATCTCTATGCTCTCTTCAGAAAGCAGAGTGCAGCTCTCATGAGAAATGATTTGGGAGCTGCTTCCCGGAATCACACTAAACGGCCAGGCTATTTGCGGTCTCCTCTCCCTACTGCAGAGTTATTAGGTGCTTCTCTTCTCTTTATGACTTTCAAATCGGCAGAAATTGTGTATCAGGAATGTCCAGATCACAACATCTTCCAAGCAAGTCGGAGACATAATTTCTTGCAAAAGGCCCAGGAATAGATGTAAGCTGAAGGTTCCCTTCACTGGTATAGCAGGCTGTCATTGAGGAAAGATCACCTTGGCCAGCTGCTTAATGATCTACTTGGGTAGGTATCAAAATGTGTGACCATCGTTCTTCCTGACTACTACTGAATGGATAAGAAAGGCTGCATAATATAATACTTTGTGTACATGAGGGAGAAAGAAAAAGAGATTGAAAGGAAAGATGGAGAGAGGAAGGAAATTAAAGAGTGGAGGGAGGGTTGGGGAAGGAAGGACAGGAGGAAAGAAAGAAAGAAAGAAAGAAAGAAAGAAAGAAAGAAAGAAAGAAAGAAAGATAAAAGGGAGGAAGAAGATAAAAGGGAAGAGGAGGGAGGAAGGAATGAAGGTAAAAAAGGAAAGGAGGAACTCAGGTAGGGAAGAGAAGAAAAAAGGAAGGAAGGAACAGGTAGAAAAAAGAGAAAAAAGGAAAGAGGAAGGAAATGAGGTAAGAGAGAAAGGAAAGAAGGAAGGATGAAAGGAATGAAGAGAGAAAGGAAAGAAGGAGGAAAGGAATGAAGAGAGAAAGGAGGAAAGGAATGAAGAGGGAAAGAAGGAAGGAAATGAATGAAAAGAAAAACAAAGAAAGGGGCAAAGAATGAAGAGAGAAAAGAAGGAAGGAAGGGGGAAAGGAATGAAGCGAGAAAGGAAAGAAGGAAGGAAGGAGGAAAGGAATGAAGAGAGAAAGCAAAGAAGGAAAGAAGGAAGGAAGGAGGAAAGGAATGAAGAGAAAAAAGAAAGAAAGAAAAAAAAGGAAAAAAGAAGAGGGGAAGAAAGGAAGGAAGGAAGAGAAGAAGGAAGAGAAAACAATAAAATAAAGTAAAGAGGAAGAGAGAGAAAAGGGTGAGGCAGGGATGGTGAGAAGGATACAGAAAGGGAAAGACTAGGATAAAGTTGGGGGAAAATGCAAAATTAAACAAGATGAGGTTGTAAGATGGAGAAGAAGATAACATTGGGAAAGGGAATGGACAGACAGAAAGAAAAGAGAGAGAAAGAAAATATAAAATAAAAGAGAGGGGGTATACATAGGAGGAGAGAAAGAGGTATAGTCACATGAATAAAGGGAGGACAAGGAGGGGTTGAAGGAGTGAAAGAGAGGGGAAGGAGAGGAGAGAAATGGAAAGAGAGAGACAGAAGAGGAGGGAAAGATGGGCTGTGCAGATTGTGTCAGTCTTGCTGCATGGACCGTGTTGGGGATTTAAAGCACTGCAGAGTACTGGACTGCAATCTGACAAATTCTAAATAAGCTGCTTGCAGAAATAAGCAATCACAAGCGGGGGTGGGGGGGGGGGGGGTCGTTTATATCACTAAGTCCTAAATAAACTGAACGCATTCAATTCTTATTGACGTATACATAGTGCATTCCAATGGGCGAGCTCCGCAGTCTACTGAATGCAGACAAGCACAGTCAACCTGCAGAATTATATCTGCTGATGAACTACAAGGCCTAGCATAACCTGTCAGCCCTTTCCTGTTCTCCAAACCACTCTTCAAACAACAATAATCTAGCAGGCTCCTGAGGTCTTACACTATGTTCCTTCATGTGATTTTCTGGGTGGTTACATTTTGATCTAAACTGCTTTTTGAAACTATCAAATTATTTCACATGAAGAGGATAATGTCTATGATGGTCACTTTACAAATCATTTTATTGCCGAATGACAAAGTTTCCATATGGTTAATGGATGAATGACACTTGAATCTTGCTTGGTTCCAGTTTTATCCACCAGAATAATATACATAATGTAACATAACACAAGGCTGATTGCAATAATTTATGGTTCTTTTCCTGTGTAATAATCCTTATCCCTTTTACAGTTGGCCTACCATTAAAGGTCACCCTTTACATGAATCAGCAGGGCACATCTAGTGTTTTGGGGTGTGTAATGATAGGGGGCGCTGTGAACAGTGTAACTTACTAATACTAAATCTTTTGCATATACGAATAAAAGTGGTTGTAAACCCTTTACAACCACTTTAACCTACAGGTAAGCCTAGATTAAGGCTTACCTGTAGGTGCTTGAAATATCTTCCAGACCTGCACGGTCTAGGAGATATTTGCAAAACGCCATACAGCGTTTTCTTCTGCGCATGCGCCGGAGTTAGAAAGGGCACGCTGTGCCGTTTCTAGCTCGGGTCATGTCGTTAAAGGCACGCATGCACGTGAGCGATGTCACGCGACTCTGGTCAGTCACCGAGCCAGAGATTGTCCCCGGAAGGAAGAGGGGTGAAGAATGGACGCTCGCTACTAGCGAGGAAGACGGGAACATTACGGGCTTCTCCTGCAGGTAAGTGTCACATAATTGGCTACTATGCGATGCACTCTGGGTATTTTAAACCATTAGGGACAGCGTAAAGCTTATTGCCACTTATAAATGTTTCTTGGTTTCAAGGCTGTCCTGTGAGCCCACAAGAGTCAGAGCAGGGGAAGGCACAGTGCAGAAACACTTGAGGCTACATTTCCACCCAGCACTATGAATGTAAAAATCAGAGTAAATCGTTTTTTACCTAACCACAACTGCAGAATTTCCTGCATAGCATTAGACATTCACTGACTGACTTGCCTGATTTTGCATATTACATTACAAGTGATAAGAAATCCATAATTCTGAAAATGAGTAGAGGGAACCAGCTTCTAATGGGAATAAATTTTTTAGTGACAACTATCCAAGATGGGATTGCCCCTTATTTTAGCGAGATACCCACTTGTTAGCAGACTGCCCAGCTTTGACTGCTGTGGCTAATGCATGCAGTTGGGGTTTCACTTACAAACAGGGCATCCAGGGCTACTTCAATAGTGTACACTGCCCAAGCCCATGCAGACTTACTTTTCTGCACCACATGCACGGATGCTGATCTGAGACCATCTTACCGCATCCCCCTGATTAAAGTCCATGTTACCCCAAATACACAGAATACTTCTTATGCAGGGCCCTGCCATTTACTGTGGTCTAGAGTAGCTCTCCCTGAGTCCAACCGAACACCTGAGGCACGTGTTACATGGGAGCCCAGTTCACCTGGTGTGGATTCCATGAGGTGGTCAGTGGCGGTGCGTCTATAAGGGCACAGGGGCGCCACCCCCTCTATCCAGCCAACCTCTCTATGACCAATGGATAGATTCATGCATAGCATGAATCTACCCATGGCCGCTGCTGTCACTCCCTATTCAGGCACCCGACCCCTTTTCAGGTGCCTGAATTACTGCAGCCGGAGCTTTTTTGAAGCACCTGATTAGAGCTATAGACTCTAATAGGCATCAAGAAAGGTGACCTGTGAGCGTTCACCCAAGAACAATGAATGAATATTCACTGCCCTAACATTGAACTGCCTCTCCGCCAATCAGGTGCTTGGGTCTGTTACCCATCACCTGATTGGCTGAAACAACAGGTGCTCTGATTGGATGACTATCGGGAGGAGAGGATGCATGGAGGACACCATGGGCACAGTAGACATGGGTGGGACACAGTGGCAGCATTCGATGGGCACAGTGGCAGCATTCAATGGGCACAGTGGAAGCATTTGATGGCACAGTGGCAGTATTTGATGGGCACAGTGGCAGCATTTGATGGGCACAGTGGCTGCATTTGATGGGCACATTGGCTGCATTTGATGGGCACAGTGAGGCTGCAATTGAAGGGTTTTTTTTCAGAATTTTTCAGTTTGTTTGCCCCGGCCTCTATTAAAGCTATAGGCTCTCAGGAGGAGAAGACGAGAAGAGACACATGGAGGACACCACTCGCCACTATCAGCCGCTGCCCCACCGAGACAGGGTAAGTGCCAGGCAGACAGCGAGTGGGCGGGGCAAAGTGGCAGAATTCGATGGGCAGTGGCAGCATTAGTTGGGTACAGTGGCAGCGTTTGATGGGCACAGTGGCTGCATTTGATGGGCACATTGGCTGCATTTGATGGGCACAGTGAGGCTGCAATTGAAGGGGTTTTTTTCAGAATTTTTCAGTTTGTTTGCCCTGGCCTCTATTAAAGCTATAGGCTCTAATAGGCGTCAAAAAAGTGACCTGTGAGCGTTCACCCAAGTGTGTTAGAACAAGGAATGAATATTCACTTTCCTAACACTGAACCGCTTCTCGACCAATCAGGTGCTTGGGTCTGTTACCCGTCACCCGATTGGCTGAAACAACGCTGTGATTGGACGACTATCGGGAGGAGAAGACGAGAAGAGACGCATGGAGGACACCACTTGCCACCATCAGCCGCTGCCCCACCGAGACAGGGTAAGTGCCAGGCAGACAGCGAGCGGGCGGGGCACAGTGGCAGAATTCGATGGGCAGTGGCAGCATTAGTTGGGTACAGTGGCAGCGTTTGATGGGCACAGTGGCTGCATTTTATGGCACAGTGGCAGCATTTGATGGGTACAGTGGCAGCATTTGATGGCACATTGGCAGCGTTTGAAGGGCACAGTGGCGGCAACTGATGGGCACAGTGGCGGCAATTGATGGGCACAGTGGCTGCAATTGATGGGTACAGTGGCTGTGTTTGATAGGCACAGTGAGGCTGCAACTGATGGGAGTTTTTCAGAATATTAAAGTTTGTTTGCGCCCCTCCAAAAAAAGTTTTTGAGCACCAGCCACCACTGGTGGTCACTCTCACCACCAGGAGGCCAGGAGGGAATCTCCTTTCCTCAATAACCACCTGCTCCTGAGCCAGTTTGGTTTGCTCAAGTAATCACATTTACTGTTCTTCCCAAATAAGGCTGAACCTACAGTATGACATTTATTATTCTCCCAGACTTAGACACAATAGAGGCATTAGGAGACTTTTCTTTGAACTTTACTTAAATTGTATAACAATTACAAACTTTTCCATACAGTGAAGTTGCATTCCATTATATATGGCAAAGACAGTCTCCAACCATTGGAATAGCAATGCATAGCACAGAATGATCCACATTTTAGAGGAGAAATACCTGCCTAATTTTAGACTTGTGCACAACAGAAAATTTCGTTTAGTTTCGGTTCGTTGTCATTCGTAAAATACATAATTTCGTTCTGTTATATTCGTTATGTTACATTAATACGTTTTCGGATAATTCGTTATTATTCGTAGAGTGTCGAATGCATTCGTTCGTATTCGTTAAAATTCGCTATTTATGTATGTATAGACATTCGTGATAATGATTCCTAGTTTGGAAAGCCGTTTGTTTATTGAATCTTTTAACACACACAATGACAATGTCTCTTCTCCTCGGCTCAAATACTATACAACACCCTTCTAACTCAGTTCTCAGGAATGCACTTTGCCAGTAATCCAACCTCCGGCACAAATTAATTAGCTGATTGGACTATAAGATTTACTTTGAGCTAACCTTTTGTTTCATTAGATCTTTAAAGAATTACCAAATTCATTCAAATTCATTTGAATTCATTCATTATAATTCTTTTGTATTCGTTGTTATTCGTTATTTTTTTATTCGGACATTCGGATGCATCCGAATGTCCGAAAGATGCAAAATTTACGAAACGAAACGAATTGCACAAGCCTACTGCCTATACACTTATTCCCTTTTGTGTCTCTGGGGACAGGAAGTGCAGAGAAATCTCCCTGTTGGGATGCATGTAGCAATAAAAACCTGAAAGAACAACAATACCTTGCCACTTTGCCCAAAACAACAAAAATAAGTTGTGGCTGGAGGTACAGTCTAAAGTTGGTCTTCAGTAAACTAGAAAAAATCCCTCTTCCCCATATAGTCCAATTAGGGTGTACTCATACTGGGCACAGTTCAACTAAATCTTGCCCAAGTTTTATTGTTGCCCCCCCCGCCCCGCTGGTCACATGAGCCGGCCAAAGACTAAACGAAATTTGAACAATTCAGCTGTCCAAATTTCGATTCATCTATGGAAAGACTGGTTGCACTGAAGTCGGTCGATAGACCTAAGGGTATAGTCACCAGTAGTGATCATTGTATTTTGACAGCAGGGAAACCTCCTGCTGTTAGAATATACAGTAATAGCGCAACAGTAAGTCCTGATGGGGGAATCAAGCAATTTTCTTTCTCTCAACCTTTGGATAATGGAAACAAAATTGCATAATCTATGGCCAGTCTCAAGCTACCTATTGATGGTAGAATTTCAAATGAAAATTCTTAGAAAAAGTCTTGAGGAAATTCTAACAAAAATTCTCAGAACATTCGTTCGTTGTTCGAAACATTGTGTTTGCTTTTAACATTTGATTCTGGAATGAATGTACTTCAATGCAAAACGATTCAAATAAAAACCACATACACTGTTAGAAATGCATTTATTCAAGAAAAAATGTCCTACCTCAAATTTCCGCATCACTGTTATTGAAAACGAACCTCGATTTGTTCCAATAATGATTCGAAAAATGAACAAACCTTATTTTCCTAGGAATTTTTATTTGAAAGTCATCATTCTTCCAAGTGCCCGTGACCCGGGCATAGTACGCTATATTGTATCGGAGCATGGTTCAGAGCCTTCACGCTACACAAATGAACTAGACAAATGGGGTGAACTACCAGTGTGAGTGCACCCTAAGTCTACGACTAAGGCTTTTGCCGAAACGCGTCAGCTTTATTGTTTTACTGTCACTCTGATGTACCAATAAACGACACTTCAAGGATTACAGTGCTGCCGGCTCTTCTTACTACTACCCTAAGTCTAGAGGCATTAAATAGAGTGAGTCACAGAAATGATTGCTCACTCATGCAGGTTTCCTATCCATTGGAGGTCCAGTCACCCAAAGCCCCTCATGTTAGCCAATCGCATTGCAATAATATTATATGAACATTATATTGAAACTTGCCATATTTGAATATATGACAAGAGCACTGCTGCAATATTATAAGGGACTGTGTCATTTAGGGTTTTTTTTTTTATATTGTTTTAGTCATATTTGAAGTTCAGCCAGAGTGGCAACATTGGCTCCTCCATGGATAAAGTGGAAGAGTGAGGGTAGCCATACACAGACAGGAAGTGTGACATACACAGTATTACTAGGTAAAAAGTAATGGGATAAAGCCTTCAAAAAGAAAACCAATGCAGCCAGCACATCTAAGGACTGAGGTGTGGAGCATAGCCTGGAGAGATTTGATGAAAGGTCCACCCATCAGTGAATTCTTTATTAGGCCCACCAGCTTTATTCATTATCTAATATTTTGACTCAAAGTGTTCAGTTTTTATATATGTGACTCGTATGTGTTTTTTAAAATGTGTCAGCCAGTCAAAGTGAATTTTTTGGCAGGAGCGCCGCTTTGATGAATTTGTTTACCTGTTTGAACAGTTTAAAAGATTTGTCACGTTAGAATTTGCTACTTAACTTTTAAGTGGCTGTTGTTTGTTATATTTTATAATATTGTCACTTAATTGTCACTATATGGTGATATAACCTTTGGCTATTATTATTTTAAATTTTGACACCCATAGCGCTGAGAAAGGAGGAAGTAGGGACCGCTATTGATTTGTTCTTACTTTGTTTTTACATCTACTAAGTCCTGCTAAATGGCAAGATATTAAATTATCTATTTTTTGTTTTTTAAATATGGACAGCCTTCTTCCATTTTCAGGGAGATATCTACCAGCCCCAATGAAATGTTTGTTGAGTTTTGTCCCTTTAAATTTAAATGAAAGAAAAAAATATTTTCTCTGTGATAAAAACTGCACTGAGGCTTTTTAAAGAAAGTAATTCCATTCTAACCAGGAGAAAAAAAGAAGCTTTCAGATACCATAAACTTTAGAAGTGCCATTTAGTCCATCCTTTAACGTTGTTATCGTCTCGGGTTTGAAGTAAATGTCTCCCTCTGTAAATCTCTTTTACTAGGTGACTAAAACCTGAGCGGAGGCATTCCCAAGTCTGTACAGAAGCCAACCTGACATTTACTGTCTCGCGCAGGCTGTTGATGCCCATAAACCCAGTACTGCCAGGGGGTGTATACCGAACGACAGATGTTTATTACCGGAGAGAGAAGGTAGGCACTGTGGGGCAGTGCTGTGACGTGCGCAGTCGCTTCCAAAACTCAGGCATGCTGCGGTCTCATCTTGCGTCCTGTATTCACTACAGCTGCACTCCAGGCAGATACAAAAACACCAATTAATTCAGTTATGTGTTCATTAAAAAATCATGCACCTAATATATACCTGAATTTGTCCTTTTATCAGTTTCCTGCAATGCCCTGTACAGCAACAACCAATCTGGGAGAAGAAGGATTAGGTGATGACTCATGAGAGTTACATAGTTAATAGGGTTGAATAAAGACACCAGTCCATCCAGTTCAACCTGAGTGAGTGTCTACAATTGTCCCTGTACATTGCACTCATATCGGTCCCTACCCTCAAGGAGCCCACAGTCCAAGGTCCCCATTTATATACTAGGGCCAATTTTGGACAGAAGCCAATTAACCTACCTGTATGTCTTTGGAGTGTGGAAGGAAACTGGAGTGCCTGGAGGAAACCCACGCAGGCACAGGGAGAACATGCAAACTCCAGGCAGGTAGTGTCATGGTTAGGATTTGAACCAGTGACCCTTTTTACTGCTAGGTGCTACACCACTGTGCCGCCCCCAAAGGGTGTTGCTCTTAATTCATTATCCAGTCAGCAGGCTGGGATATTGTTCTTGACTAAGCCCATGACTACTGTAGCGGAGGTCAAGAACCTGGCAGGGATGTCTAGATCCCAAATAGCAAGTAACTGTGCTGCAAGTTTGAAAATGACTTGCTAAGCTCTTGCTAGACTTTCCAGGCTTCACAAGTTTGTTGCACAATTGCAGCAAGTCTGCATTGCATGACTCCAGATCAACTTTCTTTACAAACATTCTGCAAGTCTGGTGCAAATTCTGGTTCAGTTACAGTGCCTTGCAAAAGTATTCACCCCCTTGGCTTTTTACTTATTTTGTTACATTACAGCCTTTAGTTCCAAGTTTTTTTAATCTGAATTATATGTGATGGATCAGAACACAATAGTCTAAGTTGGTGAAGTAAAATTAGAAAAATATATACATAAAACTATTTTTCAGAAATAAAAAACTGATACTTGACATGTGCGTATGTATTTACCCTCTTTGTTATGAAGCCCATAGAAAGCTCTGGTGCAAATCAATTACTTTCAGAAGTCACATAATTAGTGAAATGATGTCCACCTGTGTGCAATCAGTAAAAATTGTCACATGATCTGTCATTACATATACACACCTTTTTGAAAGGCCTCAGAGGCTGCAACACCTAAGCAAGAGGCACCACTAACCAAACACTGCCGTGAAGACCAAGGAACTCTCCAAACAAGTAAGGGACAATGTTGTTGAGAAGTACAAGTCAGGGTTAGGTTATAAAAAAATATCCAAATCTTTGATGATCCCTAGGAGCACCATCAAATCTGTCATAACCAAATGGAAAGAACATGGCACAACAGCAAACCTGCCAAGAGAAGGCCACACACCAAAACTCACAGACCGGGCAAGGAGAGCATTAATAAGAGAGGCAGCACAGAGACCTAAGGTAACCCTGGAGGAGCTGCAGAGTTCCACAGCAGAGACTGAAGTATCAGTACATAGGACAACAATAAGCCGTATGCTCCAGCTTTATGGCAGAGTGGCCAGAAGAAAGCCACTACTTTCAGAAAAAAATAAAATGGCACGTTTTGAGCTTTCGAAAAGGCATGTGGGAGACTCCCAAAATGTATGGAGGAAGGTGCTCTGGTCTGATGAGGCTAAAATTTAACTTTTTTGCCATTAGAGAAAACGCTATGTCTGGCGCAAACCCAACATGTCACATCACGCAAAGAACACCATCCCCATGGTGGTGGCAGCATCATGCTGTGGGGATATTTTTCAGCAGTCGGGACTGGAAAACTGGTCAAAGTTGAGGGAAAAATGGATGGTGCTAAATACAGGGATATTCTTGAGCTATTCTTAACCTGTACCACTCTGTGTGTGATTTGAGGCTAGGACGGAGGTTGACCTTCCAGCAGGACAATTACCTCAAACACACTGCTAAAGCAACACTTGAGTGCTTTAATGGGAAACATGTAAATGTGTTGGAATGGCTGAGTCAAAGTCCAGACCTCAATCCAATAGAAAATCTGTGGTCAGACTTAAAGATTGCTGTTCACAAGCGCAAATCATCCAACTTGAAGGAGTTGGAGCAGTTTTGCAAGGAGGAATGGGCAAAAATCCCAGTGGTAAGATGTGGCAAGCTCATAGAGACTTACCCAAAGCGACTTGGAGCTGTAATAGCCCCAAAAGGTGGCTCTACAAAGTATTGACTTTAGGGGGGTAAATAGTTATGCACATTTACTTTTTTTTGTTATTTTGTCCTATTTATTGTTTGCTTCACAATAAAAAATAAAAACATCTTCAAAGTTGTGAACATGTTCTGTAAATTAAATGATGCAAATCCTCAAACAATCCATGTTAATTCCAGTCTGTGAGGCAACAAAACATGAAAAATGCCAAGGGGGGTGAATACATTTGCAAGTTATCCCACCATAGTGGTCACTATGGCTGAAATTACATCATTTGTCCCTGCTGTTTGTAAGGTTTTTCTTTCATTTGTGCTGGGGAGTGGTGTGCAGAGAGGTAAGTGGTAACCATGAGATCTTATATGGAGTTCAGAGAGGTAGAAATCAAGGAGCAACTAACCCTAATATCCCATTGGTGGAGCACAATTTGGAATGTTTTATTTTTCCTTGTTTATACGCTAGCAGTTCAGCTTAAACAAAGACCATAACAGGTCTAGTGGCGCATTTAGGAAAGGAGAGTGGAGTTGAATGTGATTTTCCATAAAGGATCCATATATTCAAGCCTTGTCAGACCAGCTGTGGATGTCACTGCAGGCGAGGAGAGGAGAGTGGGACGTGAACTGCCATTAAGGATTTGTATACCAAAGCGCCACTAGACCTGTTGTGGTCTTTGTTTAAGGTGAGCTGCTAGTGCACACTGGTGGATGCCTGGAACAATTGTGTTCACAACTTCCAAGGACTGTTTTTTGAGCACGTGATCTTCACATCTCATTACTTTTTGATGCACATGCACTTTATTATTTGGGACTTCTTTTATTGTTTTTTATGAAAAATCAGATGAATACCTGCTTTTGATTCAAGCACTTTTATCACAGTTTCACATTATCACATATTGTATTTTTTTTTTATTTAAATAAGGGATAGTCATTTATGCATATTTGTCCTTTTGCTGTTTAGTTTCTTGAATTAGTGCATTTTATCCCTGTTTCACATAGTATCGCATATTATCGCAAATTACTGCAATTTTTTGTGGGTTTTTTTTTGTATCATTTTTATTGTTTTTTGAGAATGTTCTTTTTTATGTTTTGTTAAATGTTCACCCTAATAAGAAAAAAAAAAAAACTAAGATGTAATCCAGTGTTATGTATTGATTTTATTCAAATATTTTAATAATTTTTTTTTTTATAAAGATCAGTTTTATCTTACTGCACTATTCAGTGAACCAAGGTACATTCTTTAGGGAAATGGTAAAATATAGGCCAAAAAAGCTGAACTAAAAATATTTCAATGAGAGCTTTTTTTTTTCTACTTTGGCTTAGATTTTGCAATTTTTGTGACAATTCACTTCCGTTCACTTATTAGTGAATAGACCTGATAGAAAATGGACATTTGGACAAACAACAAGAAAAACTAGTGCCAAAGATATTAATGGAAGATTGAGGGATCAAATAAGATTCCTGCCACCTAACTACCGGTGAATTACCAGCATAGGTGTGTGTGTAGCCTACTGCATTAGGTTGCGCACCCCAAAGATCAAACACACATATGTGTGTGTGTGTGTGTGTGATATATATATATACACACAGACACACTTTTCATAGTTTCATAGTTAGTTAGGTTGAATAAAGACACCAGTCCATCCAGTTCAACCTGAGTGAGTGTCTACAATTGTCCCCATCTCTGTACATTGCACACTCATGTTGGTCCCTACCCTCAAGGAGCCCACAATCCAAGGCCCCCATTCATATACTAGGGCCAATTTTGAACAGAAGCCAATTTACCTACCTGCATGTCTTTGGATTGTGGGAGGAAACTGGAGTGCCCAGAGGAAACCCACACAGGCACAGAGAGAACATGCAAACTCCAGGCAGGTAGTGTCGTGGTTGGGATTTGAGCCAGTGACCCTTGTTACTGCTAGGTGAGAGTGCTAACCACTACACCACTGTGCCGCCCCACTGTGCCGCTGCTACTTTTACGGTAGAGCTGGTACAGTGTAAGAGCAGGGCCGGATTAACATAGGGGCTATTGGAGCTGCAGCTCCAGGCCCCTTTATAAAGATAGGCCCATTTGCCCCCCCCCAAAAAAAAAAAAAAGAAAAAAAAGATTGACTTCGAGGATTGTAGCTCGGCACGATCAGGAGTCACAGAGACCCCACATTTGGGGGGTAGGTAGCTAAAGACCCACTCCAGGACTGGTTAAAATATGGGGCTGCTATCATCTATTGCCGCGTACAGACGAGCGGATTGTATGGCGTACTTAGTCCGTCATACAATCCGACGGACAATCCGTCGTAGTTTCCACTGAACGGACTTGACCACACACGGATACACAAACAGTCCGTCGAAAGCTTGCGCGATGACGTGTACAGCACGTACGATGGGACTAGAAATAGGAAGTCCAAGACACAGCAAAGCACCCTTCCTCCGTGTAAATCCTTTCTGGGCATGCGCCATTCTTAGTCCGTCGAACTAGCATACTGACGAGCGGATTGTCCGCTGAAACCAAAGCACGACGGACAGATTTTTGGAAAATCCGAAATTCTTAGTACTCCGGACTGCACGCTGAAAAAGTCCGCTGAAGCCCACACACGAGCGGATTGTCCGCTGAAATGTGTTTCAACGGACTAAGTACGTCAAACAGTTCGACCGTGTGTACGCGGCATATGGTTCCGGAGATACAGGGCTGCTTGTGCAGCCTGTCAGAAGCTACATACAGAGCGGCAGTATAAATACAAGCTGGAACACTGCAGCAAACTGAGAGGATGAACTCACAGAGCTTATAATAATTATTTGTATATTACTTATGATAATTAACCCCTTACCACCCAGGCCCATTCTGAGACTTCTCTGCTACATGTAAAAGTCATCATTTATTTTATGCTAGAAAATTACTCAGAACCCTCAAGCATTATATATTGTTTTAGCAGACACCCTATGGAATAAAATGGTGGTCTTTGCAACTTTTTATGTTACACGATATTTGTGCAGCAATTTTTCAAGCTTTTTTTTTGGAAAGAAACTGTTTCATTCA
Source organism: Lithobates pipiens (assembly GCF_037356315.1). Classification (NCBI taxonomy): domain Eukaryota; kingdom Metazoa; phylum Chordata; class Amphibia; order Anura; family Ranidae; genus Lithobates; species Lithobates pipiens. Next base: position 503,618,040 of record NW_027507903.1, on the reverse strand, counting down.
TAAAAAAACACTAAAGTTAGCACGATTTTTTGTTGTGTACTAAGCGATGCTTTACATTTTTTTTTTACAGGTTACATGTTTAGAGTTACAGAGAAGGTCTAGTGCTAGAATTATTGCTCTTGCTCTAACGATTGTGGCGTATGTAACCTGTGTGTGTATCTGGCTCTGATACTAACCAGTGCCTACCCAGGGACTGACTAGTATCTCTCCCCAGCCTGTCCCCACACACCCTCTCACCTGCTGACCTGTGAATGGGGCAATCACTCCCGCAGTGTTATTGTGTTCTGCCAGTGAATACAATGATCAGTGTTGCTAACTATAGCTGGCAGCACTGATTGTTTTGGGGAAAACCTGACAGGCTGGTTGTACATAAGTCGGTTAATAGGTTGACTTGTGTAAAACCAGCTAGCCCATACATAGATCGACTATGGCTGGTCTCTGCTTAATTGGTGTAATTTCAATCCGTGTATGGCCCGCTTAACCACTACGCAGTCCCTAAACATCCTTCCACAAACCTTTCCATTTTTCCTTCCCAGATTACTTCATCCTCCTCTCCTATACATAGTGCCCACTGTCATACTCTCCACACTTCTCTCCTATACATAGTGCCCACTGTCATACTCTCCACACTTCCCTCTTGTACATACTGCTCACTGTCATACCCTCCACACTTCTCTTCTATACATAACGCCCGCTGTCATATCCTACACACTCCTCTCCTGTACATAGTGCCTGCTGTCATACACTTCTCTCCTGTACATAGTACCCACTGTCGTACCCTCCACACTCCTCTCCTATACATAGTGCCCACTGTCATACCCTCCACACTCCTCTCCTGTACATACTACTCACTGTCATACCCTCCACACTCCTCTCCTATACATAGTGCCTACTGTCATACCTCCAACAATTCTCTCCTATACATGGTGCCCACTGTCATACCCTCCACACTCCTCTCCTGTACATACTACTCACTGTCATACCAACCATACTCCTCTCCTATACATAGTGCCCACTGTCATACGCGCCACACTTCTCTCCTATACATAGTGCCCACTGTCATACCCTCCACACTCCTCTCCTGTACATACTACTCAATGTCATACCATCCATACTCCTCTCCTATACATAGTGCCCACTGTCATACCCTCCACACTTCTCTCCTATACATAGTGCCCACTGTCATACCCTCCACACTCCTCTCCTGTACAAACTACTTACTGTCATACCCTCCATACTTCTCTCCTATACATAGTGCCCACCGTCATACCCTCCCTCCATACTCCTCTCCTGTAATTACTGCTTACTGTCCTACTCTCCTGTACATAATGCCCACTGTCATACCCTCTACACTCCTGTACATATTGCTTACTGTCATACCCTCCACACTCTTTTCTTATACATAGTGCCCAATGTCATACCCTCTACACTCCTCTGCTGTGCATACTGCCCACTGTCATACTCTCCACACTTCTCTCCTGTACATACTGCTCACTGTCACACCCTCCACATTTCTCTCCTATACATAACGCCCGCTGTCATATCCTACACACTCCTCTCCTGTACATAGTGCCCGCTGTCATACACTTCTCTCCTGTACATAGTGCCCACTGTCGTAACCCTCCACACTCCTCTCCTATACATAGAGCCCACCGTCATACCCTCCACACTCCTCTCCTGTAGTGATGGCCGAACGGTTCGCCCGGCGGTCGTTTCGCGGCGAATTTCCGACTTTCGCCGTCCGCGGGTTCGAACGCCTTTTTCCGTCGTTCGCCCCGGCGGACTTACGTGTTTAATGTATACAAGAACTTTAACCTTTCGTGACACGTTTATCATGTGTTACAGGACAACCAATTGAGACATGACAGCTCATGGACACTTGGACATTCCCCCTAACCTATAAATACACCCGATCCGGTGGCCATTTTACATTCTTTCTTCTGTCACTGTAGGGAAAGGATCCTGTGTGGAGTAGGGACAGAGAAAACGCTAGCTATTTGGTACACAAAAGTTCTTTTCAGGACTGGTATAGGTGTTAGGTCAGCAGCCTGAGTTTCTTTTGTCAGTTTAGATAAAGGGACAGAGCGCTGTATGCTGCTATTTTAGGGACAGCTCAGCCAGATTAGTCTTTCTTCATCATCATCATCATCATCATCATTAGCTGTTACTATCAGGTCCACAAAAGAGCTGTTCCAGCTAATCGTTCCAGCCTACTCTTTTTTGCCAATTTGTATAGGGACAGGCAGGAAGCAGTGTGTCAGGCAGTGAGGATAATTTTAAAGACTTGCTGTTACTATTAGTTCCACAAAGGTTCTTTTCAGGACTGGTATCAGTGGTACGGTAATAGGCTTGTACACGTATAATATTCTTTCTTCCAAATATAGAAAGAATATTATACTTGACTGCTGCCCTTCTGCTGCAGTCTGCTAATCATTCACAACTCACTTGTTCCACAAAGCTCTTTATCAGGACTGGTAACTTGGTCTGTCTAGGGTGCTACGGTACATAGGCTTGGGTGCGGTACAGTCTGCTGTTCTGTAAGGACCGCTATCGGTCCACAATACATAGGGTTGCCGTGCACTACTGCTGACCGCTGCCCTATACTGCAGCAGTCCTTCAGCGGTATAGGGACTGACGCACAGTCTGCTAAACACTAATACACAACCTGCTTGGTCCACAAAAGTTCTTATAAGGACTGGTAACTTGGTATAGGGTGCTACGGTACATAGGCCTGAGTGCAGTACAGTCTGCTGTTCTGTAAGGACCGCTATCGGTCCACAATACATAGGGTTGCCGTGCACTACTGCTGACCGCTGCCCTATACTGCAGCAGTCCTTCATTGGTATAGGGACTGACGTACAGTCTGCTAATCACTAACACACAACCTGCTTGGTCCACAAAAGTTCTTATAAGGACTGGTAACTTGGTATAGGGTGCTACGGTACATAGGCCTGAGTGCAGTACAGTCTGCTGTTCTGTAAGGACCGCTATCGGTCCACAATAGATAGGGTTGACGTGCACCACTGCTGACCGCTCACCTATACTGCAGCAGTCCTTCAGCGGTATAGGGACTGACGTACAGTCTGCTAATCACTAACACACAACCTGCTTGTTCCACAAAAGTTCTTATAAGGACTGGTAACTTGGTATAGGGTGCTACGGTACATAGGCCTGAGTGCGTTACAGTCTGCTGTTCTGTAAGGACCGCTATCGGTCCACAATACATAGGGTTGCCGTGCACTACTGCTGACCGCTGCCCTATACTGCAGCAGTCCTTCATTGGTATAGGGACTGACGTACAGTCTGCTAATCACTAACACACAACCTGCTTGGTCCACAAAAGTTCTTATAAGGACTGGTAACTTGGTATAGGGTGCTACGGTACATAGGCCTGAGTGCGTTACAGTCTGCTGTTCTGTAAGGACCGCTATCGGTCCACAATACATAGGGTTGCCGTGCACTACTGCTGACCGCTGCCCTATACTGCAGCAGTCCTTCATTGGTATAGGGACTGACGTACAGTCTGCTAATCACTAACACACAACCTGCTTGGTCCACAAAAGTTCTTATAAGGACTGGTAACTTGGTATAGGGTGCTACGGTACATAGGCCTGAGTGCGTTACAGTCTGCTGTTCTGTAAGGACCGCTATCGGTCCACAATACATAGGGTTGCCGTGCACTACTGCTGACCGCTGCCCTATACTGCAGCAGTCCTTCAGCGGTATAGGGACTGACGCACAGTCTGCTAAACACTAACACACAACCTGCTTGGTCCACAAAAGTTTTTATAAGGACTGGTAACTTGGTATAGGGTGCTACGGTACATAGGCCTGAGTGCAGTACAGTCTGCTGTTCTGTAAGGACCGCTATCGGTCCACAATACATAGGGTTGCCGTGCACTACTGCTGACCGCTGCCCTATACTGCAGCAGTCCTTCATTGGTATAGGGACTGACGTACAGTCTGCTAATCACTAACACACAACCTGCTTGGTCCACAAAAGTTCTTATAAGGACTGGTAACTTGGTATAGGGTGCTACGGTACATAGGCCTGAGTGCGTTACAGTCTGCTGTTCTGTAAGGACCGCTATCGGTCCACAATACATAGGGTTGCCGTGCACTACTGCTGACCGCTGCCCTATACTGCAGCAGTCCTTCAGCGGTATAGGGACTGACGCACAGTCTGCTAAACACTAACACACAACCTGCTTGGTCCACAAAAGTTTTTATAAGGACTGGTAACTTGGTATAGGGTGCTACGGTACATAGGCCTGAGTGCAGTACAGTCTGCTGTTCTGTAAGGACCGCTATCGGTCCACAATACATAGGGTTGCCGTGCACTACTGCTGACCGCTGCCCTATACTGCAGCAGTCCTTCATTGGTATAGGGACTGACGTACAGTCTGCTAATCACTAACACACAACCTGCTTGGTCCACAAAAGTTCTTATAAGGACTGGTAACTTGGTATAGGGTGCTACGGTACATAGGCCTGAGTGCGTTACAGTCTGCTGTTCTGTAAGGACCGCTATCGGTCCACAATACATAGGGTTGCCGTGCACTACTGCTGACCGCTGCCCTATACTGCAGCAGTCCTTCAGCGGTATAGGGACTGACGTACAGTCTGCTAAACACTAATACACAACCTGCTTGGTCCACAAAAGTTCTTATAAGGACTGGTAACTTGGTATAGGGTGCTACGGTACATAGGCTTGAGTGCGGTACAGTCTGCTGTTCTGTAAGGACCGCTATCGGTCCACAATAGATAGGGTTGACGTGCACCACTGCTGACCGCTCACCTATACTGCAGCAGTCCTTCAGCGGTATAGGGACTGACGTACAGTCTGCTAATCACTAACACACAACCTGCTTGTTCCACAAAAGTTCTTATAAGGACTGGTAACTTGGTATAGGGTGCTACGGTACATAGGCCTGAGTGCGTTACAGTCTGCTGTTCTGTAAGGACCGCTATCGGTCCACAATACATAGGGTTGCCGTGCACTACTGCTGACCGCTGCCCTATACTGCAGCAGTCCTTCAGCGGTATAGGGACTGACGTACAGTCTGCTAAACACTAATACACAACCTGCTTGGTCCACAAAAGTTCTTATAAGGACTGGTAACTTGGTATAGGGTGCTACGGTACATAGGCTTGAGTGCGGTACAGTCTGCTGTTCTGTAAGGACCGCTATCGGTCCACAATAGATAGGGTTGACGTGCACCACTGCTGACCGCTCACCTATACTGCAGCAGTCCTTCAGCGGTATAGGGACTGACGTACAGTCTGCTAATCACTAACACACAACCTGCTTGTTCCACAAAAGTTCTTATAAGGACTGGTAACTTGGTATAGGGTGCTACGGTACATAGGCCTGAGTGCGTTACAGTCTGCTGTTCTGTAAGGACCGCTATCGGTCCACAATACATAGGGTTGCCGTGCACTACTGCTGACCGCTGCCCTATACTGCAGCAGTCCTTCATTGGTATAGGGACTGACGTACAGTCTGCTAATCACTAACACACAACCTGCTTGGTCCACAAAAGTTCTTATAAGGACTGGTAACTTGGTATAGGGTGCTACGGTACATAGGCCTGAGTGCGTTACAGTCTGCTGTTCTGTAAGGACCGCTATCGGTCCACAATACATAGGGTTGCCGTGCACTACTGCTGACCGCTGCCCTATACTGCAGCAGTCCTTCAGCGGTATAGGGACTGACGTACAGTCTGCTAAACACTAATACACAACCTGCTTGGTCCACAAAAGTTCTTATAAGGACTGGTAACTTGGTATAGGGTGCTACGGTACATAGGCTTGAGTGCGGTACAGTCTGCTGTTCTGTAAGGACCGCTATCGGTCCACAATAGATAGGGTTGACGTGCACCACTGCTGACCGCTGCCCTATACTGCAGCAGTCCTTCAGCGGTATAGGGACTGACGTACAGTCTGCTAAACACTAATACACAACCTGCTTGGTCCACAAAAGTTCTTATAAGGACTGGTAACTTGGTATAGGGTGCTACGGTACATAGGCTTGAGTGCGGTACAGTCTGCTGTTCTGTAAGGACCGCTATCGGTCCACAATAGATAGGGTTGACGTGCACCACTGCTGACCGCTGCCCTATACTGCAGCAGTCCTTCAGCGGTATAGGGACTGACGTACAGTCTGCTAAACACTAATACACAACCTGCTTGGTCCACAAAAGTTCTTATAAGGACTGGTAACTTGGTATAGGGTGCTACGGTACATAGGCTTGAGTGCGGTACAGTCTGCTGTTCTGTAAGGACCGCTATCGGTCCACAATAGATAGGGTTGACGTGCACCACTGCTGACCGCTGCCCTATACTGCAGCAGTCCTTCAGCGGTATAGGGACTGACGTACAGTCTGCTAAACACTAATACACAACCTGCTTGGTCCACAAAAGTTCTTATAAGGACTGGTAACTTGGTATAGGGTGCTACGGTACATAGGCTTGAGTGCGGTACAGTCTGCTGTTCTGTAAGGACCGCTATAGGTCCACAATAGATAGGGTTGACGTGCACCACTGCTGACCGCTCACCTATACTGCAGCAGTCCTTCAGCGGTATAGGGACTAAGAGTTTTGTCACAGGGTCATTTAAAAAATGACATGCAGAGGAAGAGGCAGGCCCTTCCGCAGGGGTGGTAGGGGTAGGGCAGGAGCAACAGGCTTGAGCCAAAGTGGGAAGTTGCAGAAGGTGCGTTCAATTACTTTAAAGGATGCACCAGACTTGGTTGAGTGGCTCGCTCAGCCTTACTCTTCTGCACCCTCCTCATCCTCTCGATCTGCACCCTCTTCTTCACTCTCTGCTATGTGCACCCCCAAAGACACTACCACCAACAACACGACCACCACCACCACCACCACATACCTTCCGCTTGAGTCACTGGAATTATTTTCCGATCCATATCAAGAGGACATTTCTGATGCGCAGCCACTCTTGGTATTGGATCAGGAAGAGGAGGTAGCAACAAGCGCTACTCAGCAGTCTGACGCCAGTACCCAGATCAGCCCAAGGAGGAGGTTGGTCCCCGGTGTTGCTGCCTACTCTACTTATAGCGGTGGGGAAGGTGACGTTGATGATGACGTGTCTAGTGATGTCACGTGGGTGCCCACAAGAGAGGAAGAGGAGGGGAGTTCAGAGGGAGATATGGACCAGCAGATAGGGAGGAGAAGCAGCAATGACTTACATTGCACAGCAGGGACAAAGCAGACTGCAAATGTATCAGGAGCGAGTCATCGACCATGTACGGTCACATCTGGCGCTCCCAGGACACCGGCACATGGCTCCGCAGTGTGGGCTTTTTTTAACGTGTCCGCTGCTGACAATAGCGTTGCCATCTGCAATCTTTGCAGTCAACGCGTTAGTCGCGGTAAGCCCAATACTCACCTAGGGACGACCGCCTTAAGAAGGCACATGAGCAGCCATCACCGAGCCCAGTGGGAGCAACGGAACACACAAAGCCACACTGCAGGCTCTCACCGTCCAGCCTCGTCTTCTACTTCTCCTTCTCCTCTCTCCTCACAATTGTCCTCCACTCCACCTTCCATCACGCCAAGCTCACATTTTTCTGCAAAAAGGCAGGCTTCCGTGGGCCTAATGTTTGAGCGTAAAAAAATGATGACGCCGGATAACCCTCTTGCCCAACGGTTGGCGGCTGGCTTGTCAGAACTCATAGCCCGCCAACTACTGCCATATAAACTGGTGGACTCGGAGGCCTTTCGCAAATTTGTGGCCATTGGAACACCACAATGGAAGGTCCCAGGAAGGAAGTATTTCTCAGAGAAGGGCATCCCAGAGCTATATGGCCATGTTCAGCGGCAAGTGAATGTATCTCTGGCACACAGTGTCGGTGCCAAGATACATCTGACCACAGACACGTGGTCTAGCAAACACGGGCAGGGAAGGTATATCAGTTTTACTGCCCACTGGGTGAACCTTCTGACGGCCGTCAAGCATGTAACCCGTGGCACCCGTGTAGATTTGGTTTTACCGCCACGGATTGCATGCAGGCCTGACTCTTCTTCTCCTCCTCCTACTCCATCCTCCTCCCTCTCCTCCTCAGCTGCCTCCTCCTTTTCCGCTGCTAGCGTCTCTTCCACTGCACCGCCCAAGCTCCCCAGAACCTATTCCACATGCCAGGTGAGACGTTGCCATGCCGTGCTGCGTCTGTTGTGCCTGGAAGCAAAGAGCCACACTGGCCCGGCACTCCTTTCAGCTTTGCGTTCACAGGCAGATGAGTGGCTAACACCGCTCAATTTGACAGTTGGTAAAGTGGTGTGTGACAACGGTGCCAATCTGCTTAGCGCATTGAAACAGGGCAAAATCACGCACGTGCCGTGCATGGCACACGTCTTAAACTTGGTCGTGCAGCGATTCCTTGTCAAATACCCTGGGGTCCAGGACATCTTGCGGCAGGCAAGGAAAATCTCGGCCCATTTCAGAAGATCTTACACGGCCATGGCTCGCCTTGCTGACATTCAGCGGCGACACCATCTGCCGGTCAGACGTCTTATTTGCGATTGCCCGACGCGATGGAACTCAACCTTCTATATGCTTGATAGGCTGCTCCAGCAGAAACGTGCAGTTAACGTCTACCTGTATGAACTCTGCGAAAGAAACGGTTCTGGGGAGCTGGGTTTTTTTTCACCGCGCCAGTGGCTGCTCATGCGCGACACATGCAGACTTCTGCGGCCATTTGAGGAGATCACCAAACTGGTCAGTCGCAGCCATGGCGCCATCAGTGACATGGTACCTTATGCCTTCTTTCTGGAGCGTGCATTGCGTCGTGTCATTGATCAGGCTGTGGAGGAGCAGGAGCGGGAAGATGAGGAAGTCGCAATGCTGGATGAATTCCCAGGGGGGGCTACTCTATCTGAGACAAGTCAACAACAGGAGTCTGATGAGGAGTCAGAGGAGGATGGTGCCGGGGCGGATGAGCAGGAGCAAGAAGAGCATGCTTTAAACCTTTCTGGGATCCCTGTTGTGCGAGGATGGGGAGAGGAGAATGAAGAGGACGACATTATCCTGGATGATGAGCAGGAGCCAGGCCACCACACCGCTTCCACTTTAGTGCAAATGGGGGCCTTCATGCTCCAGTGTTTTAATAGGGACCCCCGTATAAAAAGCATGAGGGTCAAGGACCAGTACTGGGTGGCAACGTACTTAGACCCCCGGTACAAACACAAAATGGCGGAAATGTTACCGCCGTCGCAGAGGGCTGTCAGAATGCAGCACTTCCAGGCCTTGCTTCGAGAAATGCTGCATTCTGCTTTTGCGTGCGCTGGCAGAGGAGCAATTCCCACTCCCAGAGAAGGATTTGCGGGTACCAATCCAACAGCGCCTGCAAGAAGAGGCCGGTTTGAAGATGTGTTGGTGACTTCGGATATGAGGTCATTCTTTCAGCCGACCCATCGACAGGTGTCATCCGGATCCAGCATCAGGGAACGCCTAGACCGTCAGGTGTCCGACTACATTGGGTTAACGGCCGATGTGGACGCTCTGAGGAGTGATGAACCCCTAGACTACTGGGTGGGCAGGCTTGACCTCTGGCCAGAGCTTGCCCAATTTGCAATCGAACTGTTGGCTTGCCCCTCATCCAGTGTCCTGTCCGAAAGGACGTTCAGCGCAGCAGGGGGGATTGTGACCGATAAGCGTACTCGCCTAGCTCACCACAGTGTTAACTACCTCACATTTCTAAAAATGAATGAGGCATGGATCTCGGAGGAATTCAACACATGTGATCAGTAGACCATGTATATGTCTATAAACAATTTTTGGAATCAAGCACACAGACCTTCTTAATTCATTTGGCTCACTTCCCTGACCCAAAAAAGCACACCGTACTATATGCCCCTAACCTCCTCTTTGAAGAGGTTGAGCGGTGTCATATTTCTACTGGGGCTGCTTATTATGAGGGGTTCCCACCATCCCTGTGCTGTGCTGACTTCCTCCTGGGTGTTCTTATTATGAGGGGCTCCCACCATCCCTGTGCTGTGCTGACTTCCTCCTGGGGGTTCTTATTATGAGGGGATCACACCATCCCTGTGCTGTGCTGACTTCCTCCTGGGGCTGCTTACGGTGCTGCTGTCAGCGCTGTATGTCACGGAGCTGCTGTCAGCGCTGTATGTCACGGAGCTGCTGTCAGCGCTGTATGTCACGGAGCTGCTGTCAGCGCTGTATGTCACGGAGCTGCTGTCAGCGCTGTATGTCACGGAGCTGCTGTCAGCGCTGTATGTCACGGAGCTGCTGTCAGCGCTGTATGTCACGGAGCTGCTGTCAGCGCTGTATGTCACGGAGCTGCTGTCAGCGCTGTATGTCACGGAGCTGCTGTCAGCGCTGTATGTCACGGAGCTGCTGTCAGCGCTGTATGTCACGGAGCTGCTGTCAGCGCTGTATGTCACGGTGCTGCTGTCAGCGCTGTATGTCACGGAGCTGCTGTCAGCGCTGTATGTCACGGAGCTGCTGTCAGTGCTGTATGTCACGGAGCTGCTGTCAGCGCTGTATGTCACGGAGCTGCTGTCAGCGCTGTATGTCACGGAGCTGCTGTCAGCGCTGTATGTCACGGTGCTGCTGTCAGCGCTGTATGTCACGGAGCTGCTGTCAGCGCTGTATGTCACGGAGCTGCTGTCAGCGCTGTATGTCACGGAGCTGCTGTCAGCGCTGTATGTCATGGAGCTGCTGTCAGCGCTGTATGTCACGGAGCTGCTGTCAGCGCTGTATGTCACGGTGCTGATGTCAGTGCTCTGTATTACGGTGCTGCTGTCAGTGCTCTGTATCTCCTGCACCCTCTTGTTTGCCTACCCTGGTCCCTGACCTTCCCTCTCCTCCATTGCCTTCATTAGCTCCATAGTCCTGAATTGTCAGAACAATTTCCCAAATAAAAAAAAAATGCTTGTAGTTATCGATCCCAAATTCACCTCATACATGTATTATGCTATTGTCCAGGTGGTGGGACTACGTGCTACCCCCTAATAATTACCCCGTGGCCGCAAATTCGACCTAAAGGTTTGCGAAATTCGCCTCCCATTGAAGTCAATGGAGCCCGCGGCGAACGGTCGTTTTCGCGAACGTTTGTGTCCGTTCGCGTTTCGCGTTCGCGAAACGTCCCGTCGGAAGTTCGTCCATCACTACTCTCCTGTACATACTACTCACTGTCATACCCTCCACACTCCTCTTCTGTACATACTACTCACTGTCATACCCTCCACACTCCTCTCCTATACATAGTGCCCACTGTCATACCTCCAACAATTCTCTCCTATACATAGTGCCCACTGTCATACCCTCCACACTCCTCTCCTGTACATACTACTCACTGTCATACCCTCCACACTCCTCTCCTATACATAGTGCCCACTGTCATACCGCCAACAATTCTCTCCTATACATAGTGCCCTGTCATACCCTCCACACTCCTCTCCTGTACATACTACTCACTGTCATACCCCCCACACTCCTCTCCTATACATAGTGCCCACTGTCATACCCTCCACACTCCTCTCCTGTACATACTACTCACTGTCATACCCTCCATACTCCTCTCCTATACATAGTGCCCACCGCCATACCCTCCCTCCATACTCCTCTCCTGTAATTACTGCTTACTGTCCTACTCTCCACACTTCTCTCCTGTACATATTGCTCACTGTCATACCCTCCACACTCTTCTCTTATACATAGTGCCCAATGTTATACCATCTACACTCCTCTGCTGTGCATACTGCCCACTGTCATACCCTTCACACTCCTCTCCTGTACATAGTGCCTTCTGCCATACCCTCTGCACTCCTCTCATGTACATAGTGCCCACTGTTAGACCCTCCACATTCCTCTCCCTCACCTGCACATACTTCCCACTTTTATACCATCCATACTCCTCCCCTGTGCCTCTTACCCACAAAAACTGTTCTTTAAAATTATACTGAATATCCTCAATGTTACCAGCTCTAGAATGGGCACTTTTGTCAGTTCAACTAAAGGAAATCTCACAGTCCTCATATTTGTTCTGCTCCATTATTAATACTTATTTAATTTTGTAATTACTATTGTGATGTATAGAGGAACACGGGGGATGTCAGCTACTCTACATATAGCACTTGTAAAAAAAAAGCATCCCTGAAAATATTTTTAAATGTTGACAACTATGCACTTAGGCACTGCCCAAGGGACACAGAGTCAGTAGGGGGCCCCATGAGAGGCTCCTGTGATATTAAAGCAGTAGTAAACTTTTCTAACATTACTACTTTTTAGAGGCGCTGGGGTAGGTTATGCCATAATGTACAAGTATGCCCAGCATATTAGCACATTAGGGTACACTTAAATTGTCAGACTGAGCCCTCCAGTGCTGTGCTGTGATCAGTCCGGCGGGGCCCGGGCACTTCCATCTTCACCTGGTCTTCCTTCTGGGTTCTGTGCCTTCGGTCACTTGCCTTGGCCAGGCTGTGTAGATGTCATTCCCACACATCCTCATGTGCATCCTCTCTCTCCCACCCCCCCCCCTTTCTCTCTCATCCTCTCTCCCTTACCCCTCACACCTCTTTCATCCCCTCACTCTCTCATCCTCCCTCCCTTACCCCTCACACCTCTTTCATCCCCTCACTCCCCCTCTCTCCCCCTCTCTCTCTCTCTCTCTCTCTCCCTCTCTCGCTCTCTCTCTCTCTTTAATTTAATTTGTTATAACAAAAAATAGTTTGCATTTTTATTTATTTATTGTTTATAAAAGGCCCCACCAAAATCCTCAGCACCAGGCCCATAATGTTCTTAATCTGGCCCTGTGTAAGAGAAGTACGGTAGCACTTCATGAATGGCAGAACTGGTCAGAGAGGGAGAGTTCCCATCTCCCTGCCTGCACACAGTGCGATAATGCTAATGGGTGATTAAGGTGTGCCCAAGCACACCCCCTGTGCATGCCTATGATCACCAGTTAATTGGCAAGAAAAAAGAAGCCAGCAGCGCAAATATATAATCCCACAATCTGGTGATAGTGAACTCACTGCTATTAATCTAATCCCTTACTGTACACATGTGAAATACATTCAATCCAACAATCATGTATAATGATAAACTCTGTGTCATTGCATAAAATAATTCATCTACCATACAAAAGTTATTTGTTTCTATGAAACAAACCAAGTGCTAATGCTGTTAAAAAAGTGAAAAAAATAAATAAAAAAAACTGTTTTTAGTGCAAGAAAATATTATTCATTAGTAAAGAAAAAAAAATTCATGTTTTCAAAATATTTTAAGTCCATTTTGCAATACCAGGAAAAATCCAAGTGATAATAATCTTGGATTTTTCCTGGGATTACAAAATGGAATGCAAATATTTTAAACACATATGAATTTTTGATGCATGCACTTTACTAATGAATAATATTTTCTTGCACAAAGCACTTTTTGTTCACTGTGTCAGCACATGGTTTTTTATTTTGCACTTTTTTTTTAACAGCATTTGCACTTTGTTTTGTTTCATAGAAAAATAATTTTTGTATGATAGATGCATTATTTTATGCAATGACACAGGGTTTATTATTATGATTGTTGGACTGAATGTATTTCACATGTGTACAGTAAGGGATTAGGTTAATAGCAGTGGGTGTCACCAGATTGCGGGATTATAGATTTGCGCTGCGTGCTTCTTTTTTCTTGCCAAAAATGGAGACTTGCATAACTCTGGCTATAGACTTGCGGGGCTCTTGCTGAGACTTGCAGGGCTCTAGCTATTGCTGTAGACTCACCACGGCAACTTTGCTCTTGCTAGAGACTGGCCACTCAAACTGGAAAAGTGTCAACTAGAACTTGTGCTTCAAGTGTTCTGCATCTTGCCAAGGAAGATGTGCAGCAAGTTCCCAAGACTTACAATTCAATACTGCCACAAATGTGTGGCAAATTATCCTTGCTATCTGAGATCACAAAACTGGCTCCAAAAATACTTTGGCAGCTCATATACTATATATATATATATATATATATATATATATATATATATATATATATACACATCAGTGGCAGCTGGTGCTCAAAATATTTGGGGGGGGGGGGGGAGCAAACATACTGAACAATTCTGAAAAAAAAAACATAAATTGTAGCCTCACTGTGCCATCGAACGCAGCCACTGTGACCATCAATTGCCGCCACTGTACCACACAAATACGTTTTAAATTCAGACTGTAGCACTGACATAAGTCATATATTTTTTTTTCCACAGTAGCGTGACAATCCTTCCACCTCCGGTCTAACTAATCACTCTCACCTTATGGCATAGACCCCTGTGCAAACAGGTGGTCATGCAAGCAGGTATCAAAAGGGTTAACACGGACCATAATCTTCTCTCACGTCTCCTTAGATCTCAGCAAGGACGCCAGGTCATGGGTAGAAAGAAAAGATCTAAGTGCTCGCCGCTTAAGTATAAGATTTAATTTTTGTGTTCAAACACAAACTACTTACATAAAGACAATAAAAACACAGCATGTAAAGCTGACAATCATGTTAGTTCCATAGGGCAGCAGCGGGTGATGTCATGCGTAGCTCCTCCCCCGTACATGTTACGTTCAATCAGAACTTCACCATCACCGGACTCCTTCCCCTTCCCTTCGTTAGCAGATGGAGGCACTTGGGGAAGGGGGGAGGAGACCAGTGACGTCGATGTCCGTGACATCACCGGATCTCCGACGGAACTCCCTGAAGCCCGGAAGCCAGCGGAGAGGTGAGTACCGATCAGAAGAATTTTGATCAATCAAAAAAATGAATCGATTAATTGAGGAATTCATCTTTAATTTCCACAGCCCTACTATATATATATATATATATATATATATATATATATATATATATATATATATATATATATATATATATATATATATATATATATATATATACATACACAAACATACACTACATTGTCAAAAGTATTGGGACGCCTGCCTTTACATGGACTTTAATGGCATCCCAGTCTTAGTCCATAGGGTATAATATTGAGTTGGCCCACCCTTTTGCAGCTATAACAGCTTTAACTCTTCTGGGAAGGCTGTCCACAAGATTAAGGAGTGTGTATATGGGAATGTTTGACCATTCTTCCAGAAGAGCATTTGTGAGGTCAGGTACTGATGTTGGATGAAAAGGCCTCTCTCGCAGTCGCTGTTCTAATTCATCCCAAATGTGTTTTATCGGGTTGAGGACAGGACTCTGTGCAGGCCAGTCAAGTTCCTCCACCCCAAACTCACTCATCCATGTGTCCTTTATGGACCTTTGAATTTCTTCAATTCTTCTAGGTATACTTGCACACAGTTTTTGAAGGAACGCAGCAGGTAGGTTGTTCCAAACATTTTGGAGAGCTAACCACAGATCTTCTGTAGATGTAGGCTGCTTCAATTCCCTCTGTCTCTTCATGTAATCCATGACAAACTTTATGATGTTGAGATCAGGGCTCTGTGGGCGCCAAACTATCAATTTCAGGACTTCTTGTTCTTCTTTACACTGAAGATCTTAATAACATTGGCTGTATGTTTGGGGTTGTTGTCCAATTGCAGAATAAATTTGGGGCCAATTGCACACCTCCCTGACGGTATGGCATGATGGATAAGTATCTGCCTGTATTTCTCAGCATTGAGGACACCATTGATCCTAACCAAATCTCCAACTCCATTTGCAGAAATGCAGCCCCAAACTTGTCAGAAACCTCCACCATGCTTCACTGTTGCCTGCAGACACTCATTATTATACCGCTCTCCAGCCTGTCGGTGAACAAACTGCCCCCTGCTACAGCCAAATATTTCAAATTTTGACTCATCAGTCCAGAGCACCTGCTGCCCTTTTTCTTCACCCCAGTTAACACAGAGGACATCCTTACAAGGATGGGCTCATACTTGATACTTAACGGGCTGGCAATGGATGAGGAATTAGACATCTAGGGGTGGTAAGGTATTTTGATTCCCTCACGGACCTCCTTCCCTGGTTGGAGCCAACCGATACTGAAGAATTGGAGCAATTCACAATATCTAACTGGAAGGAGGATTTATTGAGAAGCTCTGTACATGCAGTACATTACAGGTAAAGTCTGGCCTGGACTATGACAGCCTATTATCCAGTTTCCGACCGGCGCACGCCGATGTACGTCGGCAGAATGGCACGGGCAGGCATATTGGCATACAGGTACGTCCATTTTTATATGCTGCCCTGCCATCATGTGCGCGCTGGCGGCGGCGGGGTCGCGTGCCGGTCGGGACCCCCGTGAGTCCGGTCACGGGTCCCGCGGACTCGATCACTGTGGAGATACCCGCGATTGTCTCACGGGACGGCTGAACGGGGAGATGCCGTTGTAAACAGCATCTCCCCGTTCTGCCTAGCAACAAGTGACGCTGATCTCTGCTCCATGTGATTGGAGCAGAGATCAGTGTTCACTAAGACAAAGCCCAGCCCCCCACAGTTAGTAACACGCCCCTAGGAACACTTAACCCCTACATTGCCACCCACTGGTTAACCCCTTCACTGCCAGTGTCATTTACACAGGAATCAATGCATTTGTATAGCACTGATTGCTGTATAAATGACAATGGTCCCAAAAATGTGTCAAAAATGTCCGATGCTAATTGCCACCATTACTAGTAAAAAAAAATTATTAATAAAAATGCCATAAAACTATCCCCTATTTTGTAAACGCTATAACTTTTGCGCAAACCAATCAATAATCGCTTATTGCTATTTTTTTACCAAAAATATGTAGAAGAATACGTATCGGCCTAAACTGAGGGAAAAAAATGTTTTTTTTATATATTTTTGGGGGATATTTATTATAACAAAAAGTAAAAAATAATGCGTTTTTATTCAAAATTGTCACTCTATTTTTGTTTAAAGCGCAAAAAATCAAAACCGCAGGGGTGATCAAATACCACCAAAAGAAAGCTCTATTTACAAAAAAAAGGACGTCAATTTTGTTTGGGAGCCACGTGGCACAACCGTGCAATTGTCAGTTAAAGCGACGCAATGCCGAATCGAAAACAGTGGTCTGGTCTTAAGCCAGCAAAATGGTCCGGTCTGAAAGTGGTTACGTTTCAAGTATGGGCCTATGACTGGGCATCCTCTATGGGGCCTTCCTCTTTCTCCCCTTCTCCACCAGCCAAGACAGACCATTAAAGCAGAACTCCAGGTACTGAAATGACAATTGTATAACCCCTGCTGATAAAGGATCTATTATTTTATTTTTCCAGGGAATGGACCAGCACACCAATATATTTACCTTCACCCACAGTCCTGCAGTCTTCCTCTCCACTGGTTTCAGTTGTAACAAACAGTCTGCTTTAGCCACTCGCCAACTGATCTTGTCAATACCCCTTTCCCTGATGAAATCAAACCTGCACTTTAATTAATTCAGTACTCATGGCTAAGTCATCGGGATGATAGGTGGCCACTAGCTGGAGTGTCCACATTCCAGCACTAGAGAGCAAAGTACTAAACTGCTAGCTGTCGCTGGACTGTGGAGTAAGGAGAGTATTTATGGGTGCTAGCCCATCCACTAGAAAGAAGTGACAATATATCCTTTAATAGCAGAGGGGGCGGCATTTTGGTTTGCTAGAACACTAAAATAAATATCTCAATAAAAGTTAAAAAAAAAAAAAACAGCAGTGCTAAATTCCCCTTCAGGCTGGGTTCACACTGGAGCGTTGCGGGAACGCCACGAATCCGCGGCGTTTTCCCACATCGCATGCCTCCTGCCGGCAGTTCACACTGCCCTATGCGGACTGCTGGGAGTGTCAGTGAAATGTTAATGACACCCCCAGATCAGTTTGCATATCGCAGTGCGATCTGCAAACTCGGACAGGAATCGGATCACATGGTGTGAACACCCATGCGATACGATTCTGCTGCGGACCAAAAAAAGGGTCCCGTGCGAGTTTGCGGCGGGTGCGATGCGAATTCAGCCATACTATCTGTATGGCTGAACTTGCATCGCACAGAGATTGGATGTGATTCGCACTGCAGTGCGGTGCGAATCACATCTGGTTCTCACTGCCGCAGCGGTGTGAACCCAGCCTCAAACCAGATTTCCCCTGCAGCCCTCAGCCTAGGAGCAGCAGCATGATGAAGAGCTCATCTCTCTATCACTCTGCTCTCTCCTTAGCTCAGCAAGCTTCTTGTCAGCACATTAAATAACTGGCATCATTTTTCTGCTTCCTACTCTAAGCTCTTGTACACACAGTCGGATATTCCGACCACAAAATCCGTCTGATTTTTTCAGATGGATTTTGTCTGAAACTGGTGTTGCAGACACACGGTGGGACAAAGTTGTCGGAAAATCCGATCGTTCGGAACTTGATGTTCGTTCGTTACAACGGGACTACGTTCAGCCTAGTAGCCAATAGCTTTGGTCTCGTAATTTGATCTGAGCATGCGTGGCCCTTTGTCCGATCGGAATTCTCTACAAACGATTGGACAATGTCCGATCGGATCATGTTGTTGGAAAATTTTATATCCAGCTCTCAAACTTTGTTGGTCGGACATTCCAACGGAAAAAGTCAGATGGAGCCCACACACGGTCGGATTATCCATTGGTCCATTTTGCGTCGGAATGTCCGACCGTGTGTACAAGGGCTAATACTCCAGCTCTACTGTACAGGGACTTCAAAAAAGCTGATACCAGTTGAGATTCAGGTACTTACTTTGCTTGCATTTAAAAATACATTTAATGATGTATTAAGGATTACAGAACTGCATTAATATGACCTATCTGGAGTTTAGCTTTAATTTTAAGAAAAGCTAGAGTTTTGCTTTTATAAATAAAGCCAAGAAAGAAAACCATAGTGACTTTCCTTCTGCAGATCAGGCATTAGAGGACAGCCCTTTGCAGATACTCATTATAGAGACAGCGGCGTATGGTGAACAGGGCCTGAGCCTAGGCTGGGCTGTCACTGGCACGGAGGTGATGCTCCCTGATCTGGGATGACTCGTGGGAGCAGGGCACAGATTGCCGGCCGGCAGTAGCTGATGTTTCACTTCAGTCAGATGAGCATCTGGAGATGAAAGTGATGCTGTGATTGTGACAGTCCCTAAAGCGCCTGCGGCAGCGCCATCACTCGGCCATTTTTTGCTGACTGACAGCATGTGGTGGAGAATTTGACCAAGTGCGAGGGGATCTCACAGAGAGGGGCTAATGTATGCAATTCTGCTCAGCTCCAACTCTGCCAGGGGGCGATTACAGACCATTACATACACAACGAAGGGGAAAGAAAGGACAGCTTTTAACCCCTACAGGGCATAATCTTTATGTAATGGGAAATATTTATTTGTGGTAGCAAATACAGCAATAAACATGCATCTACAAGCTACAGTCCACTCCAATAGGAACATTCTGTTCTGTGGGGCTGCACAATAGCTGAGTGGGTAGCACTTCTGGTTTGCAGTACTGGGGTGCTGGGTTTAACACCCAACAAGAACACTATCAGCAAGTTCTTCCATGTTTGCCCTGGCTTACCCCCCTCTATGCTTATTGTTTGGCTCACTGGCTTCTGATTGTGTGATTATGGCTGAGACGTTAGATTGTAAGTTCTGTTTAGCAAGGGACAGAGAGGTGAATGGTTGAACATTAAAGTATACAGTATGTTAAAATAAATAAATTTGACCTGACTCAGGGGGCATAGCCTACCTATGTTTTATGGTACTCATGCTGTGTGCCTGGCTTCTTTGCTGTAGTAGCCTGCATTCTCATCTGTGCAGCCCCGAATCAAGGCCTGGGGGGAAAAAGCAGTCATGCGTAGGCACACGTATTCACTGATTCAGGCCCCACCCTCTCTCTAAGTCCACTGCAACTTCGTGTATACATGCTGAAGGATGTGAGAGAGGTACAGAATCAAGTGACAGTCCAGCATAACAATGTTGGAAGCCCAATAGTGGCCACCAGTCCAGAGATTCCATTGTCCACTACTTATCAAAAAAAAAAGGCTTCCCCCTGAGTGGGTGGGATTTTAAATGACCATCAACTCCGGACACAAATGGACACAATAATATACAATTTTTATTCATAAATTACACAACGTACATAATATTACCAGGAAGTGCAAATGGGCTAAACAATGTCCTCCTGGTATATTAATAAATAAACAAACATATATACAGAACAAAGTATGATTAAAACAATGCTTGTCCTATATCACCCACACCCTTTGTCCACTACTAGCCCACTGCACATGTCAGAAGTGGGCCTTAAAATGTTACTAAACCCACAACAGTAAAATCAGTCTGTATATGCAGTAAAGCATGCTTGTTATACTCACTGAGGAACCTAAGGGGTTAATCTAATCCGGTGCATTGTGTAAAAAGGCTGTTTGTTCCTGTCCTCTCTGATCCTCCCCTTCTTCCACTGACTCCTAATAATTTCCTTATAACAAACAGTCTATGGAGTCAGGCTGCACATGCTCAGTTTGGTGTGTATTGCTAGAGAGTCTTTTATTCACTTGGGAGGGTGCATGTGATCAGCACAGAGTCAATCAGCCCTGTCCAGAAAGAGGGTCAGGGGTCTTGCAGTCTCATAGGTCAGTCAGAAAACTTTACAAGCTTTAACCAGTGCTTGGCTGGACAATGATAGAAGTCACAAGACTGCTCTAACTGCTGATGAGAAAAGGTATTTAGCAGTTTATAATTACTAAAACAGTTGCATTTCCATGTTCTGTGTACTGTGGGAGACCTGATATTGTGAATACAGGGTCCTGGGTTTAGTAACACTTTAAAGCGTAACAAAACCTACAAAAATACTCACCTCCACCAATGTTAAATACTTTGCTGGTCCCATTTATCTTCTCTCTGGCTATTTTCAGAACATAGTCCTTTGAATGGCTGACAGGGGAATGATGTCTCCTACACATGTGCATGGGAGTCAGCCATTCCTGCACTGCCAGTGTATGCTGGAAATACATGCAATTGAATGTACATTCAAGAGCAGACTGTATGCAGATAGGCAAGTGCTTGTTATTGCAGAAGAGACATAGCATGTCTTTTTTTTTTCAATAAAGAGCTGCCTGCTTGCAGCTTTTTAATACTTAGAACAGAACTACACTGCATCTGAGAAATTTTCCCAGGTTCTTTTTCCCAGTAAGTGCCCCGCAGCCAGGCATGTGGTCATAGTCACTCTCCTGCTCAATATGCAGTCCAGGGGTGTACTTTTTTTTGTGTTTTTATTTTTGGGGTAACTTGGATATGGTTGAGAAATTGAGTGGGAAACTCCAAAAAGAACTATGTACGAAGTAAGGATGGTAAACGTCCTTCTGTAGAACTGTAAGCAAAGCCCTTCTAAAAGCAGAGTCCCTTCACAAAAAATAGATAGACTGAGCTCCTCAGGACAGCTGATGCCCCCTCCCCCTACATACAGATGACTCTCTAGCACCAGAGGGGTGGCAGCAGCCCACAGTCTCTAAGATCTCTCACAGCAGTCTGTATTCAAAAAAATGTCCTTGGGAAGTTGGTTGCGTCCTTTCAACATCCATGCAACACCTTTTTTTCCCTGTGACCAGACTAGATTTTCAGATGAACAGCTTGCCACAACTACAGCAAAGCAGGTCATCCCACCTAAGGCCTCAACCCCTTGCAATCACATGGCAGGATTAGCCTAAGGGGCCAAGCAGCCCCCTTTAGACTGTGTTCCTCTCCTACAGGAAAAGACATGGAAGCTCTGTATCTATTTATACAGGCTTCCAGCAGCCATCTGGGCCACCCTTCCAGGGATTGGCCAGAGCTGTATAAAATTTTCAAGCTGCCCATTTGCATTGCTTCACACCTATGTCCCAGAGCGATCCATAGTACTCTAGAAAACAGAGAGAGCAATTAAACCTGCAGCAGGTGAAACAGCGAATAGGCAAGAATAATCAACACAGCTACACTGATTACAATGAGCAAGACTAAATTTGCCAAACAAAATAGCAGCTTCACTGAATTGAGTTGATTGAGAGAGTGAAGTTGCACTTAAAACTTAGTTCCACTTTAATGTCGTGCCTCCATGTATATGCATACAGCCAGTGGTTCTGTTCTGTTCACTCACTTGCACGCCCCCCCTAACACTGTGACCACGATATCACAGACAGCTCCCAGTCACTGTTTTTCATCAGGAGTTGGTAAGGCGGGCTCCCAACCACACAACCACTGAGACAGACAATCTCAATGATTGCATGATTGGGAAGCCCAGGAAACACCTCTGGAGTTCCCCTTAAAGGGATGTCTACTTCCAACAGAAAGGGGTTAAAGAGGAAGTAAACTCTCCCACTCTGATGCTTCTTTTCATTTAGTCCATTATAATAATATCAGACTATAGCCATTGTAATCCAGCCCAAATCGCATATTACTTACTGTTTAAAGAAACTTTAAAAAACTTGTTTTCAGAGGTTAGGCAGCACCATCTTAAGTATTGTTTTCTGAATCCACAGTGGAGTGTATTTCCGCCCTTACATTGAGCACTTCCTGTACTGTTAACCAAGCCTCCTTCTCAATCCAACGTTTCTATGGCAACTCTGCTTCTCTGTTCATAGCTTACTTTTTTTTCATAGTATTTACTTGTGCCAATGTCTAATAATTGCCTTTGTCAGACTTATCAGCTTCAGCTGATAAGACTGTAGTAATGGCCACGTTTAGACTGTATGTCATGTCACATGGTCACATGGTGTGTAGGAGGAAGCTCTGAGTGATTAGCAGAGTTCAGTGTTGTGCTGTAGGAAGTCCTGATAACAGATAGATAAGCACATAGAGAGTGTGCCTTAAATCAGGGGAGATCTGAGCATGCTCAGTGACTTCATTCTACAGAACAACAAGGATTACAACAATACTAATCAAGTAAGGAGATATCTACAAGCAGTGTTCATTAGGGTTTTTATGCTGATTTACATGGGACAAAGTTGTGGGGGGGTTTACAACCACTTTAATAAAATTAATAAAATATTTAGAATTTACAACATCCCTAATTATTTTAGAAAGCTACAGAGGTTAACTTATATAACAACATGCAAAAGTATGAATACTTACCTGTCCTGCTGCCTATGCCATCGGATTTAAACATTTTGCTTTTTTGTGGGATTCCTAGTCTTCAGCTGCACTTTGTGTTTTTTCCTTGTAGTCTTGTAGTGACATAGTAGCCAGTGGAGACCACCACCGAGCTCAGCTGGGGGGGGGGGGGGGGGGGGCGCAAGCAGACACTCCTTGATACGTCACATGAAAAAGGTTTTTCAGCAAGATTTTTAAGAGGCCCTGTCACCAATGTAAAAAAAAAAATTCTGCTAAATGCACACAAAAATCAACAGTTTGAAATGCTTCTTTGCAGTGTTTTAGACTTCAGGAAAAGTTTATTCCCTAGCACAGAACCTCGCTTTGCATGTCATAGCCCTCTCCTCATCTGGAAGTTACATAGTTAGTAAGGTTGAATAAAGACACCAGTCCATCCAGTTCAACCTGAGTGAGTGTCTACAATTGTCCCTATCCCTGTACATTGCACACTCACATCGGTCCCTATCCTCAAGGATCCAACAATACAAGGTCCCCATTCGTATACTAGGGCCAATTTGGGACAGAAGCCAATTAACCTACCTGCATGTCTTTGGAGTGTGGGAGGAAACCGGAGTACCCAGAGGAAACCCACGCGGGCACAGGGAGAACATGCAAACTCCAGGCAGGTAGTGCCGTGGTTGGGATTCAAACCAGCGACCCTTTTTACTGCTAGGTGAGAGTGCTAAGCACTACACCACAACACCACTGTGCCACCCTGCTCTTTGTGCTGGCACAGCTTCTTTGCCCCTTCCTTCACCACCAGCCCTTTACTGCTGCGGAAGGGGTGAAGCTGGATAGTATAGAGTGTAACTTTAGGGACTGCATTGAGTCCACTGTGACTGTTGCCATCGCATCCAATATGGCAGGAACCATAGGCAGTCTTGGGGCCACAAGGGATGCTTTGACAGAAAAAATAATGTGAAGCAGTAGTGCAGGACACGTATTCATGATTTTCTTTATAGGCTTGGCATGTATTCATTTAAAATATTACAGCCAACATTTTAAATAGTAACTCCTAATGAGCACTCCATGAAAATGCAATATCGTCTTCCCCTGGAAGCGCCATTGTCAGGGATGACTCTCCAAAATGTTACAGCTGTGCCTGGAAATGAGATCTTCCAGCGAGCAGCATGCGGCAATTATTGAGTCTGTCTTCAGCTTCGGAATAAATTTGTCCTGCGAGCCAGAGGAAAAGATGAGGATTAAGAAGGCGATGACAGAGGCGAAGCAGAACCCAATAAACGACATAAGTAAATGCTTCCAAGAGTAATCACGTGTTAGGTAAATTAATAAATTGTTTATTGAGTGGCAGGGCCATAATTTAATCTTCAGGGACATGAACAAAAGGCAGACTCCCCCATGCCTGCAGTGTACACATTGCTTATGAAATCTTCTGCTATGTAATTAACCTTTCTCTGGAATTTTTTTTTTTTTCAGACTGCTGAATACGCAGCGATGTCACAGGCGGCGCCTACAGGACTGTGCTGATAATGGACAGAGTTTAGCTTTAATTTTAAGAAGACTAACTCAAGCCAAATTTTTTATTCGTTTTAAAAAGAGTAGGGACATTTGTGATTTTCCTTCAGGATTGGTGAGATTTTCCCTTACTTTTTGACCCTTTGACACCTGTATAAGAAATGGGATGCAGGGTTGTCAGCATGGCAGGTATCAAAAATTCAGAAATTCTATCATGTCAAACTCAGAAAACAAAAAACAGTGGGCAGAAATTGAGGGGGCTAAATATTTTAGGAGATAAGATATGTCTATTGAGGGCTTAACAGTAAAGTAACAATTTCCATTTACCATATTTAATCCCAATTAAACTGGCCATAAACCATTTAATTATAAAATGATTAGTAAAAGTATAACTTATCAACTGGAGAACACCTGGGGGCTAATTTTTTCCTCCCGATTCCTAAATTATCGAGGTCTTAAAAAAGAAGCCTCATGAATCACACAAAACATCAGTCTGATGGGACTGTTCTAACCATTGCCTATGCTACTATAGGGGCTTATACAAACCAGTGCAATGCATAAACAAGGCAATATGAGCTGAAAAAAGAAACGTTCTATTTTTGTGCAGTGTAACGTGTTCCAATGCATCTCGTGTAAAGTCAAATCAACTTTAAAGTTAGAAAAAGGGGAAAAAGCAAGCACTGGGATGTGCTTTAACAATGCATCGCAGCGCACACTAGTGAGTGCATTATGCGCATCTTAATGCATGCCCACTGGTGTGAATAATCCCCAAATGTGGTTTTATTTTTGCTTGTGTCCCCCTTGGGAAGAGTATACCCATTACTTACTGTCTTGACAGGAAGTGAAGGTAAATGTCCCCAATAGGGGCATAGAGAGTAATAAAAATCTCACAGAGGCTGAATCCTTTCCTGGCTCTATACAAAACAAAAAGCTTTTGATGAATTTGCGATTTAACCCCTCCGTACTCGCAAGCTGTAAATAAACATCCCCCCTGCTGGAACCAGGAATAAGGTAAGTATTACTCCTTTCCTTACTCCTGTACTTTGTAGACTAAGTTAACAAGCAATTAACCTTTGCATTATGAGGGCCACCACTGCAAAAATATTAAATACCATATATATAAAAATACCACACTAGGTGAATAAATGGAAAAAAAGACTAAAACAGCGATACAAAAGCAGTGGCTTAAAGTGAGATACACACCCTTGTAACAGAAATTATAAGAAGGAACCACACTAAAAAAATTATTACTTGAATATACAGTGCCTTGCAAAAGTATTCACCCCCTTGGCTTTTTACCTATTTTGTTACATTCAGCTTTTAGTTCAATGTTTTTTTAATCATGAATTATATGTGATGGATCAGAACACAATAGTCTAAGTTGGTGAAGTAAAATTAGAAAAATATATACATAAAACTATTTTTTAGAAATAAAAAACTGATAATTAGCATGTGTGTATGTATTTATCCCCTTTGTTATGAAGCCCATAAAAAGCTCTGGTGCAACCAATTACCTTCAGAAGTCACATAATTATTGAAATGATGTCCACCTGTGTGCAATCTAAGTGTCACATGATGTGTCATTACATATACACACCTTTTTGAAAGGCCCCAGAGGCCGCAACACCTAAACAAGTTGCAACACTGCCTAAACACTGCCATGAAGACCAAGGAACTCTCCAAACAAGTAAAGGACAATGTTGTTGAGAAGTACAAGTCAGGGTTAGGTTATAAAAAATTATCCAAATCTTTGATGATCCCTAGGAGCACCATCAAATCTATCATAACCAAATGCAAAGAACATGGCACAACAGCAAACCTGCCAAGGAGGGCATTAATCAGAGAGGCAGCACAGAGACCTAAGGTAACCCTAGAGGAGCTGTAGAGTTCCACAGCAGAAACTGGAGTATCTGTACATAGGACGACAATAAGCCGTACGCTCCATAGAGTTGGGTTTTATGACAGAGTGGCCAGAAGAAAGCCATTACTTTCAGCAAAAAATAAAATGGCACGTTTTGAGTTTGCAAAAAGGCATGTGGGAGACTCCCAAAATGTATGGAGGAAGGTGCTCTGGTCTGATGAGACTAATGCCGCGTACACACGGGCGGACTGTATGGCCTACTTAGTCCGCCAAAACACATTTCAGCGGACATTCCGCTCGTGTGTGGGCTTCAGCGGACTTTTTCAGCGTGCAGTCCGGCGTACTAAGTATTTTGGATTTTTCAAAATACTGTCCGTCGTACTCGCATTTCGGCGGACAATCCGGCCGTGTGTATGCCAGTCCGCCGTACTTTTGAAATGAGCGGACTTTTCCCGCCCGGAGAAAAGTCTGCTCATTTCGAGCGGGTATCCAGGTAGGCGGGGCCAGCGAAGGAGACGTCGCTGGCCCCGCCGCCTGGTATGGACTTAAAGGGGAACCCCAACGCCGAAAAAAATCGGCATGGGGTCCCCCCAAGTCCACAACAGACCCTTGTCCGAGCACGCTACCCGGCCGGCCAGGAAAGGGGGGCGAGCGAGCGCCCCCCCTCCTGAGCCGTACCAGGCCGCGTGCCCTCAACATGGGGGGGTGCCTTGGGGAAGGGGGGGCCGCGCGGCCCCCCCACCCCAAAGCATCTTGTCCCCATGTTGTGTAGGACAAAGGCCTCTTCCCGACAACCCTGGCCGTTGGTTGTCGGGGTCTGCGGGCGGGGGGCTTATCGGAATCCGGGAGCCCCCTTTAATAAGGGGGCCCCCGGATACCGGCCCCCCACCCTATGTGAATGAGTATGAGGTACAATGTACCCCTACCCATTCACCTGTAAAATAAAAGTACAAAAAAAAACACAACACACGAGATAAAATACTTTATTGCACAGCTCCGGGGGTCTTCCGTCTTCGGGGGTCTTCTCGCCGGACTACTCCGCTATCTTCTTGTAGCTCTTTTGCTAGCGGAGGAGTCCGGCTTTCTTCCTCGCCGCCGGCCTCTTCTCCCGACTTCGGGGGTCTTGTCCCCCTCTTCGGTTCTTCTGCCGGGCCACCGCTCCTTCTTATAGCTCTTTTACAGGCGGTGGCCCGGTCTTCTGTCGCCGCCGTCTTCCGTTCTTCTTCTTCTTCTCCAGGAGATGTTGCCTCGACGATCTCTCCGCCAGGGACACACTGCGCGGCCACTTATATAGGGACAAGGGGCGGTGTCACATGGCTTTATGTCACATGGGTTGGTGTCACATGGTGACCCCGCCCCCTTACGATGTCATAGTCCCCATGTGACATCAACCCATGTGACCAACCCATGTGACATAAAGCCATGTGACACCGCCCCTTGTCCCTATATAAGTGGCCGCGCAGTGCGTCCCTGGCATTCCGGCCGGAGAGATCGTCGAGGCAACATCTCCTGGAGAAGAAGAAGAAGAACGGAAGGCGGCGGCGGCGGAGACAGAAGACCGGGCCACCGCCTGTAAAAGAGCTATAAGAAGGTGCGGTGGCCCGGCAGAAGAACCGAAGAGGGGGACAAGACCCCCGAAGTCGGGAGAAGAGGCCGGCGGCGAGGAAGAAAGCCGGACTCCTCCGCTAGCAAAAGAGCTACAAGAAGATAGCGGAGGAGTCCGGCGAGAAGACCCCCAAAGACGGAAGACCCCCAGAGCTGTGCTATAAAGTATTTTATCTCGTGTGTTGTGTTTTTTTTTGTACTTTTATTTTACAGGTGAATGGGTAGGGGTACATTGTACCCCATACTCATTTACATAGGGTGGGGGGCTGGTATCCGGGGGCCCCCTTATTAAAGGGGGCTCCCGGATTCCGATAAGCCCCCCGCCCGCAGACCCCGACAACCAACGGCCAGGGTTGTCGGGAAGAGGCCCTTGTCCTCATCAACATGGGGACAAGATGCTTTGGGGTGGGGGGGCCGCGCGGCCCCCCCTTCCCCAAGGCACCCCCCCATGTTGAGGGCACGCGGCCTGGTACGGCTCAGGAGGGGGGGCGCTCGCTCGCCCCCCTTTCCTGGCCGGCCTGGTAGCGTGCTCGGACAAGGGTCTGTTGTGGACTTGGGGGGACCCCATGCCGATTTTTTTCGGCGTTGGGGTTCCCCTTTAAGTCCATACCAGGCGGCGGGGTCAGCGACGTCTCCTTCGCGGGCCCCGCCTACCTGGAGACGCGCTCGAAATGAGCGGACTTTCCTCCGCGTGTGTGGGCGAGTCCGTTCATTTCAAAAGTAGGGCGGATAGTATGGCGGACTTAGTACGCCGTATTAGTCCGCTCAAAAAGTGGTGTGTGTGGTCAAGTCCGTTCATTCGAAAGTATGACGGACTGTCCGTCGGATTGTATGACGGACTAAGTAGGCCATACAGTCCGCCCGTGTGTATGCGGCTTTAAATTTAACTTTTTGCCCATCAAAGAAAATGCTATGTCTTGTGCAAATCCAACACATCACATCACGCAAATAACACCATCTCCACAGTGAAACATGGTGGTGGCAGCATCATGCTGTGGGGATGTTTTTCATCTGTGGTCAGACTTAAAGATTGCTGTTCACAAGCTCAAACCATCCAACTTGAAGGTGGAGCTGTTTTGCATGGAGGAATGGGCAAAAAGCCCAGTGATAAGATGTGGCAAGCTCATAGAGACATACCCAAAGCTACTTGGAGCTGTAATAGCCGCAAAAGGTGGCTCTACAAAGTATTGACGTTACGGTGGTGAATAATTATGCACATTAACTTTTTCTGTTATTTTGTCCTATTTGTTCAATAAATCAGTGTTTCAGATTTACACTATGCTGAGCTTTTTCTCATTTTTGGGTATACTTGCCTGCTTCATGCCTTTAACCATTGGACAATCGAGTTGCCTTGGTTCCTGGAGTGTGTCCTGTCTAATTACCTAAAGAATCCATCTGCGAGCTGGTATTCCAATATCCCCAGGATAAAGGCCCTGGCTGGGTTGATAGCCGCAAGCACAATTAGCTTGCCTACCGGTAATTGTGCACGCTATGTGGTGGAGGTGCACACATCTGTTGCAGTGTTTTGGGACTGTTCATCAGTTTAACTAATCCAGTTACACGCACTTGTTTGTGTTAATGGACTAATCATGCACAATTTATATTTGAGTCCACATGCATATTGTGTTTCATATAGTTTTAAGTACTATGTGCATATTCTTATAATAATTTTTTTAGCACGGCTCCTTTTTCCCAGCTAGCAGTTTAGTTCTAAGCCATGCTAGCATAATTTAATCAAATAAAAAGTACCAAAGCATAAGAGTAATTTAAAGTAGATATAAACCCTATTCCTAAAATCTCATATAAGCATTTAAGGCACTTCCTGTTATAGGGTGACCACGCTCTCTGTCCCTGTCTTCCAATTGTGCTCTTGCCTTGTTTTTTGATGGAGACTGCAATGCAAGTGGCAACACAAACTATATGACATGGTCCACTGTTGTCATCATCAGGAAACTCACCCTGAGAAATGCCAGAAATACCATGCACTGTAGTGCATGTAGACTGGAAGTGACTATAAAGAGGCTGCAGGAAATGGGCAACACTGGGAAGCAACAAAGGAAGAAAGATAAAGGATTTCCTTAAATGGCGATCATTTATCATACAAGGTGTTTAAGCAAATTAAAAACGCAATTCATTAACCACTTAAGGTCAGGAAAGATTTACCTCCTTAATGACCAGGCCATTTTTTGCAATAAATTTTTTTGCTTCGCTTTAACTAACAATTGCATGGTCGTGCGATACTCTACCCAAACTAAATGGATGTCCTTTTTTTTCCCCACAAATAGAGCTATCTTTTGGTGGTATTTGATCACCTCTGTGGTTTTTATTTTTTGCACTATAAACAAAAAAAATAGCACCAGTTTTGAAAAGAAATTTATATTTTTTACTTTTTGCGCTAATAAATACCCCCCAAATAAAAAAAAAACAAAAACAAATTTCTTCCTCAGTTTAGGCCGATATATATTCTTCTACGTATTTTTGGTTAAAAAAAAATCGCAATAAGTGTATATTGATTAGTTTGCACAAAAGTTATAGCGTCTACAAAATAAGAAATAGATTTATGGCATTTTTAATACTTTTTTTTTTTTCTTTTACTAGTAATAGCGGTCTGACACCCACCGTGCTCCAGCAGTCATGAAAATGGACTGTCCACCACTGGACCATGGGGGAACACAGTTTTCTGGAAGATCGGTGGATCAGGTGAGTATAAAACTTTTTGCAGTTGACCCATGCAGTGCAGGCACAGCTCCATTGCATGCAAAAAAAATTGCCTGGAATTGGGCTTCAAGGCTTTACATCTATTTTAAGAAAATGGAAAAAATAGACACATTAAATAATAAACATATCTAAATTAACCACTTGCTGCCCGCCATATAGCAGAATGACGACGGCAAAGTGGTTTCAATATCCTGACCAGACGTCATATGACGTGATCAGGATATTAAGCCGATGCGCGCACCCGGGGGCGCGCATCGCGGCGATCGTTGTTGTGGTTTGTCAGTCTGACACACCACAACTACGATCTCGGTAGAGTCTCTGATGGAGACTCTTTACCACATGATCAGCCGTGTCCAATCATGGCTGATCACAGTGTAAATAGGAAGAGCCGTTGATTGGCTTTTCCTCACTCGCATCTGTCAGACACGAGTAGAGGAGAGACGATTGGCTGCTCCTCTCTGATAGGGGTAGTCTGTGCTGATCGATTATCAGTGCAGCCCCCCCGAGGGTG
This sequence comes from Lithobates pipiens, assembly GCF_037356315.1. Lineage (NCBI taxonomy): Eukaryota > Metazoa > Chordata > Amphibia > Anura > Ranidae > Lithobates > Lithobates pipiens. Next base: position 503,586,831 of record NW_027507903.1, on the reverse strand, counting down.
CCCACAATGGACCACCGGGGACGCCACCAGACCATCAGGGATGCCCAGCACCAGGTATGCCACCCTAGACTACCAGGGATGCCAGTTAGTGTCCACAATGGATGCCAATCAGTGCCCACAATGGGCATCACTGATTGGCATGCATTGTTTGGCACTGATTGGCATCCATCCGTACAATACTTTACACTACAATGCCACCTATCAGTGCCCATCCGTGCTGCCTATCAGTGTCCATCCATGCCGGTTTTCAGTGCCCATCCATGCCGCCTATCATGCCTATCCATGCCCATCCGTGCCGCCTATCCAAGCCCATCTGTGCCACATATCCATGCCCATGTGTGCCTCCTATCCATGCCAATCCATACCACCTATCAGTGCCTATTTGTGCCACCTATCAGTGCCTATCAGTGCCACTTCCTTGGTGCCACATCATCGGTGCTCATCAGTGCCGCCTTATCAGTACCCATCACTGCAGCCCTGTCAGTGCCCATTAGTGAAGGAGAAAACTTACTTATTTACAAAGTTTTGTAACTGAAACAAAAAAACATATTTTTTTTCAAAAAATTTTTTATTTGTTTAGCAGAAAATAAAAATCCCAGAGGTGATCAATTACCACCAAAAGAAAGCTCTATTCGTGGGAACAAAATGATAAAAATGTAGTTGGGGTACAGTATTGTATGACCGCGCAATTGTCATTCAAAGTGCGACAGTGGTGAAAGCTCAAAATTCATCTGGGTAGGAAGGTGTATAAGTGCCCGGTATTGAAGTGGTTAAATGCATTGGCTGGTCTTTTTTTTCTCATTTTATTGAAATAAACGTACACTCACTGTGAAGTACCTGTAAGTCATTATCAGGTCAGACAAGGGAGTCCTGATTTGTAGTCAAGTTACAACCAAGAAGTCGTAGTTTGCTCTGAAGTAGTCTGGGTAGTGAGACGCAGTCATTTATCCATGATAAAAACAAACCCCGTATTAAGTGTCCCGACGCCTCAATGTGACCCCTGCATAGAACTCTGAGTACAGGAAAGCAATGATACAAAACTGAACTATGTAATGATTTCTGACACTCTCCCAAGCTCATTTATCAACTTCTTGTTACAATGCAAGTTGTCCACAAAAAAAATTGCTTTTCTGTCAAAGGAAAATACAATCCTGTCTGTATTTTTACCACTTCCATACACTCACATTTACTTCCAAACGTTTCAAAATTAAAAGAGGAACTCACTTTAAAGCAGAGTTCCAGGCACAAATAACACAGATACCATGTAAGTGAACTGTCATCTCTGCCAAAGGATCTGTAATTCTACTCACTCTTTTCTACTCAGCTGGGTAACTGCACCGCAGTTATCTAATAAGATATGGTCACCGAGCAGCCAGACAGAAAATAAGCATCACCAAGGTCATCACCCTGATCTTCCCACTTGTCAGCACGCTCCTAGTGTTAGACTGACTGCAATGTGCAATGTAGGTGTGCTGCCAAAATATTTGTTGGCGTAATTTGAACAGCATATTTGCACATTATGGTATACGTACCTCTAAATGCGATCTTGTGAAGTGATGTGAGGTCCTAGCTCCCCACAACCACCGGATCCCTGTTGGTGCCCTGTTATGCTCCTCCTTTTCTGGGTCCACCATCTTTTTGCTTCATCAGTTGGACAGGCACTGATGGTGTAACCTCTGCACGTGTACGTTGGAGTTAGTATCTTGGCACCTGGCTGAACACTGTAATATTGCAGAACTATATAGTACAGTACGTATTTTTTAACAGTCTCTTTTTTAAAGTCTCTTTTATCAAAATACTCTACCCAATGAGTTACTAAAAAGTTGGACTATACATTTTTTACAGGGCGTGCTTTTTTTTTTGGGGGGGGGGGGGAGGTTACAATATTACACTTATTGTTCTTTGTTTTATTATAATTTATTGTGTGTATTTTATCCTTATTTGTTTGCTAATCACTTTACATTTTTTGTTCTACTTCTTTTCTATGAAAAAAAAATCCCATAAAGTAATAAAGGCTAATGAGGGGTCCTTTTTGGCAAACGAACAGGCCCAAGACAGTAACTCGTAGATTGTGGTTAATTTTACAAAAACTGCAAAATTTTCTGGAAATTTGCCCAATTTTTATTTACAGTTCAGATAAAAGTCAGACGGAAGCTTTTCATCGTATATTCCGATCGTGTGTATGCCTCATCTGACTTTTTTTTTTTTTTTTTCATTCTGACGGACCTAGAAATTGAACTTGTTCTAAATATTCACATAAGTGGTCTGTTAGCTATTTTGACGTCAGCAACCGAATCACTTGTGTGACATGGGCCCAATTGTAAACTGGATATCTAAACCCCATATTATTTACATATGTAGCGCCCTTTACCCCTCTACCTTTGGTAGGTGCTTAATAGTCTTTTTCTGACAATGTAGGATATAGAGACAGGCAAATTTAGGCAGGGCTGTGTCCTTTTACTAGGCCTGGTTGTTTATTCAGGGTTGGGAGTGTCAGAATAGAAAGGGGGTGTGGCCACCTACACTTGGGCTCAGGGATACCTCCTCTGCTTGACAGTGGATTGTGTTGGAAAGAGAAATGGGCTGAGACCCGAGTGGCAGGAAACTCATGTGAGAGAATTAACCAATGGTTAATTTATATGGTCAAGGGGAGGTCTCTCATAAAAGAGGGGGGTCACATGCTCTGGGGTGGGTCGGAGAAGTTAGAGGTTTGAGGTACAAGGCTTAAGGCCCAGGAGTTCAAAAATCCAATGTATCGCTGGAGGAATACTGGACGTCCCATGCGGGGACGCGTCGGGCAGCATGGGAGGAGGAGGAAATAGGAGCTAAGCGGACAAAGAAGACTGGGTAATCGACTTTCTGTGAGTAGAACATGGACTGTTGATTGGAAGAGAGAGCAGCGGGAGTGCGAACCCAGTGGAGCTATTTAGAAACTTCATACTGCGTATCCAAGGACCACAGTTTCGAGCACCTTCCAGGACTGAGGGAAGTTTGACGATACAAGTCATGGAAATAGGCAGCATGGCCTGTAACTTTGAATTCAACACCAACAGCGTTATTCAGAGGAATGCTTGTCTGTCCAAATTGGGAGTGTTGTGTCAGAGACAAAAGTGGAACCAGGAAAGGACCGCTATAAGGGATTTAATTAACAAAGCCATGGCTACAGATTAATACCCTTTAACCTAAAAATGGGGTCGGATGGGGTATCTCATATACAGTACCCTACTGAATGGCCCACCGATTTATACCCAAGATAAAGAATTATAAATCTGGAATCTTGACTGTTTGGTGTCATGTAATTGCATGGGGAATCGGAAGCGGAGCAGACTGGCAAAAGGTAATGAACAAACTCAGCAGCGCCCATGGGGGTACCACTACACATAGGTTACATTTTCTGTAGTTGTCGCTCTGACCTGCCTCCGACCTGCTGGAAAACAGGAAGACCACTCTGTGTTAATGTTCTCGCACAGATCCCACCCCCCCATCACCAAAAAATATGATGGTGAAAGTATTGTATTAAAAGCAAATAAAAAGCAAATGAAAAACATTAAAACACCATTAATTATTTCATGTTAAATCCGAAATGTAATATTAGCAGTCGCTGAAAATACTGAAAATATCATTTTCCTTTAAGCTGTTGTCATTATTAATAATGTACAAGTCATTATATCGCAGTCATCTGATTTCTCCTGTTGGCAGGGGATTTACTGGGATCTGTAGACAATCTATTTTATTGTGTAATTAGTTTTGTGTTACATTGAAATGCAGACTCGTCAAATAGGCGACAGCGTCACGTCCCCCGGACACAAAAGGGAAAAAAAACAGACAGAAAATGGTTATCTGCGGTCTGCAAAAGTGGCTGTCTATTGGAGCAGGGATATGCAATTTTCAAGACAACGCAAGACAGGAAGGTGGAAGATGAGGATTTTGCTGCAAACCCTGTATTAGTGCAAACACACTAAATTCCCAAAGTAGGCCTGTTAGTCAGATGATTATTAGATTAAGTTACTGTGTTTTTTATACTCAAGCTCTCTGAATTAGACTGTGTTTCTTCAGAATCTGGGAGATGTTTGCAGCTGACAGTTTTATTTCCACTGAGATGGAGACAACAGTTGTCTGATGTCAATTCTGACTTGTCTGGCATCTTGGCTTCTTCCCTCCTATTTCGAAGCTCGATCCAACTTATGTTAGTTATTATGAATGGGAAGTTAAAGTGATATTAAAGGTTCACATTTTTTCAAAATAACAAAAACCGTATACTTACAGAGCCTTGAAAAGTATTCATATGCCTTGCAGGGGCGGATCCATAACCTAGTCTCGGGAGGGGCACTGCCAGAAAATATGTTTTTTGGGGGTAAATTTATCAGGGAAATTGCTGGTGTTAGCGATTCAATCATCACGGCGCCATGGTTGTTATGGTGTCAGGATGATTGAAGCACATTACTATTATTACATTGTTATAAAAAATGAAATGGTTCAACTTACCATAATGCAGAATCAGTGGGAGCCCCGAGCGTGTCACCTGCCACACGTTGTGGATTGTCACTTGCCACGTCACCTGTCACCAGATGCAGATTGTCACTTGCCACGTCACCTGTCACCAGATGCAGATTGTCACTTGCCACGTCACCTGTCACCAGATGCAGATTGTCACTTGCCACGTCCTATGCCACATGTTGCAGATTGTCACTTGCCACGTCCCATGCCACACGTTGCAGATTGTCACTTGCCACGTCACCTGTCACCAGATGCAGATTGTCACTTGCCACGTCACCTGTCACCAAATGCAGATTGTCACTTGCCACATGTTGCAGATTGTCACTTGCCACGTCACCTGTCACCAGATGCAGATTGTCACTCACCACGTCCCATGCCACACGTTGCAGATTGTCACTTGCCATGTCACCTGTCACCAGATGCAGATTGTCACTTGCCACCTCCCATGCCACACGTTGCAGATTGTCACTTGCCACGTCACCTTTCACTAGATGCAGATTGTCACTTGCCACGTCCCATGCCACACGATGTAGATTGTCACTTGCCACGTCCCATGCCACACGATGTGGATTGTCACTTGCCATGTCCCATGCCACACAATGCAGATTGTCTCTTGCTCTGTCCCAGGCAGCAGATTACCAGTCAAGCAGCAGAGAGATGAAGTAATCTCTCTGCTGCCACGGCTGCCTGCACACTGCACAGTGAGGGCGGAACTGCAGGGATGCAGGGCAGGCGCCTAGCGGTGAGAGATGATGTCATCTCTCTTCTCCCCGCCCGCCGGCTCCCTGATTGGCCAGCAGCCGCTCAACACACTGTCAGTGAGCTGAGCCAAGCCACCTGCTGTCTCTCAACAGAGCCGCCCGTGCTCTCAGCCGCCGGCTCTGTCACCCACGGCGACACCTGCCCGCCCACTCACATTCTCGGAGGGGACAATTGTCCCGTTGCCCCCCCCCTGGATCCGCCCCTGATGCCTTGAAATTTTCCACATTTTGATATGTTACAACCAAAAACGTAAATGTATTTTATTGGGATTTTATGTGATAAACCAACACAAAGTGGCACATAATTTGGAAATGGATGGAAAACGATAAATTGTTTTCATTTTTTTTTACAAATAAATACCGGTATGTGAAAAGTGTGGGGTACATTTGTATTCAGCCCCCCCGAGTCAATACTTTTTAGAACCACCTTTCGCTGCAATTACAGCTGCAAGTCTTTTTGGGGATGTCTCTACAAGCTTTGCACTAGAGAGTGACAATTTTTGCCTATTCTTTTTTGCAAAATAGCTCAAACTATGTCAGATTGGATGGAAAGCGTCTGTAAACAGCAATTTTCAAGTCTTGCCACAGATTCCCAATTGGATTTAAACCAGAGTTTCCATTTAAAAAAAAATTTAATAAAATTTAGAAGCTACAAATACTGCAGCTTCTGACTTTTAATAATATCGAATCCCCGCTCATCTCCTCCTCTGTTCGGTGGCGCTGGCATTGTAACTGTGGGCACCCAGCTTTGGCTTCATAGTCGGGTACCCACTGCACGTGCGCGAGTGGCGCCACGCGCCGTGATTGGCCGAGCAATCATCTGGGACCTGTCAAGTGTCCCAGATGATTGACAAGAGGGAGGGGGCAGAGCTGAGCCCCCCAGCGCCAAGGGCAAGTGACGTCAAGAGCCCAGGCACTGAATGAGACAGCGCCAAGGAGAAGTGACGTCAAGAGCCCAGGCACTGAAGGAGACAGGCTACGAGGGACCCCCTAGCAGCAGGCATTTAAAGGTGAGTAAAAAAAAAATCCAATTTTTTTTTTTTAGGCACATTCATGATTTCTTTTTCTTTTTTGGGGTGAAACACCACTTTAAGTCTGAACTCTGAATGGGTCATTCTACACATGAATATGCTTTAATCTAAACCATTCCATTGTAGCTCTGGCTGTATGTTTGGGGTCGCTGTCCTGCTGGAAAGTGAACCTCTGCCCGAGTCTCAAGTATTTTGTCTTGACTTTTTCTTCCCAAAATTCTGGCAGACTTAAAAAGAAGTTTTGACTCAAAATTGTCCGCCGGACTGGGCAGTAAGGCGGACAATCCACCCGTCGGTGTGCTAGTCCGCTGGACTTTTGAAATGAACGGACTTGCCCATACACGGAGAAAAGTCAGTTAATTTTGAACGTGGCTCCAGGTAGACGGAACTAGCGAAGGAAGTCAATGTTGCCGCCTCCATCTGCGAGATTGACACCTCGCTAGCCCCGTTACCGGGTATGGATTTAAAAGGGAAGCCCTACACCGAAAAAAATGGCGTGGGGGTCACCCCAAAGTCCATAGCAGGCCCTTAACCCGAGCACTCAGCCCGGCCGGTCAGGAAAGGGGGAGGGGAGGAGCGAGCGCCCCCCCCCCCGAGCCTTACTAGGCTGCGTGCCCTCAACATGGGGGGGTGCTTTGGGGAAGGGGCCCCCAGATTCCGGCCCCCTACCCTATGTGAATGAGTATGGGGTACATTGTACCCCTACCCATTCACCTGGTGAAAAAAAGTGTACAAAAAAAAAAACACAACACAGGTTTTTAAAATACTTTATTAGACAGCTCCGGTGGTCTTCTCCTCTTCCGTCTTCGGGGGTCTTCTCGCCGGACTCCTCCGCTATCTTCTGCTCTTTTGCTAGCTCTTTTACTAGGGGAGGAACCCGGCTTTCTCCTTCGTCGCCACCGCCATCTGGGGGTCTTCTTCCGACTTCGGAGGTCTTGTTCCGGTCTAGCTCCACTAGTTCCGTCTACCTGGAGCCACGTTCAAAATGAACAGACTTTACTCCATGTGTGGGCAAGTCAGTTTGCTCATTTCAAAAGCCGGAAAAGTCCAGTCGTGTATGGGCATGTCCGCTTGGGAAAGTCCGGCGGACCTCCGCCGCAAAGTCCGGCGGGTTGTCCGCCACACTAAATCCGCCATATAGTCCGATCGTGTGTACGTGGCATTACAGGTTTTCTTCAAATATTGCCCTGTATTTGGCTCCATTCATCTTCCCATCAGCTCTGACCAGCTTCCCTGTTTCTGTTTAAGAAAAGTATCTCCACAACATGACTCTGACACCACCATGTTTCACAGTGGAGATGGTGTGTTCAGGGTGATGTGCGGTGTTAGTTTTCTGCCACACATAGCGTTTTGCTTTTAGGCCAAAAAGTAAAATGTTGTACTCATCTGACCACAGCACCTTCTTCCACATGTTTGCTGTGTCCCCCACATGGCTTCTCGCAAACTGCAAACTGGACTTATTATGGTTTTCTTTCACCAATGGCTCTCTTTTGCCACAGATTTTCTCCACAGATTTGTGGAGTGCACAACTTATAGTTGTCCTGTGGACAGATTTTCCCACCTGAGCTGTGGATCTCTTCTGCTCCTCCAGAGTTACCACGGGCCTCTTGTCTGCTTCTCTGATTAATGCTCTCCTTGCCCGGCTTGTTAGTTTAGATGGACAGCCATGTCTTGGTAGGTTTGCAGTTGTGCCATACTCTTTCCATTTTGAGATGATGGATAGAACAGTGCTTGTGAGATGTTCAAAGCTTGGGATTTTTTTTTTTTACGTAACTCTGCTTTAAACTTCTCCACTTTATCCCTGACCTGTCTGTTGTGTTTCTTTGGCCTTTATGATGCTGTTTGTTCACTAAGGTTCTCTAACAAACCTCTGAGATTAAATTACACACAGGTAGACACTATTTACTAATTAGGTGACTTCTGAAGGCAATTGGTTCCACTAGATTGTAGTTAGGGGTATCAGAGTAAAGCAGCTGAATACAAATGCATGCCACACTTTTCATATATTTATTTGTAAAAAATATGGAAAACCATTTATCATTTTGCTTCCATTTCACAATTATGTGCCAATCCCAATAAAATACGTTTACGTTTTTGGTTCTAACATTTGGAAAAATTTCAAGGGGTATAAATACTTTTTCAAGGCACTGTACCCGCTCTGTGAAATGGTTTTGCACAGAACAGCCCTGATCTTCCTCTTCTCTGGTCTCCTGCTGGCGCTCCTGGCTCTTCCTCTTTTCCAAGTGCCCCCCCATAGCAAGCTGCTTGCTATGGGGACACTCGTCCATGCATTCCCCAAAGCCCCGCTCCGTGTGTCCATGAGACACACAGAATGGGGCTCTGCTCAGCCCCCGCTCCCTCCTCATTAGCTGTGATTGGCAGCAGCAGGAGCCAATAAGGAGGCAGACATCTGGGAGAGCACATCGCTGGATCATGATTAGACTCAGGTAAGTATGGGGGGCTTGTGGGGGGAGCTCCATATTGATGGTAAAAAAAACCTTGAGGCTGTGTTCACACAATTGCAAATTGGATGTGGGTTTCACCGCATCCAATTCGCATGTCAGGAGATTGTGACCAGCTCTCGATGGAGCCGGTTCACATATCTCTGCAGCGACTCCTGTGAGAATTGCACAGGAGTCCTGTGCGTCTCCTGGTCCATTTCAGGTCCAAATTCAGCCAAAATTTCGGGCTGAAATCCTACCTGAAATGGTGAACGAGGACCACTGCTGTGAACCCAGCCTTAACCTTTAGAACAATTTTAATGGTGCATTTACACTTTTGCACCAGGGTAATTGTGTGCATTGTAGTGCCTTACCATTCATTCTGATTTTTTATTTAAAATGTATTTACATTGCAGCTCTGCTGATTTCCTGCAGCTTCCTGCATAGCTTAGCTGCGTAGCATTTGTCGACTGAGATTCAGCATTGATCGGCACAGATTATGGGGCTCTGAGTCAGCATTGATGGACACAGGCTGAGGGGCTCAGACTCAGCATAGACTGAGGGGCTCAGGTTTGATGGGCACAGACTGAGGGGCTCAGAGTCAGCATTGATGGACACAGACTGAGGGGCTCAGAGTCAGCACTGATGGGCACATACTGAGGGGCTTGGGATTGATGGACACACTCTGAGGGGCTCAGGATTGATGGGCACAGACTGAGGGGCTCAGAGTCAACATTGATGGGCATAGACTGAGGGGGCTCAGGATTGATGGGCACAGACTGATGAGCTGCATCGATGGGCACAGACTGAGGAGCTGCATTGATGGGCACAGAGACTAAGGAGCTCAGCAGTGATGGGCACAGAGACTGAGGGGCTTAGCATTGATGGGCACAGACTGAGGGGCTGCATTTGATGGGCACAATGAGGCTGCATTGATGGGCACAGTAAGGCTGTATTTGATGGGCACTAGTGAGGCTGCATTTGATGGGCACAGTGGGGCTGCATTTCATGGGCACTGATGAGGCTGCATTTGATGGGCACAGTGAGGCTTCATTTTGTGGGCACTTATATACTGTATGTACCACAAGCAGTCATAAAAAAATTTAAATTCTGGCTAACAGGCTGCTTCTCCACATTCAATAATTAATTCACCAGGACCAAGTGGGATTTGTACCTTTGGGGGAACCCGAGACAATATAATATGTTATTTTAAACGTATTTTTAGAACTAGCCCAGAGAGTAGACAGAGTGATTTTTTATGATTTTAATTTGAAATGTGCCTTGGTGTCCTTCACTAAGGTCTGTACTGGAAATTGTCCACCACAGCATTGGTCCGTGCCTATCCCGGAGCACCGCTGTATTACCTATAAGAGAAATAAAGTAGAATGACTAATGGCCAGTGAAGGGGGGGGGGGGGTTGGGTGGCCATTGGAGTTGGCCGAAGTTGGGGGGCAGGTTTGTCCGTCTGGCCAGTATTGGAGAGACCTGCCATCTGCATTGCCGATCAGCTCACTTCATAGTGCGTAACCCGGCTCAGCCTCAGCGCAGATGCATTGCTGAAATGTAGCCAATGGTTGTGGCAGGTCCAAAGTCAGTTCAGCCCTTTACCAGGAAATTCTAGAGCAATTCATGCTTCCCTTTGCTTACCAGCTTTATGGAGATGCTGATTTCATTTTCCAGCAGGACTTTGCACCTGCCCACACTGCCAAAAGTACCAATACCTGGTTTAATGATCATGGTATCACTGTGCTGAATTGGCGAGCAAACTCCCCTGACCTAAACCCCGTAGAGAATCTGTGGGGTATTGTCAAAGGAAAGATAAGAGACACCAGACCCAACAATGCAGAGGAGCTGAAGGCCGCTATCAAAGCAACATGGGCTTCCATAACACCTCAGCAGTGCCACAGGCTGATCTCCTCCATGCCACGCTGCATGTGATGCCGTATTTCATGCAAAAGGAGCGCAGACCAAGTATGGTGTGCTTACTATACCATACATGGACATGCTATTTAATAAGACAAGATTTCTGTATTAAAACATTTTTTATTAGTCTTTTGTAATATTCTAAGATACTGAATGTGGGGTTTTTACTAGCTGTAAGCTATAATCATCAAAATTAAAATAAAGAAATGATTCAAATATATCACTCTGTGTGTAATGAATCTATTCAAATTTGTATTCTAATTTGTTGAGATGCACCTTTATATTATAAATAGCCTTCTTAACAGTTTACTTTTTGTACACAAATCTTCAAAAGAAGGAAGGGACAGAGTAGATTTATCCTATTAGAAATACTTGCAAAAAAGTTTGTCATTTGTGTATATAATGGCTGATTAAATCTATTGAAGGATTTCTATTTTGAAACAGACAGAAATACAGTCTATGTGATCAAAAGTAGATGTACCTGTATATAATTATATAATATAATATGTCTGCGCCAGTTAGTATTTAATTAAATCCAGCAGCTGTACTTAAATATCCCCTGATATTCAATGTAATATATTTTATATGCATGCTAAATGAAATCCAAGTCTTATGTAACTAACTTCTATATACTATAGAGAGGTGCTGTTGAATTCCCTTCACGTTCCCTGGACTTAAGACCCCCCCAATTTCTATCTGTGAGGAACACTAAAGGATTTTTGTGTACCAAAGAAAACCACCTACAATGACTGCACTACAGGAAGAATATGAAACATCATGCAGAGCAATTCCTCTGGACACTCTAGTCCAGTGATTCTCAACCAGGGTTCCGTGAAACCCTAGGGTTCCTCCAGAGGTTGCTAGGGGTTCCTTCAGCATTGGGCAATTTCTGCCTCTCAGATAAGTTCCCTCTGACACCATTGATCTTTTTAGCTATCTGTAAGGAGATAATTCTTCTCAATGACCACAAGTGTAAGGACCATTTTTCCCAATGACCATCACACTGATGTATCATGAGTTGTAGATTTCAAATTTTTAGCAGGTGTTCCCCGAGACCGGAGAACTATGTCAAGGGTTCCTCTGTGTTGAAAAGGTTGAGAAAGGCTGCTCTAGTCAATGTTCTTCATGCAATAGTTCACTAAAATAAGAAGTGTCTGGATACTAATGGTGACCACTTTGAGTGCCTAATGTGATTGCAAGATTCAAAGCTGACTTACAGCTACGCTTTGATGTTTATATAAATCTAGTAATACCATTTTTATGCATATATTTTTCAATTGAAGTGTGTATACATCTATCTATCTATCTATCTATCTATCTATATCTATATATCTAACTATATCTATCTATATATCTAATATATCTATCTATCTATCTATCTATGCACTTCCTTCTTCTGAGTGGATGTTCAGGAATGTCCCTCAGAAGGAGGGGGATCGTGCACGTGCCCTCACAGTGCCACGATCCCGATGCGGTCGTGTCACCCTGACATGGCGCATCTCGGCAGGAGGGCTCTGTGATTGGCCCTCCTGATCACTTGATGGCTGTATCCAATCAGAGCTGTCATGTGATGTAAACAGAGAGCTGGTTTCTAGGCGATCGGCTCTCCTCTCCTCGCACGGAAGTTGTCAGTGAGGAGAGGAGAGCAGATTGCTGCAGCCAGCCGATGATCAGTGAGTATGAGCTGTTTTTACAACTTTTTACACACTGATCACCGTCCCAATGTCCCCACACAATGTAAACACACACAGTGTCCCCTAAAAAGTGTCCCCAAAACACTGTCCCCACACACAGTTAAGTCTTCTCACAGTTAAAACACCTGTCCCCACATATGTAACACTAAAATTATATGTCCCAATGATCATCTGCACACATATGTCCGTGATCATCTGCACACATATGTCATTGATCATCTGCGCACATATGTCAGTGATCATTGCGTACTTATCTCCGTGATTACACAAACCAATTATTATAAACTTAACGGGATTTTTTTTACCAAAGACATGTATCAGAATAAATTTTGTCTTAAAATTATGACAAGATTTGATTTTATCGGATTTATTTTAAAACAGAAATTAGAAAAAAATTTTTTTCACAATTTATGCACTTTTTTTTCGCTGATATGGAGAAAAATATTGATTTGTGAATAAATACCACCAAAAGAAAGCTCTATTTGTGTGAACAAAATGATAAAAATGTAATTTGGGTACAGTGTTGCATGACCGCACAATTCTCATTGAAAGTGCAAGAGAACTGAAAGCTGAAAACTGGCCTGAGAAGGAAGGGGGTGAAAATGCCCAGTATTGTAGTGGTTAAAGTAAACTAGGAAAAACTATTTTTTTTTTTTTTTGCATAGAGTAAGGGAAAGTTAGAATTCCAGCCTTTTTGTTTTTTGATCAGGGTCATTTGGATAGTTTTTGTTGTCATTATGATTTAAGAAGAGTAAACACAGTTGATTGATAATAAATGGCTTAAGCCAAACACTAACCATTATTGAAAGAAATGTTTTTGTGCCATCATTCATATTCTCTGAAAAATTGGCAAGAAATCAAAAATTCTGCCAGGGTTTGTAAACTTATGAGCACAACTGTATATGTCTCATAGGGGAGATGTACCTTAACTTCCTGTACCATAGCCAAAATGGGAAGTGAGAAGAAACCCTGCAAATTAAGGAAATACCTTGAGACACCCCAGGTGACCGGAACTAGTGTCCCCATTGAAAGATTTCCCTTTATTACTTTTCTGGGGACAACCCAAAATGTGGTATTTTCTTTTACTTTCACTTTCAAAGATAATGGTAAACAGTGAGGGTGAATCTCCATATTGGAGGCACAAACAGCAATAAAAACCCATCTCCACTCAATACAAAAGTAAAAAAAATAAAAAATGTTTTGCCTTCAGTTGTACTTTAAATCTTAGAAAAAGAAACAGGTGTGCTAATCTATGAGTATTCACAGTGCAAAAATACACATGACAAAATTAGAAGGGTCTGGTATGGATTTTAAGGGGAACTCCATGCCAAAATTTTTTTTAAAATGGCGTGGAGTTCCCCCTAAAAATCCATACCAGACCCTTTATCCGAGCATGGAGAGATCACACGTCGCTGGATCAGATCAGCCATCGCTGGACCACAGAGAGATGATTATCTGTTGCTGGATAGCAAGGGTGGATTACCACCGCTGGAATCTTTTTTTATTTTTAATAAAGGACTTTTTCAACGGTGTGTGTGTCTTTTTTAACATTCTTTTACACTTTCTTTGTGAAATGGTAGGGGTACTTTTGTAGTCCCTTACCATTTCAAATGGGGTGGCGGGATCTGGGGGTCCCCTTGTTAAAGGGGGATTCCAGATTCTGATAAGCCCCCCACCCGCAGACCCCCACAACCACTGGCCAGGGTTGTGGGGATGAGGCCCTTGTCCTCATCAACATGGGGACAAGGTACTTTGAGGGGTCACAGACCCCCAAAGCATCCTCCCAATGTTGAGGGCATGTGGCCAGGTACAGTTCAGGAGGGGGGGCGCTCTCTGGTTCCACCCTCTTTTCCTGCGGCCTGCCAGGTTGTGTGCTCGGATAAAGGGTCTGGTATGGATTTTTAGTGGGAACTCCACGCCATTTTTTTTTTATTTGGCATGGAGTTCCCCTTAAAATCCATACCAGACCTGAAGGGTCTGATATGGATATTTAGGGGGAACCCCACATCATTTTTTTTTTTATTTGACGCAGGGTTCCCTTTAGTATCCATACCAGACCTGAAGGGCCTGGTAATTGAATTTGGGGGAACCCCACTTTTTTTTTTTTATCAATGACTTTCAATGACTGTTCTCTGTATTACGAGGAGCCGACAATTCATTATAGCCGCGGGTGATTTTAAATGACTTTTTTTCCTGCAGGGACAGTTCTACGCACGGGAAACATGCATCCCTTTACAGGCATACTATAGACACCCCCCAGGTACGAAATTTATAGGAATATTACACTTTTATTGTTTCACTTTAAGCAGTATTAAAATCACTGCTCCCGAAAAAACTGCCATCTTTAAAACTTTTTTTTGCATTGATACATGTCACCTGGGGCAGGACATAACATTAGGACAATAACTTGCATATTAGACTTTAAAATTAGCACTTTAGATTTCTCCCATAGACTTGTACAGGGTGTTCCGCGGCTTTTCGAAATTTGCCGCAAACACTTTAAATTGCGAACAGGCAATGTTCGAGTCGAACATGAGTTCGACTCGAACACGAAGCTCATTCCTACTTGCCAAACCAATCTATTAACCTTCTATGAGGAGGTGAGTTGCCGTCTAGATAAAGGAAGGCCCGTAGATGTGGTGTATCTGGATTTTGTAAAAGCATTTGACACAGTCCCCATAAACATTTACTGTACAAAATAAGGTCTGTTGGCATGGACCATAATAAACGACCATTCATAAACAACCGGGAGGATGGGGTAAACAGTTCAATCTCTGTATTTGTGGACAATACTAAGCTAAGCAGGGAAATAACTTCTCCGCAGCATGTGGAAACATTGCAAAAAGATCTGAACAAATGAATGGGGTGGGCAACTACATGGCAATTGAGGTTCTCATTTCTTATGTGTCCCATCTAGGTGACACCAAAAGGATGTATAGATCAATTCAACCTCTGGTGTCCCCCACATCCACTTGTATTTATATGCTATTAGCAGATGTCTTGGGTGAGTCTCCATTCCCAGCTAAAGCCTATTATGGAGAAACTAGTCGGGTGGAGCCCATTGTGAGACATCTAACATCTCACATTTGAGCTGGTTGGTGCAAACCACTACTCTGGTTGTTATGTGCATTTATTTTTGCTGATGTTTGGTTGTCGTGATGTAAGTTTTTAGTGTGCTGTTTTAATAAACTCTTTTGTTGAAACAGATTGCACTACGGGGCTATCCTCTTCTTCCTTTATGCTCTGGGATTTATCCTTGAGCTGCCAGATTGGATATCAGCTTTTCCAAAGATACTGTGATTCATGCGTCTATTGAAAAACCGGGTCCACTTTTACAGCTTAAGGTGTTGGAGCCTGATGGGATCATTGCCCAGTGTCTGATACCACTGTTATCTGGAATTTGGTTTTACAGCCCAGTCTATTGGAGCATGGTGGGATTATTATCCAATGCTTCAAACAAATGCTATCTGGTAATAAGTGAATCTATGTGGTGATGGAATATTAAAAGTCTTTGTGTTTTGAAGAGCACTGAAGTCCCCTTATATTTGGTTCACACAATTCCCTTGAAGAGCAGAGAATTTTTCGCATATTGCGTTCACTCAGTTCCATTTTGTATAAGGGTTTGTCAATTGGACATTTTTTCATGCACATTTTTTTTGCACCTTTTATGAACTGAGTCGTATATTTTTCACTTTGAGTCATTTCATCACATTTTTTATTTATTTTTATACTCTTGTTTTTGTAGGAGTGGACTTTATGGCCTTACATTTTGTCATGTGTATTTCTGCACTGTGGATATTGTTATAGATTAGCACACCCGTTTCTTTTAATTATCTATGCTTATGGTAGGGTTTTCGGACCTTTTAGGTTTCAGCTTTTCTTTATCTATAAATTTTAATTGATTTATGTGTTTGATTTCTCCATTTCAATAGTCACTCTTCCCTTTACCAGGAGAGTAGGATTTTAACCCTTTTTTGACATACTTTAAATCTTGTATCACAACCTTCTTGCATATACAATACACTTATGTAAACGTAATATGTGCAAAGATAAAAATATAAAAAACATTGCAAAAAATAGCATACCAAACTAGAAAATGCATTTCCTGGAGAAAATGCATGGGAATGCTGAATAGCATCCAAACTGCCCCATCAAAACTGCCCATCATATTCCTCTATTATAAATCAGTACATGGTGTGCCTGTGCTCTCCCCCACCACCCATCACTGTGCATAAGAAGATTTGGTAACCATGGAAACAAAACAGACAACAAAAGCCTGGATGCCCTAAATTTAATGACATTTTTTTAAATGATCACTTAATTTAAACAGCTTTTTTACAAAAATTGTAAAAGATATCAAACTGAATAGATATAGCCAGATAGCTGAATATTTTGTGAACATTTTAAAGTGTGTTTGGCGTCTGTAGGTAAAAGTATGAAGGAGCTGAAACTTTTGGGAGCGGAAGAAGATTTTAAGGATTTGACCCATGCTCTCATTGACTTCAATGGTAAAAAAGTGTTAAAAAGCTTAATATTTTAAAAAGTATAAATAGTAGGAAAAAAGTTGAAGACGAGCACACATCAGCTGAAAGAGCTGAACATTTTAAAAGTTGAATGGCTTTAATAGCTGAAAGTATGCTGAAGTTACGCAGAGCCAAAAAACGTACGGAATAATAATAAAAAGATGATGATGATTAACTAGAAAATGCATTTTCTGGAGAAAATGTGTGGGAATGCTGAATAGCATCAAAACTGCCCCATCATATTGCCCCATCAAAACTGCCCATTATATTCCTCTATTATAAATCAGTATATGGTGTGTCTGTGCTCTCCCCCACTGCCCATCACTATGTATAAGAAGCGTTGGTAACCATGGAAACCAAACAGACAACAAAAGCCTGGCTGCCCTAAATTTAATGACATTTTCTGAAATTATCACTAAACTTAAACAGCTTTTTCACAAAAACTGTAAAAGATATCAAACTGAAAAGATATAGCCAGATAGCTGAATATTATTAGCTGAACATTATAAAGTTTGTTTGGCATCTGTAGTTGAAAGTATGAAGGAGCTGAAACAGCGGAAGACGATTTTACGGATTTTAAGCATGCTCTCATTGACTTCAATGTTAAAAAAAGTGTTAAAAAGCTTAATATTTTAAAAAGTATAAATATTAGAAAAAAAGTTGAAGAAGAGCACACATCAGCGGAAAGAGCTGAACAGTTTAGAAGTTGAATGGCTTTAATAGCTGAAAGTATCGAGAAGTTATGCAGAGCCAAAAAACGTACGGAATAATAAAATTAGAAAGATGATGATGATGTTGATTAATAAATAAAAAAAGAATAACAATATTGGGACTGCTGAAGCAGTCCCACTAATAAAAAAACTAATAACAATAGTGGGACTGCTAAAGCAGTCCCACTAACTAGAAAATGCATTTCCTGGAGAAAATGCGTGGGAATGCTGAATAGCATCAAAACTGCCCCATCATATTGCCCCCATCAAAACTGACCATCATATTCCTCTATTAGAAATCAGTACATGGTGTGTCTGTGCTCTCCCCCACTGCCCATCACTGTGTATAAGAAGTGTTGGTAACCATGGAAACAAAACAGATAACAAAAGCCTGGCTGCCCTAAATTTAATGACATTTTCTGAAATTATCACTAAAGTTAAATAGCTTTTTTACAAAAACTGTAAAAGATATCAAATAGAAAAGATATAGCTAGATAGCTGAATATTTTGTGAACATTTTAAAGTTTGTTTGGTGTCTGTAGGTAAAAGTATGAAGGAGCTGAAACTTTTGGAAGCGGAAGAATATTTTACGGATTTTAAGCATGCTCTCATTGACTTCAATGTTAAAAAAGTGTTAAAAAGCTTAATATTAAAAAAAGTATAAATAGTAGAAAAAAAGTTAAAGAAGAGCAGTGGAAGGAGCTGAATATTTTAAAAGTTGAATGGCTTTAATAGCTGAAAGTATGCAGAAGTTATGCAAAGACAAAAAACGTACGGAATAATAATAAAAAGATGATGATGATTAACTAGAAAATGCATTTCTTGGAGAAAATGCGTGGGAATGCTGTATAGCATCAAAACTGCCCCATCATATTGCCCCCATCCAAACTGCCCATCATATTCCTCTATTATAAATCAGTACATGGTGTGCCTGTGCTCTCCCCCACCGCCTATCACTGTGTATGAGAAGTGTTGGTAACCATGGAAACAAAACAGACAACAAAAGCCTGGCTGCCTTAAGTTTAATGAAAATTTCTGAAATTATCACTAAACTTAAGCAGCTTTTTCACAAAAACTGTAAAAGATATCAAACTGCAAAGATATAGCCATATAGCTGAATATTCTGTGAACATTT
The DNA here is from genome assembly GCF_037356315.1 of Lithobates pipiens. Classification (NCBI taxonomy): domain Eukaryota; kingdom Metazoa; phylum Chordata; class Amphibia; order Anura; family Ranidae; genus Lithobates; species Lithobates pipiens. The sequence goes on along the minus strand of NW_027507903.1, from coordinate 503,568,116 downwards.
TAAAGTTTGTTTGGCATCTGTAGGTGAAAGTATGAAGGAGCTGAAACTTTTGGGAGCTGAAGAAGATTTTAAGGATTTGACCCATGCTCTCATTGACTTCAATGGTAAAAAAAAGTGTTAAAAAGCTTAATATTTAAAAGAAATATAAATAGTAGAAAAAAAGTCGAAGAAGTCCCATCATTAGCTGAAAGAGCGGAACATTTTAAAAGTTGAATGGTTTTAATAGCTGAAAGTATGCAGAAGTTACGCAGAGCCAAATAACATACGGAATAATAATAAAAAGATGATGATTAACTAGAAAATGCATTTCCTGGAGAAAATGCGTGGGAATGCTGAATAGCATCAAAACTGCCCCATCAGAATTGCCCCATCAAAGCTGCCCCATCATATTCCTCTATTATAAATCAGTACATGGTATGTCTGTGCTCTCCCCCACTGCCCATCACTGTGTGTAATAAGCTTTGGTAATCATGGAAACAAAACAGACAACAAAAGCCTGGCTGCCTTAATTTAATTAAATTTTCTGAAATGATCACTAAAGTTAAATAGCTTTTTCACAAAAACTGTAAAAGATATCAAACTGAAAAGATATAGCAAGATAGCTGAATATTTTGTGAACATTTTAACGTTTGTTTGGCGTCTGTAGGTGAAAGTATGAAGGAGCTGAAACTTTTGGCAGCAGAAGAAGATTTAAGGATTTTAAGCATGCTCGCATTGACTTCAAAGTTAAAAAAAAGTGTTAAAAAGCTTAATATTTTAAAAAGTATAAATTGTAGAAAAAAAGTTGAAGGAGAGCACACATCAGCTGAAAGAGCTGAACATTTTAAAAGTTTAATGGCTTTAATAGCTGAAAGTATGCAGAAGTTACGCAGAGTCAAAAAACGTACAGAATAATAAAAAGATGATGATGATGATGATGATTAACTAGAAAATGCATTTCTTGGAGAAAATGCGTGGGAATGCTGAATAGCATCAAAACTGCCCCATCATATTGCCCCATCAAAACCGCCCATCATATTCCTCTATTATAAACCAGTACATGATGTGTCTGTGCTCTCCCCCACTGCCCATCACTGTGTATAAGAAGTGTTGGTAACCATGGAAACAAAACAGACAACAAAAGCCTGGATACCCTAAATTTTATGAAATACACATACAGTTTGTTTGACATCTGTAGGTGAAAGTATGAAGGAGCTGAACCTTTAACAGCGGAAGAAGATTTTACGGATTTTAAGCATGCTCTCATTGACTTCAATGTTAAAAAAAAGTGTTAAAAAGCTTAAAATTTTAAAATGTATAAATTGTAGAAAAAAAGTTGAAGGAGAGCACACATCAGCTGAAAGAGCTGAACATTTTAAAAGTTTAATGGCTTTTATAGCTGAAAGTATGCAGAAGTTACGCAGAGTCAAAAAACGGACGGAATAATAAAATGAAAAAGATGATGATGATGATGATTAATAAATAAAAAAACGAATAACAAAAATATAGGTAACACAACCATTTTTATCCTGTTTAACCTCCCAAACCAAGAAAGCATTATTTCAAACGTACTTAGCTCCTCTTTAACTACAAGTCAACGGCTTATAATTTAAGACAAACAATTGATTGGTGCCTGCAGAGATTTTTATCCATAGGTAAATGACTCCCCTTGTGAGCATTTAAATGGGATTGAAGGGATCAACAAGAAAACCTTTGTACCTGTAAGATATTTATTAAGCACTTATAATTTGAAAAAATGAATTTTAAAATATGATAAGCTCCCATACTTGTTAATTCCTTTATTAAATTAGGATGATTGACAGAATAACAAGTCATTGGACTATGGGGTTAAATGATGGGACCTAGTCCCTATGTATATTTGTAGTCATAATATCTTGATTCTGCCTTGTCTAATATATATATATATATATATATATATATATATATATATATATATATATATATATATATATATATATATATATATATATATATATATATATATATATATATGGAAAATTATCTATATAATGGGCATTCAAATGCATATGAGGCTCATCCTTTCATATGCATGTGGTGAGGAGTTCTAACCATCCCTGAGAGGAGAACATTATTGAAAGGCTTACAGTTGTCCTGGCAAGGGGTGTATCGCCTTCTGGATAGGATATTATGCCTGTTACCCCTGCAAGGGTGAGGCGCTCTGGTGAGTGCAATCACAAGAGAGGTAAGTGTATGAAGGAGGGGAGCATTGAAGAGTCACCTTAATTTTTTGCCCTTTTGCACGGATTGTCACTCATTGACCGTGGTTGCTTCGCTTTCTATAAAGAAAATGTTTTATTTTTATATTTATCTTTTGGACACTGTATAATTTTTTGGACATTTGTATCATTTTTAACATATTACCACAGTATCAAGCACTTATCACTTTATTAATAATTTTTTTAAAACTATTTTTATTTTCATTCTTATTTGTGTATGCATTTTTGTGAATTTTTGTGCAATTTTTGGACACTTTTCTGATTTTTATGCACATTGATCACTTTAGATTGGTACTTTTGCCTTATTTATTCACTTTATATGTACATTGCACTTTATTTTGTATTTGATAGGTAGTGTTATAATACACAGGAATTTTTAGTGGTGTTGAGATCATATATTTATAAGTTTACCCCGGTGCGTTTACATTTGCACTCACAATAAAGTTGAAGAGCGCCAATTTCCCTTCCTAAGAGTTATCTATTGTCTTTTTTAGGCTGGGTTCACACATGTCTGGCTGCGGTTTGAAGTCTGGAGTTCGGTGCAGTTTTGTTCACCGATTCAGGTGCAAATTTTTACTTGAATTCGCACCTGAACCAGATCCAAAATCGCACCGAGAGATTCTAAAAAAATTTACTGCACCCGCCCCAGACATGTGTGAATCGGCTCCATGTAATGCAAATCTTATGCGGTTCAAAATGCATTCGATTCACACATGTGAACCGAGTCTTAAGATCCTTGATTTTTGCAAAAAAAAAACACTTACAAGAACTGTTACAAAAACTGTCGCATTTATTGCTCTGCTCAAAAGATGATCACCTACACTCTTTCATAATATACTTTATTTTATTTAAGAGATGGTTATTTAGGCCTTCCTGGCTCTAGTCACCTCAAACAGAACTGCACCCGTGAGAGAAACTTTGGCCCATGCTTCTAAGGTTCCACGCTGTGCTGTTATTTACTAAAACCGGAGAGTGCAAAATCTGCTGCAGTTGTGCACGGTAGCCAATCAGCCTCTAGCTTCAGCTTATTCAATTAAAGTGGTTATAAACCCATACATATACCCAGTGAAGTTACTGGCCTCAGTTGATACACTGGGATGAAACAAAACCTCCTACATAAGTTGTACCTGTCTACCTGCAGTCTTCTCTCCTCTACAGCCATTCCAAATGCTGATTTATAATGCCTGTCAGAGAGTTCAGAAAAAATGGTGAGGAGAGCTGAAGTCACACTTTCAGGAAATGTTGCATCCGCTGATAATATGTCTTTTGGCGTGCAGTACTGAGGTCCATCAGCAGGTGTCTCCTGTCAGTTTTGAGCTGTCAGGAGAGCTTTTCCCTGCTGATGTTATATCATCTTTGGGCTGCAGTACTGGCGTCCACCAGCGGATGGATCCTGGCAGTATGGAGCAGGCAGCACCTCCTGCAATCAGGTGTCACTTGAGGCCAATCACAAGCCTATAAATAGCTGGCAAGCACTCATATGTTTGCCTTGGTATTGTTCCTTGTGCCCTGATCTGCTGCTTGTGATCCTGATCCTGAGCCTGATTCTGAACCTGTTCCTGCGCCCTGAACCTGTGACCCGTGATTCTGATCCTGTTTCCCTGTCCTGGTCCCTACCCTGTCCCACCTGTTACCATCATCCCTGTCCTGCAGTCTGATCCGTCCATCCTCTCCCTGTCCTGTGTTCCTTACCCCATCTGCTGATCTCCCCGTGTATGACCATGGCCTGGCTTGTATCTCCGATTCTGGACTGCCCTTGTTTATCTACTGATCCTCTGTGCATGACCCTGGCCTGCCTATCGTTTACGATCCTGGTATTTCCCATTTATTGTACATATCTGTCTGTTGTTGTTTGGGGGTCTCTATTGGTTGATTTATTGCACTGTGTGGTTGTATTTATATTATTCACTTTCCTCAATAAATCATTATATTTCACTTATACACATTTGGGTTTCCTCTGTTGCAGTCCACACAGTTCTGCTCTTATCCGCTACTTAACACACCCTCTACAGAGCTCAGTGAGGAGAGTTCTGAGAGCTGATTTGAGGGATGAGACCCATCCCCTCCACAAAGCAAACAGGAACAGAGCTGAGGCTGTCAATCTGCTGGCGGTCCCTCCCCATCACCATTTTTCTCTTGGTTTCAGGAAACCTTGTCAGAAGAGACTCATGCTTATAGTGGAGGAACGTGGTAGCAGACTGAAATTACTTAGTGCTCCTATTTGAGACAAGTACTCACTATAGAGGGATATGCTTTGTTCATATTTCATGTCTAAGTTTGACAAAAAAATGGAAACCGACTGGTTTCCATGCAGAGCTGCACCATATTTTGCAATCTCCAGTTTTAGTCAATCACCCCCCCCCCCCCCCCCCAGTCTGCAACAGTGTTTCTTAACTTTTTTCCAGTCAAGGCTTCCTTGAAAAGTATTGAGGCACCCCAGTCTAAGGTTTGGTTCACATTGCTGCATGCATTCTTTCCACACAGACATACACTCTGTTATTTAACAGACATGCAGGGGTATTATTAATTCTTATTGGTACCCCCATGTATTTGCAAAAAAATGCTTTTTTGATTTAAAAAAAAAAAAAAGTTGGAGACTTCTTTCCCTGCATTTCTGTGGGTAGAGCAGCTCACTGAGATGAAATGCTATTGTATCAATACCTGTTTTGGTCAACAAGTTTTGAAGACACCTCCAAATGTCTTCCAAATCCCTTGGGGTAGATGAGCTCCTAGATGTCAAGGATTAGCAGACCATTTGCCTTTTTAGCCAACTTTATTTATCTCCATTTTTGTCAATGCCACACCTACATTAGGCAATTTCAAGGCTCAGTTCAACTGATGTGTCAGATGCGGTGGACTTGAAGTTAAGGGTGCATTCATACTTTTGCATTATATTAACATAGCATTTTTTTTTAAGTTTATGGCCATGATAGGCATATGCTGTTGCTTTGTAAATTGGCTTGTTGTTTTTTTTTTACAGTATATGATAAACAGCTGCCATATTATTTATTTTATTTTTTTACTTGTTTTTACCTTCTTTTCAACCCTTTTTACATCTCAGCTCTGCTGACCATCTGCCACCATTTTGCAGTCACCCACCGCCTACATGCATTCCAATAATGGCTGCATTGCATTTTCTTGGGTAGATCACATTCCTGACGATGGTGTCATTTGTGGCCCAGAAACAATGTAATTTACTGCTGTGATGTGATCACTTTAATACATTTTTAGACACTATTTTGAAGATCCATGGGGGGCTGGAAATATATGCTTTGGCTTGTGTTGACTGGCTCCCGGCCAACAATTGCTACAGTACCCACTTGCTTCAAATCATTTCCAGGAACGCGTGCAATGGGAATATTCCAGTTAGGGTCAGACCATTGTTACTCTAAAACAGGAAGCTCCTGAACAAAGACCTTCACAGCAGGATCGCCAAATATTATTTTGCCAAAAGCATCAGCTTTTTGAAGACTGGAAATTACTATTGAAATTGCATTAGCATGTCAAAGGTTATATGAGATTTTATCGATTGTGTTTTGATATACTTTAAGTACAGACTTGGTTTAAACTAACAGTTTAAACCCCACTTTATCTGTTCATATGTGGTCAGTGCAATGCCCCTATTTACTCACATAAAAAAGTGAACCTTTACTGTGAAAATAGGGACAACAGTATGATTCGTACCCTACTTTGTCATATGGCATTGCTGTCAGTCTAAAATGTTATAGTCAAACAGAGGTGCAAATAATATCTATATTTACTGTTTCCAAGTAAGCAGCAAGATCTCATAGAAACTGTATAAGCAGGAGTTTGTCATACACTTATCCATCTTGTTTCTGGTATCCATCTTGAGTGCGCAACCATTCAGTTAACCAGCAAGCATTTAATCCCCATTTCCTAATTATTGTCAGTCTCCTCTTCCTCTTCACTGTCTACATTCTACAACACCCATATCAAGACAATTATCTGCCCCTTTCAGCTTTTTGTTAAGCCTTATCTGTCCACCATCATTGAGGCCTGTTATCTTCTCCACCTCCTTATCCTCTCTGTCTTCTCAGTAAGCACTGCCATTTATCACTTTCTCCCTGTTCCTTGCAACTAATCTATCAGCTTGTGTTATCACCTTTTACTAAAGCAGGATGGAAACATACAGTATATTCGACTCATTGCACAATTCAAGCCTTTGTGTGTCCTATCCTATGAGAAGGCTCTGGGAGAGGTCATGTGCCCATCGGCCTGGCATTGGCCTTGAAACGTGATTGTGTGTAGCTATTATTAAAGTAAATCTGTTGTTTTACCCTCCATGGGCAAAACACGGGTTGATTTAAGGAGGCAATTTGAGAATCACCTGTATAGGGTTGTATTCAATAAACAAAGCTAAACACCTAGCCTGTTTTGCACAGTGGGATCTTCTGTGCTCTAAAACAGACTTTAGCTTAGCCTTAAAGTAGAACTTAAGCCAATATTTTTATTTTTTGGTGTACACTAAGTCTGAGATGGTTAAAACCATTGTCAGGTTTCTATTTTTCTGTCTCCACGGAAGTAATTCACTCTCATTTCCTATGGTGCCAACAGGGGCAAAAAACAAAAGTTCTACCCTTCCCTACTCTATCCAAATCTACTCTAAAACATGTTGTGGTTGAAGTTCCTCTTCAGAAAAAAGGTTGGGTTATAAGGGATACAGAATATATACCTCAACATTTTCATCAATGGCTGTCCGCATAACAATACAACTAATCTTTTTGACATGACAGGGCACTAGCACCACCCATACCATAATGGATGCTAGTGGGGCTTGTATCGAACATAGCTCCAATACTCCAGCACCTTTCAGGAAGCAGACCCTGCTAGGCGCACCCTTTGCTTCATCTGAGGCTGTGGCCATGGGTGGTTCAGGGGCCAACGCCACCTGTAGCAAAAAAGGATAATTGTAAAGCTCATAGCTTCCCTCCATTACTTCCAGCACCTATCTAGAAGCTATCTCTTCACCAATACCTTTGCCTCAGCTGAGGCATCATCACCCCTTGCATCGAGGACAGCACATGGTACATAGCTCACAGTTCACTGCTTCCAAATCATCAATAATCACCAACACCCTTGTTTCAGCCAAGGCTGACTCCAGCACCGCCTCTACAATGAAGGATGGTAACAGCGCTCATAGCTGCATCTTCACTGCTTTTGACAATTCTCTGGCTGCCGACTTTGAGACTGACCTTTCCAACTCTGCAAGAGGAAATAGATACCAAAGGAACATTTAGTCTACAGGGTTCCTAATAAAGTATGCCCAAGACTAAAAAGGCCGAGACCAGTGAGCCAGATGAGAAATCTGATACAGACATTGATACACATGTAAGAAGAATGATACTGGTTATAGAAATTCTGTTTTAAAATGGTATTAAAACCAAAAATTTAATATATTGATACATGGGTAAGAGGAATTAATGTTATTGGTTCTAGCTGATATATTTTAATGTATGTATGCACATCTATGATTATTGATGTAAATTGCTGTATCAGGTGCTACCAGTGAGATCATCATTGCATTTGCTAGTGGGGGCTTGACCTAATGTATAAGTCCCATCTCCCAAAGCTTCAGGTCCCACCCATTCATAGCTTTCAATTGAGAGTGACTTGCTGTATAATAATGACACTTTCATTGGCAGGGGCCATCAGATGAGCAGGGTTTAATGTCCATGATGAACAGGGCTTAGGCCCAAGTATTTCTTTAACTTAATGAAAGCCATCTCAGTCAATGGACTGCAGAGGCTGTTGTAGTGCCTGCTTTTGGACAGACAGCTTTCATTTCAGATATTCAGGCATATCGAGGATGACAGCTTTCCATTAAGCTAGTAACTTCCATTATGTAAACAACATATTGTAGAAATATTTAGCATTTTATATAATCCAGCACTAGTATATCATATCTGCATCACACAGCAGCATCCTACGTTATCAAAAATCAGCACTATAGCATAACAATAGGGATGAGCTGAACACCTTCCGGTTCAGTTCGCACCAGAACATGAGAACAGGCAAACAATTAGTGCGAACATGCGAACGCCATTAAAGTCTATAGGACATGAACATGAAAAATCATAAGTGCTCATTTTAAAGGCTTATATGCAAGTTATTGTCAAAAAAAAGTGTATGGGAACCCGGGTACTGCCCCAGGGGACATGTATCAATGCAAAAAAAAGTGTTTAAAACAACTGCTTTTTCAGGAGCAGTGATTTTATTAATGCTTAAAGTGAAACAATAAAAACGCAATATTTCTTTAAATATCATGCCTGGGGATAATATAGATAAAAGAAACATTTAAAAAAAAAACAGAATGCGGTCCGTCCATTCAACCCCCTCCCCCCCCCCAGTCCATACCAGGCCATTCAGGTCTGGTATGGATATTAGGGGAACTCCACAGCAATTTTTTTTTAAATGGCGTGGGGGGGGTCCCCCAAAATCCATACCAGACCTGAAGGGATGGATTTTAAGGGGAACCCCATGCCAAAAAAAAGCCACACCAAAATCCATACCAGACCCTTATCTGAGCATGCAACCTGGCAGGCCAGGATGGGGGGGACGAGCGAGTGCCCCCCCTCCTGAACCGTACCAGGCCTCATGCCCTCAACATGGAGAGGGTGCTTTGGGGACACCTCATTCCACAACCCTTGCCCGGTGGTTGTAGGGGTCTGTGGGGGACTTATCGGAATCCTGAAGCCCCCTTTAACAAGGGGGGCCTCCAGATCGTGCCCCCCTATGTGAATGGTACATTGTACCCCTACCCATTCACTAAAAAAGTGCAAAAAAGTAAAAACGACAAAAAAACGAAAAGCGAAAAGCTCCGCCTCAATAGAAGTTATCCCACCGACTGCTGTCTCTTGGCTGTGACAGCTGTTATATAGGCAAGGGTGGGGCCACCCGGTGACGTAAACTGACCCCGCCCCCTCTGATGCCATGTGACGTCAGAAGGGGAGGGGTCACCCAGTTAATTTTTTTTTCTTCTATTGTTCAGGTATCAGCGCCATGATTGAAGATGGATGGACATCGCAGGACACTTTATAAAAAAAGAAAAGGGGGAATTGTCCAAAACTGTCTCCTGTCATTTTTACATTTGTGACACTTTTTTGGTGAATGGCTACCTCATATCTATTCACATGGGGGGGCAGGATCTGGGGGGCCCCCTTGTTAAAGGGGGCTTCCATATTCTGATAAGCCCCCCCGCCTGTAGACCCCCACAACCCCCGGATATGAGTTGTGGGGATGGGGCTATGGGCCCCAACAACAAAGGGACCCCAACACACCCTCCCCATGTTGAGGGCATGTGGCCTGGTACAGTTCGGGGGGTGCTCGCTTGTCCCCCCCCCCATCCTGGCTTGCCAAGTTGCATGCTTAGATAAGGGTCTTATATAGATTTTGGGGGGACCCCACGCCATTTTTTCAAAAAAATTGGTGCGGGGTTCCCCTTAAAATCCATACCAGACCTGAGGGGCCTGGTATGGATTTTGGGGGGACCCCCATGCCATTAAAAAAAAAACTGTCACAGGGTTCCCCTTAATCACTTTAATAAGCATTGTAAAATATATTCTACAACGAAAGAAAAAGGTAACAGCACTCTCTGCAGGGGCAACCCAATCCATACACCAGGTCCACTCACAGGTGCCAAGGCTCGATGTATCCCAACACACTCCAATGCAACAATAGTAAGAAGAGCCGGCAAAACTGTAATCCTTGAAGTGTCATTTATTGGTACATCAGAGTGACAATAAAACAATAATGCAGATGCGTTTCGGCAATAGCCTTAGGCCGCGTACACACGCGGGGACTGTTCGCCCAACTTTGTCCGTCAAACAGTTTCAGCAAACAGTCCGCTCAAAATTAGCATGGACGGACTTGCCCACACACGACGAACGAACAGTTTGCTGAAACCGTGCGCGATGACGTGAACGGCACGTACGACGGGACGGAAAATACCATGTCCTATACACTGCATTATAACTTTCGGCGTGTAAATCCTTTCTGAGCATGCGCGGAACTTAGTTTGACGAACAAGCCTACACACGAGGGGACTGTTCGCTGAAACAAAGTTTCAGCGGACAGTTTTTCGGAACTTCCGAAAAACCTTGTTCAGCGGACTGTTCGCTGAAACTGTCCGCTGAAAGCCCACACACGAGCGGACTGTCCGCCGAAACACTGTTCAGCGGACAAAGTTGGGTGAACAGTCCCCGCGTGTGTACGCGGCCTTAGTTGTAGCTAGTTTGAAACAGATATGGCAAGCTATATATACACATATACAAGCTCTACCTCTACATAATCAGGTTTGTGTCACAGAAAATGAGCATATTTAATTGATTTCACCAATCATTTAAGTGATGGTGACTACACCTGTTTTCAGCCAGCAAGAGAAAGGGGAGAAGAAAGGAAGACAATATAAAAATTGTTGAGCCTAAAGAGAAGTGTGTGCTACATGAGATGTTAGGACCATATTATTCCAAGGGAAAATGTATTCCTTAGAAGAAAGTGAAAGTGTAGACTAATATGTGGTAGTCCAGATTTATGGCAGGATCAAAATTAATGGCAGGATTAAAAAAAAATGAATGGCAGTATAAAAAAATTAAATTATATATTTATGGCAGGATCAAAAATGTATGGTAGGGAAAGATTCACAAATGATTGGTCAAAAATGTCAGGAGGAAAAAATAGAAGGCAGAAGACAAGCACAGAAGGAACCTACTAAGAGAAAAGGGCAAAATCTAAAGCAGGTAAAACAATAAAACTAAAGATGGGATAGGATGATGTCATTTGAGAAATAGATCTACATCCCATCTGTGGTTCATGCTTGTGGGGGTGCGTGTCCCCAACAGCAAAATCCACTTAACTTCCTGGTCTAATAGTCTTCTATGCTTGTCTCCTCCATGTACCAACATTAAAGTTTTTGAACTGCAGAGAAAGAGAAGTGTTTTTATACGTTGGACAACCTTCTCTCATTATTATATGCTGCTCCGTTATAATGTTTGCTAATCCTCGTGCGAAGGGGCCTGGTGGTGCATTTTACATATTGTAATTTACAAACATCACATTCTATCACGTAGATTACATATTGAGTACTACAATTTATAAATACCTTAATAGGGAATACCTTATGGTAAGAGGTGATAGACTTGTGATTCTTGTTATGTTTGTTACAATACCTACAAGTATTCAAACCACAACTATAAGAGCCATTAACACTGAGCCAAGTTTTGGGAATAGTGGTGGTTTGATGTAGACTGGGAGAAAAGAGTTACCTAAAGTTGGGGCATGTCGACAAGAAAAATTACACCCTTTGGAAAGCACATCTATTAAGTCCTTGTCACCATAGAGGATGGGAAAATGTTTGTTAATAAACTGTTTTATCATCTTTATCAGCAGCGGTCTCCTTGATCCGGGAGTTTGGTGATTATTCAGGCTTCAGGATCAACTGGACCAAATCGATTCTCTTTCCTCTGGATCTACAACTGAATTTGACTTTGCCCACTGGCTGCCCGTTAAGGGTGGTGACACAATTCAAAAACTTGGGGATACTGATAGAATCCCCTGTAGATTCCTTTAATGAGACAAATCTAACACCAGGGGTCAAGTCCTAGGGAAAAAAGTGTGGGAACTCCCACCCAAGATCCACTCCCCCCACCAAAAAAAAAGAAAAAAAATAGGACATCGGGCCACATCAAGGCACGGGGCACATCAGGGCACGGGGCATATCAGGGCATGGGACACATCAGGACACATGGCACATCAGGGCACAGGGCACATTATGGCACATCAGGGCACATTATGGGGCACATAGCACATCAGGGCACATTATGGGGCACATAGCACATAAGGGCACATAGCACATAAGGGCACATAGCACATCAGGGCATGTGGCACATTATGGGGCACATCGGGGCACATCAGGGCACATTATGTGGCACATTGGGGCACATAGCACATTAGGGCACATTATGGGGCACATAGCACATCAGGGCACATAGCACATAAGGGCATGGGGCACATCAGGGCATGGGACACATCAGGCCACATGGCATATCAGGGTATGGGGGAAACGTTGGCACATTATGGCACATCAGGGCACATTTGGCACATTATGGGGCACATAGCACATCAGGGCACATAGCACATAAGGGTGCGGGGCACATCAGGCCACATTGCACATCAGGGCACAGGGCAAATCAGGGAACATTATGGCACATTATGGGGCACATAGCACATCAGGGCATATTATGGGGCACATAGCACCTCAGGGCACATAGCACATAAGGGCACGGGGCACATCGGGGCATGGGGCACATCAGGCCACATGGCACATCAGGGCATGGGAAATGTTGGCAGATGGGGGCACATCAGGGCACATTATGGGGCACATAGCACATCAGGGCACATTATGGCACATCAGGGCACATTATGGGGCACATAGCACATCAAGGCACATAGCACATAAGGGCACGGGGCACATCAGGCCACATGGCACATCAGGGCATGGGGCACATCAGGGCACATTATGGGACACATAGGACATCAGGGCAGGGGGCACATTACAGTATGGGGCACATCAGGGCACATAATGGGGCACATAGCACATAGGGGCATGGGGCACATCAGGCCACATGGCACATCAGGGTATGGGGGAAACGTTGGCACATTATGGCACATCAGGGCACTTTATGGCACATTATGGGGCACATAGCACATCAGGGCACATAGCACATAAGGATGCGGGGCACATCAGGCCACATGGCACATCAGGGCACATCAGGGCATGGGGCACATCAGGGAACATTATGGCACATTATGGGGCACATCAGGGCACATAGCACATAAGGGCACGGGGCACATGGGGGCATGGGGCATATCGAGCCACATGGCACATCAGGGCATGGGGAAACGTTGGCACATGGGGGCACATTATGGCACATCAGGGCATATTATGGGTCACATAGCACATCAGGGCACATTATGGGGCACATAGCACATCAGGGCACATTATGGCACATCAGGGCACATTATGGGGCACATAGCACATCAGGGCACATAGCACATAAGGGCATGGGGCACATCAGGCCACATGGCACATCAGAGCACATGGCACATCAGGGCATGGGGCACATCAGGGCACATTATAGGGCACAGTGGGGCACATAGGACATCAGGGCAGGGGGCACATTACAGCATGGGGCACATAATGGGGCACAGTGGGGCACATAGGACATCAGGGCAGGGGGCACATTACGGCATGGGGCACAGTGGGGCACATAGGACATCAGGGCAGGGGGCACATTACGGCATGAGGCACATAATGAGGCACATAGGACATCAGGGCAGGGGGCACATTACGGCATGGGGCACATAATGGGGCACATAGGACATCAGGGCAGGGGGCACATTACAGCATGGGGCACATCAGGGCACATAATGGGGCACAGTGGAGCACATAGGACATCAGGGCAGGGGGCACATTACGGCATGAGGCACATAATGAGGCACATAGGACATCAGGGCAGGGGGCACATTACAGCATGGGGCACATCAGGGCACATAATGGGGCACAGTGGAGCACATAGGACATCAGGGCAGGGGGCACATTACGACACATAATGGGGCACAGTGGGGCACATAGGACATCAGGGCAGGGGGCACATTACTGCATGGGGCACATAGGAAATCAGGGCAGGGGGGCACATTAGGGCATTGGGCACATAGCACACTAGGGGGTACATTATAGGGCACATCGTCATCTTACTAGGCAGTATGCAGAATAGCACAGGAAGCGTTTGGCTGTAGTAAGTTCTCCCTCACTTCACACAGTGCAGTTAGCTCCCCGGCGGCCCCTCCTCTCTTCTCGTCTATCCCCATTGGCTAGTGACATCATCTGGGATAGACCATAGACGAGAAGAGAGGGGGGCCGCCGGGGAGCGAACATCGCTGTGTGAAGTGAGGGAGAACTTACTACAGCCAAACGCTTCCTGCGCTACTCTGCATACATCTCATTCAGGCGGCTCGAGTCCTGCAAAGGGAATGGCATTCCCGCTGTGAAAATAGTGCAGGGACGCCGTTCCCACACGTTCCCGCAGGACTTGAGCCCTGTCTAACACCAATAATCAAATCATTCCAGGATAAAATACAAAAATGAAAATACCTACCACTCACGCTAATTGGCAGGGCTAACCTATTTAAAATTATCTTCTTGCCTAAATTTCTGTACATACTCTCCAATGCCCCAACCTACATACCAAAACGGACGTTTGGGTACATTAAAGTGGAGGGCAACCCTGAAAAAAAAAAAAAAAAATAATAAAATCTAAAAAAAAAAAAAATGAAAATAAATTTTTTTTTTTACTTACCAGAAGTGCCTGTTGCTAGGCACATAATCCTAATCTTCCTCTTCCTCCTCCGCTGAGATCTTCTGGTCTTCTCTCCTCCATGCGGCGTCTTCTGGGTAATGGGTCGCGCTGTGTTCTGGGAACTGTGTGTTCCAGAACACAGCGCGTCCCATTCACAAAGCGCTGCGTGACTCGCGCATGCGCAGTAGGAAACGGGCAGTGAAGCCGTAAGGCTCCACTGCCTGTTTCCCTTACAAGGAATGGCGGCGCCGGGACCCGAGAGCCGAGGGACGGGTCGGCCTTGGGCGGCCGACATCGCGGGCGCCCTGGACAGGTAAGTGGGCTTATTAAGTCAGCAGCTGCAGTGTTTGCAGCTGCTGACTTTTTTTTTTTTTTAAAGGCCCTCCGCTTTAACTCCCTGTTAATGACATTTCTTGGGGTTAACAAAGCGGCTAGAGTATTTCTGGAACTCTTACAACTACCGGTGAGGAGGGGTGGCCTAGCGGTCCCTGACCTTAGACTGTACTATTTAGCTTCACAGCTGGTACATATACATTGGCAGATGTTTCCACAGCTGAATAACGCCACTACTGCGATTGAAGCAGCGGTCGTAACTTCATATGAAACATTGCTAAATTTCTTTTTTAGGGGCACAGTTCCCACAACGAATGGTAGGGCAAAAAAAAAAAACACTTGAGATCTGCCTGAAACACATAGCAGACAGCCCCCTCCACTTATCACCGAATGCACCACTATGGTACAACCCATGCCTAAGGGAGTTTTTCCAATTGGAAGGCAGCAATAGATGGGCTAAATTTGGACTTACATACCTTCATCAACTTTTTGATGATGGTAAATGTAAATCATTTGCACAAATAAAGAGGGAACTCAATGTCCCAGAATCTTGGGCATTCCAGTTCATTAGACTGAAACATGTGGTGCACACTCAATTTGGAACTGGATGAGTCTCCTTAGAGAACCCTAAATTGGAAAGACTCCTGGCTGACTCAGACCACACAAAACGAATCTCCACCTACTACAGTACACTTACCGATGTAAAAATACCAAAAGAAAAAAAAAGTAAGGACCGTTGGACAGCTATTATTCCAGAATTTACGGAGGGACAATGGGAGGAAGTAGTGGCCTCCTATACATCCACAGTTATTTCAGCAAGAGATAAACTGATTCAACTAAGATACCTACATCAAATGTACTATACTCTGATGAGGTTATACAAAATGGGAAATAGAGACAACTCCACATGCCATAAGTGTCTAGCACATGATGGTTCATTCATACATATGGTTTGGAACGGTAATAGAATACGCCCACTCTAGTCCCCGGTAACGCAATTTCTTGCAGATGAACTTGACATCCAAAACATCTGTAGCCCACTACTGGGACTTTTAGGTATCATAGAAGATGAAGTCATGAGTAGTAACATGAGAAGACTAATAAAAATACTGTTTTATTATGTTAGAAAGCTGATTGTCCTTTACTGAATTAAAAGAGATTACCTTACGCTAACTGCATGGAAGAACCTAGTTAATGCTAATGTAACACTATATAAGATGACCTATGAAGCAAGAGGGTGTCCTAAGAAGTTCCACAAAGTATGGGGAAAATTGATTAATTCTAAAGAAACAGTGTAATCTGTCACTGAAAAGGGGGGGTAATGACATCACTCCGGGGAGGGGTGAGGGTATACTGAGAATACACCAATGGCAGAAGCCTGGTACTTGTGGGGAAACAGCACACAGCACAACAACAGTCTTTTGATGTTTTTCTTTTGTTTTTTATTGTTAAGTTATACATGCAGGGCGTTACCTACATGTTGGAAAGTTGTTATTTACAAAAATGAAAAGGATGCCATATGTACAAAATTAGTACCAATATAAGACATACATATGTTACCTCCAATTTTGAAATAATATTTTCTGTATGAAATAATCTGTAACATGGTTAATGTATTAATAGACTTGTATGTACATTTGGCAAATAAAACCTTTTTTTTAAAAAAAATAAACTGTTTTATCTGATTAAACTCTCTTGAAAAAGGGTGACAAAGGTAAGGGAACCTTTGTCCTTGTTCTTTTGATTTATATGTTGTGTATGGTTTAAAGAGTAAGGGGATTTCTCTTTGTTATATATTGGCTTGTTCCTGTCCTTGCCTGAGGCTATAGAAATGGCTCTATTGATATGCCACTTCTGATAGCCTCTATCACTTAATCGTTTTGAGATGTTGGAACAATCTAGCTGAAAACTTTCTAGGGGTAGAGCAGTTGCGCTTGGCTCTAATGAACCAGGAGAGAATGAATAGTATGGGGTGGATGGCAGATAGAGGCCAGAAGTAAGGAATTTCCGGCAGTGAGTTTGTGGAAGGTTCTAGTATTTATAAGGCCAGTACTGGAGTCATTTCTGAGTGTGATATCTAGAAAGTCATTCGTGGTCTTGTTGCTCACATAAGAGAATTCAAGAATAAGGCTGTTGTTGCGGTATGAGACAAAAGGAGTTAAAGAGGAATCAGTATGGTCCCGGATTAAAATCAGGTTGTCTATGTAACGCCTATACCAATAGATGAAGGGTGCATATATACTACACTGCCTGCACTGACTGAATATAGAGTCTACACTGAATATCTAGTCTACACTAAATGCAGAGTGTGTGTGTGTGTGTGTGTGTAAGAAAAATAAAAATAAATATATAATATTAAATACACTGCCTGCATGCCACTAACCTGCCTGACTAATCTAGCTCACTCTATCTCAGTCCACACACCATACACGGCTGCTATGTAAGTGTACCTTAAACTACTAAATACCTTTTCTCAGCAGTTAGAGCAGTCTTGTGACTTCTATCAGTGTCTGGTTAAAGCAAGTAGGAGGAGTTTTCATTCTCCCGCAATTGTCCTATGAAAATACAGGACCCCCTGACCCTCAGTCTGGACAGTGCTGATTGGCCCTGTGCTCATCACATGCACTCTCCTAAGAAAAAAAAGGAGTCAGTGGAAGAAGGGGAGGATCAGAGAAGACTTTTTACAGAATGTAGCGTATTAACCCCTTAGGTTCCACAGTGAGTATAACACTGCTTTACTGCATATACAGACTGATTTTACTGTTGTGGGTTTAGTAACACTTTAAGTTTGACCAGTACCAGAACCTTCCTGCTGAATCATACACATTAGTCACCAATTTACACTGTAGACCCACAAAGTGCCTGTTTCTCAGTTAGGAAGTCTTCTATCCCCACTTAGTGCCTCTAGTCACGTGACAATGTGTCACATGGAGCAGAACAACAAGGGACATCTAGGACATAATGCTGTAATCCTTCCCTGTTCTTTCCAAAACAGTAAAAGCATTTTGTTTTGAGTTGGACTATAACAAGTTTACAAACTGGTTTATTATATCATTTTTTTTAATTATAATTTTTATGAGGGAATAGGTTAGGGTTTCACAGTTCTGGTGAATTTATGTGCAGATTCACCTAGGAGATTTTTTTTATAAGCCATAGAGCACTGTACTGCCTTTAAACTATGGCCATCAGGTTTAAAAGGGGCCAATAAGAGGGCTTTTGAATAAGTCAGACACCTTCTTATAAAAAGGGGTGCACAGGCCACCCATGTTACCAGTGTATTAGAAGCTGCTAAAAAGGAAAGAGTAGAGAAGCTGACAGTGGTATTGGGTTAATTGGGAAACTGTACTTAAATCCTTATTGCTAGATCTTTGGGCAAGCAACCCCTTTGCTGCTTTTTGTTCAACATTAATGTGGTGTTTTGTCTTTTTTAGTCTTTAGTCTTTGTCTTATTTTATTTTGTGGCTTACTTGATGTTAGTGGTTAATTTTAGCACCTGCTCCATCCATAGAAAATTTTATTTTCTGTAAGGCTTACTTTTTAAGGGGGGCTTTTGTTTCAAAGGGGGAATAGTTTTTTTTTATTGAATTATAATATTTATTTGTTTATATTGATGGGGCCTTTATTTTAGATTAAAGTTTTTTTTTTCCAGCAAAGCCTCCCTTAAAATAAATGGGCTTTTATTTCAGAGGGGTGTTATTTTGTGGTTTTCATTTATTTTAGGGGTATGTTGTTTATTATTGTATGTTGATAGAACCTTTTTATGATTAAACTACGTGTTATCTCTTTTCTTCTCTCTTTATTTGTTTATTTTGAAACAATGCTTTCCTTTAGGAAAGTGGACTTTTTATTTCAGTGGTGGAATTTTAACCACTTCAGCCCCCGAAGAATGTACCCCCTTCCTGACCAGAGTACTTTTTGCGATTCGGCACTGCATCGATTTAACTGACAATTGCGCCGTCGTGCGATGTGGCTCCCAAACAAAATTGACATCCTTTTGATCACCCCTGCGGTATTTGATCACCCCTGTGGTTTTTATTTTTTGCACTATAAACAAAAAAAGAGCGTCAATTTTGAAAAGAACGCATTATTTTTTACATTTTGCTATAATAAATATCCCCCAAAAATATATAAAAGAACAATTTTTTTTCCCCCTCAGTTTAGGCCAATACGTATTCTATTTTTGGTAAAAAAAATCACAAGCGATTATTGATTGGTTTTCACAAAAGTTATAGCATTTACAAAATAGGGGATAGTTTTATGGCATTTTTATTAATAATTTTTTTTTTAAATGGCGGCAATCAGTGATTTTTATTGTGACTGCGACATTATGTCGGACACTTTGGACATTTTTGACACATTTTTGGGACCATTGTCATTTATACAGCAATCAGTGCTATACAAATGCACTGATTCCTGTGTAAATGACACTGGCAGTGTAGGAGTTAACCACTAGGTAGCAGTGTAGGGGTAAGTGTGTCCTGCTGCGTGTTTCTAACTGTGGGGGGGGGGGCGTGGCTGTGTGTGACACATCACTGATCTCTGCTCCGATTACGGGGAGCAGAGATCAGTGACACTGTCACTAGGCAGAACGGGGAGATGCTTGTTTACATTAGCATCTCCCCGTTCTTCCTTCCAGTGAGGCAATCGCGGGTATCCCCACGGCGATCGAGTCCATGGGACTCTCAACCCGACCCACGGAGCTTGCCACAGGCACACACATGTGCCTGTTGGCCGTCTCTTAAAGGGCCATGTACAGGTACGTGATTCTTCCTGTACGAGCCCTTCTGACGAAGTATATCGGCTTGAGGTGGTCGGAAAGTGATTAAGTTCTTCATAATTATTATTTTTTATTTTTTATGTTGATAGAGACTTTTCGTGATTGGGGGGGCTCAAAGAGCAGGATTCACTTGTTAATGTCTCACATTTGATCACTCAAATTCACATTATAAATTATAAATGGTCAAAAGCACTCAAGTTCGCTGGTCATCCAATGACTTCCTAAGCTGTTTCCTCGATAGAGACCACCTCCATCTCCGGACATCACCAACAAAGGCAAGAGTAATACAGATACATACTGAAGTATGTAAAAACTGTGTCTTTATTTTTTTTAACTTTTTCAGGTTGCGCTTGCATGGCAGAACTTATATGAATTGATTTGTGGGTGCACTTGCACTTTCATTTTGCACATTTCATACTTTCAGCACTTTTTTGCTTTATTTTTATATGAATTGTGCATGTATTTATCTATTTTATTTTATTGTTTAAGAAGTTGTTATATTGTAGAAGACTTTAGTGCTGTTTTAAGCAACTTTATTATTTTGATAAATGACTTACTAGCTAGATCACCAAGTGTAAATAAAGGACCTAAAAAAAGAAAACAAATGCAATCACCACATCTAGGAATTGTTAAACTGCAATTTAAAGCAGAACAAAACCTGTGAACATAGAGGCTTATTATACCAAAAAGTAATACATATTTTCAAAATGTTCGCTCTATTTTTAATTTTTTTGTTTATAGCGCAAAACATTAAAACCATAGAGGTGATCAAATACCACCAAAAGAAAGCTCTATTTCGGGGAAAAAAAGGACGGCAATTTTGTTAGGTTACAACGTTGCACGACCGCACAATTGTCAGTTAAAATGATGCAGTGCGGTATCACAAAAAAGGGCTTGGTCAGGAAGGGGGTAAATCCTTCAGGGGCTGAAGTGGTTAATTCTTGTAGTAAAGCCTCAGCCTGCGCTTTTTGTCTCTAGTATATTTGGGCCTAGCCATGCTATTTAACATTGGCCTGCTTCTGGCCAATTTTACACTGCTGTGGTCGCTTAATCCATGTAGTCAAACATATGCCTATACTCCAACACCAACAATGGGGTATAATTCCTGCTACTGACATTGGCAATGGGGCACTATTTCTTCCACTGGCGCCAACGATGGGGCACTATTCCTCCTACTCACACCAATGATGGGGGACTATTTTTCCCATTGATACTAATGATGTGGTACTTTCCCTTCCACGGATAACAACAATAGGGTACAATTCCTCCCACCAATACCAATGATGGGGTACTATTCCTCCCATTGACACCAACACTGGAGTCTATTCCTTCCTCTAATATCAAAGATGAATTGTTTAACCAGTTGCCGACCGCCGCACGCCGATGTACGTCGGTACAATGGCACGGGCAGGCATAAGGACATACATGTACGTCCCTTGCCTCCCGCGGGTCGGGGGCCCGATCGGGCCCCCGCCCGGTGCCTGCGGCGGTCGGTTTTCGTCCGGGAGCGATCCGGGACGAGGGGGCGGCCATTCATTCATGGCCACCCCCTCGCGATCGCTCCCGACGAATAGAAATCCCCGGTGACATCACTTCCTCTCCTGTAATGTAAACACAGGAGAGGAAGTGATGTATTCTCTCCTCCGTGTCGGTATTTTTCGTTCCGACACGGAGGAGAGCGGATCGGTGAGTTGCACCAACACTCTACACACACAGTAGAACATGCCAGGCACACTCACACCCCCCCTTTACCCCCCGATCACCCCCCCAATTACCCCTGCCCCCCAGTCACAGTGACACCAATGTCATTTTTTTTTTTTTTTTTTTGCATTGGTGTCATTTGTGACTGTAATAACTGTTAGGGCAGTTAGGCCGCGTACACACGCGCGGACTGTTCGCCCAACCTTGTCCGCTGAACAGTGTTTGGGCGGACAGTCCGCTCGTGTGTGGGGCTTCAGCGGACAGTTTCAGCGGACAGTTGGCCGAACAAGGTCTTACGGAAATTCCGAAAAACTGTCCGCTGAAACCTTGTTTCAGCGGACTGTTCGCTCGTGTGTAGGCTTGTTCGGCCAACTAAGTCTCGCGCATGCTCAGAAAGGATTTCCACGTCGGAAGGTTGCATTGCAGTGTATAGGACGTCGTATTTTTCGTCCCGTCGTACGTGCCGTTCACGTCATCGCGCACGGTTTCAGCAAACTGTTCGTCCGTCATGTGTGGCCATGTTCGTCCATGCTAAGTTTGAGCGGACTGTTCGCTCAAACTGTTGGACGGACAAAGTTGGGCCAACAGTCCGCGCGTGTGTACGCGGCCTAAGGCCGCGTACACACGCGCGGACTGTTCGCCCAACCTTGTCCGCTGAACAGTGTTTGGGCGGACAGTCCGCTCGTGTGTGGGGCTTCAGCGGACAGTTTCAGCGGACAGTTGGCCGAACAAGGTCTTACGGAAATTCCGAAAAACTGTCCGCTGAAACCTTGTTTCAGCGGACTGTTCGCTCGTGTGTAGGCTTGTTCGGCCAACTAAGTCTCGCGCATGCTCAGAAAGGATTTCCACGTCGGAAGGTTGCATTGCAGTGTATAGGACGTCGTATTTTTCGTCCCGTCGTACGTGCCGTTCACGTCATCGCGCACGGTTTCAGCAAACTGTTCGTCCGTCGTGTGTGGCCATGTTCGTCCATGCTAAGTTTGAGCGGACTGTTCGCTCAAACTGTTGGACGGACAAAGTTGGGCCAACAGTCCGCGCGTGTGTACGCGGCCTAAGGCCGCGTACACACGCGCGGACTGTTCGCCCAACCTTGTCCGCTGAACAGTGTTTGGGCGGACAGTCCGCTCGTGTGTGGGGCTTCAGCGGACAGTTTCAGCGGACAGTTGGCCGAACAAGGTCTTACGGAAATTCCGAAAAACTGTCCGCTGAAACAAGGTTTTAGCGGACTGTTCGCTCGTGTGTAGGCTTGTTCGGCCAACTAAGTCTCGCGCATGCTCAGAAAGGATTTCCACGTCGGAAGGTTGCATTGCAGTGTATAGGACGTCGTATTTTTCGTCCCGTCGTACGTGCCGTTCACGTCATCGCGCACGGTTTCAGCAAACTGTTCGTCCGTCGTGTGTGGCCATGTCCGTCCATGCTAAGTTTGAGCGGACTGTTCGCTCAAACTGTTGGACGGACAAAGTTGGGCCAACAGTCCGCGCGTGTGTACGCGGCCTTAGAGTTAGCCCCCTTTAGTTCTAATGTACCCCCCTAACCCACCCAATAAAGGTTTAACCCCGTGATCACCCCCCGTCGCCAGTGTCACTAAGGCTGGGTTCACATTGCAGCGGTTTATGAGAACGAATGTGATTCGCACCGCACTGCAGTGCAAATCACATCCGATCTCTGTGCGATTCGAGTTCAGCCATTCGCCGCACCCGCCGCACCCGCCACACCCGCCGCACCCGCCGCAAATTCGCACGGGACCCTTTTTTTGGCCCGCAGCAGAATCGGATCGCATGGGTGTTCACACCATGCGATCCGAGTTTGCAGATCGCACTGCGATATGCGAACTGATCTGGGGGTGTCAGTAACATTTCACTGACACTCCCAGCAGTTCGCATAGGGCAGTGTGAACTGCCGCCGGGAGGCATGCGATGCGGGAACCCGCCGCGGATTCGCGGCGTTTCCGCATCGCTCCAGTGTGAACCCAGCCTAATAAGCGATAATTTTTCTGATCGCCGTATTAGTGTCACAGGTGACGCTAGTTAGGCAGGTAGGTATTTAGGTTCGCCGCAGCTTTTTATAGCGCCAGGGACCCCCATATACTACCGCATAAAGCCCCCTGATTGCCCCCTAGTTAACCCTTTCACCAGTGATCACCATATAACTGTTACAGGTGACGCTGGTTGGTTAGTTATTTTTTTATAGTTTCAGGGCACCCGCCATTTATTACCTAATAAAGGTTTAACCCCCTGATCACCCGGCGGGTGTCATTTGTGACTAATAACTGTTAGGGCAGTTAGGGTTAGCCCCCTTTAGTTCTAAGGTACCCCCCTAACCCCCCCAATAAAGGTTTAACCCCGTGATCACCCCCCGTCGCCAGTGTCACTAAGGCTGGGTTCACATTGCAGCGGTTTATGAGAACGGATGTGATTCGCACCGCACTGCAGTGCAAATCACATCCGATCTCTGTGCGATTCGAGTTCAGCCATTCGCCGCACCCGCCGCAAATTCGCACGGGACCCTTTTTTTGGCCCGCAGCAGAATCGGATCGCATGGGTGTTCACACCATGCGATCCGAGTTTGCAGATCGCACTGCGATATGCGAACTGATCTGGGGGTGTCAGTAACATTTCACTGACACTCCCAGCAGTTCGCATAGGGCAGTGTGAACTGCCCCCGGGAGGCATGCGATGCGGGAACCCGCCGCGCATTCGTGGCGTTCCCGCATCGCTCCAGTGTGAACCCAGCCTAATAAGCGATCGTTTTTCTGATCGCTGTATTAGTGTCACAGGTGACGCTAGTTAGGCAGGTAGGTATTTAGGTTCGCTGCAGCTTTTTATAGCGCCAGGGACCCCCATATACTACCGCATAAAGCCCCCTAATTGCCCCCTAGTTAACCCTTTCACCAGTGATCACCATATAACTGTTACAGGTGACGCTGGTTGGTTAGTTATTTTTTTATAGTTTCAGGGCACCCGCCATTTATTACCTAGTCTCACTAGTGTACCCCTAAATTTAGGGGTGTCTACTTTCCAAAATGGGGTCATTTGGGGGGGGGTTTGTGCCATCTTGGCATTTTATGGCCTTCAAAACTGTAACGCCCTTAGAAAGCCTGAAGGCGGTGCTTGGTTTTCGGGGCCCCGTACGCGGCTAGGCTCCCAAAAAGTCCCACATATGTGGTATCCCCGTACTCAGGAGAAGCAGCAGAATTTATTTTGGGGTGTCATTTCACATATGCCCATGGCATGCGTGAGCAATATATCATTTAGTGACAACTTTGTGAAAAAAAAAAATAAATAAATAAAAGTTTGTAATTTTCCCGCAACTTGTGGCAAAATATAAAATATTCCATGGACTCAACATGCCTCTCAGCAAATAGCTTGGGGTGTTTACTTTCTAAAATGGGGTCATTTGTGGGGGTTTTGTGCCATCTTGGCATTTTATGGCCTTCAAAACTGTAATAGGTAGTGAGAAGTGAACTCAAAAATTTACGCCCTTAGAAAGCCTGAAGGCGGTGCTTGGTTTTCGGGGCCCCGTACGCGGCTAGACTCCCAAAAAGTCCCACATATGTGGTATCCCCGTACTCAGGAGAAGCAGCAGAATTTATTTTGGGGTGTCATTTCACATATGCCCATGGCATGCATGAGCAATATATCATTTAGTGACAACTTTGTTAAAAAAAAAAAAAAAAAAAAAAGTTTGTAATTTTCCCGCAACTTGTGGCAAAATATAAAATATTCCATGAACTCAACATGCCTCTCAGCAAATAGCTTGGGGTGTCTACTTTCTAAAATGGGGTCATTTGTGGGGGTTTTGTGCCATCTTGGCATTTTATGGCCTTCAAAACTGTAATAGGTAGTGAGAAGTGAACTCAAAAATTTACGCCCTTAGAAAGCCTGAAGGCGGTGCTTGGTTTTCGGGGCCCCGTACGCGGCTAGGCTCCCAAAAAGTCCCACATATGTGGTATCCCCATACTCAGGAGAAGCAGCAGAATTTATTTTGGGGTGTCATTTCACATACGCCCATAGCATGTGTGAGCAATATATCATTTAGTGACAACTTTGTGTAAAAAAAAAAAAAAATTTTTTTTTTTGTCATTATTCAATCGCTTGAGGCAAAAAAATAAAATATTCAATGGGCTCAACATGCCTCTTATCAATTTCCTTAGGGGGTCTACTTTCCAAAATGGGGTCATTTGGGGGGGTTTTGTACTGCCCTGCCATTTTAGCACCTCAAGAAATGAGATAGGCAGTCGTAAACTAAAAGCTGCGTAAATTCCAGAAAACGTACCTTAGTTTGTAGATGTGACAACTTTTGCGCAAACCAATAAATATACAATTATTGACTTTTTTTTTACCAAAGACATGTGGCTGAATACATTTTGGCCTAAATGTATGACTAAAATTGAGTTTATTGGATTTTTCTAATAACAAAAAGTAGAAAATATCATTTTTTTTCAAAATTTGCGGTCTTTTTACGTTTATATCGCAAAAAATAAAAATCGCAGAGGCAATCAAATACCATCAAAAGAAAGCTCTATTTGTGGGAAGAAAAGGACGCAAATTTTGTTTGGGTACAACATTGCATGACCGCGCAATTACCAGTTAAAGCAGCGCAGTGCCAAAGTGTAAAAAGACCTCTGGTCATTTACCAGCAAAATGGTCCGGTCTGAAAGTGGTTAAACTGTCCCTTTTTTAATGGGGTAAATCCTTCTTGAGCTGAAGTGGTTAATTCTGATAGTAAAGCCTCAGCCTGTGCTCTTTGTCTCTAGTATATTTGGACCTCGCCATGCTATTCAACATTGGCCTGCTGATGGCCAATTTTACACTGCTGTGTCATCTATGGTCGCTTAATCCATGTAGTCAAACACATGCCTATACTTTCTTTTTTTTTTCTTTATATTATGTAGTACATTCTGGCAAATTTTCCCTAGTCAAAAATAGACTACTGCTGGCACATTTTACACTACAGTATCATCTGCAGTCTCCTAATTTTAATAAGAATTTGATCGAAATTGGCCTTTCGCAGGACAGTTTTGCATCAGCGGAGTCAAGGACAACCTTACTGAACTACTGGATAATTTCTATCTGGCAGTCAAAGTAGGCATATATACTGTATACTGTTAGGTGAATAAGCATTTATTGCTGCTAAAACTACCTTATGTGGTGCTGCTGCTCTATGTAAGCCAAACGAATTGAAAAAAAGAAAAATCAATTATACAGCCAAATATACACTGATATTGAGACAGTCCATTAAATTTTTAAAGTGTTCTATTCTGTAATATCAAGTACAACTTTAAGGCATCCCCAAGCATGTTATTTAAAAAATTTGTATGCTATGAATGTTGCCACGAAGCCGCATGAAAAGACCCACTACCTGCTGTACATTTTTCTTTTTCACATCGGTACATCATAGCACCCTCATAGCAGTTCCCAGTTTCCCATGTTTTTTCTCAACGGTAGTTTGCTTATTAGTGCCGTCCCCCCTCCACTCATAGACTTCAAAGGGATTCGCTGCTATGTTCTGGTTTGCTGGATTTCAAGCAGAATCGGCCCAGAATAAGTCCTTGGCTAATTAAAGCTGGTCAGATTTGCCGATCCCTAATTATTATCGTTATTTTTATATTTCAAACTATTTCTTTTAAATAGGGTGCAAATAGGTTTAAATAGGGAGCGTCTATTATATTATGTTTGTGTTCTTAATAGAAAACCTCCCGATGTTTTGCCTGTTTTTCTAACAGAAAATCCATACAGGGCATTATGTGCTGCAGCTTTGTGTAGACTGATCTCTCGCTGTTCAGATGTACTCATAACACACAGATGAATGAGAAGTAGGAAGGCCTCCCTTCTTCCAAGTCTCATTCATCTGTGTCTTTTGAGTAGATCTGAACAGCAAGAGATCCTTTTTACCAACTATTCACAGCATAGCAGTAAAATGACTCAAAAGAAGTATCTAGAGCATACCACGTTCTGGCTAAGTGTTAAATGGTTACTCCACTTTTGTGGGGGGAAAAATAGCAAATAAAGAAAAAATAATATAGCACATTTAAGTGTGACACTAATCATATTGTAATTGAATGTTATTAAAAATGACCTTTCCTTTTCAATCTACAGCCGCTGTAATTTTCTGAGAATGTATTGCAATATGGCTACATGGAGTTGTTCTGTACACAAAGTGTGTACTGACCACTCCCCAGAAATATAATTTCCTGCCTGTGTGATTGGCTCACCAATTTTTCCAGAAGTCTGCCTAAGATACAAGTCAGATTTTAGGCATCCCCTGCAACAAAAGTGACATTTTTGGAGAGATATTTTCAATAGGAGCCCATCTAAAGGGATGCTGGCCCAGCCAATTTCCTCATTCGTGCCCTGCAGCTGCACACCTGACAGTTAATTATGAAACCACTCCCATTAGACCCACTCAGTACAGAGGCACTGACATGGAGTTACACTTTAAATATTCATAGAAGAGCAGAATGGCAGAATGGCATGGACAGGCACATGGGTGTACAGGTACGTCTCTTTAAATTTGCAGCTGTGCCATCATGTGCGTGCCTCCCAGGACCTCCGTGAGTCCTAGCAACAGTGACAGATCTCTGCTCCGTGTGATTGGAGCAGAGATCAGTGATGTGTAAAACACAGCCATGCCCCCCACAGTTAGCAACACGCCTCTAGGACACACTTAACCCCTACACTGCCACCTCCTGGTTAACCTCTTCACTGCCAGTGTCATTTACACAGGAATCAGTGCATTTGTATAGCACTGATTGCTGTATAAATGACAATGGTCCCAAAAACATGGCAAAAATGTCCGATGTGTCTGCCATAATGTCGCAGTCACAATAAAAATGCCAGCGCCTTCGCCTGAAGCCAATTGAAGAATCAGGTTGGGGGGGTGGGGGGGGGAGACATCGCCCTGGACAGGTAAGTGTCTCTATATTAAAAGTCAGAAGCTACAGTATTTGTAGCTGCTGACTTAGGTTTTTTTTTTGCCCAGACTGGAGCTCTTCTTTAACCACTTGAGCCGTGGAAGAATTTACCTCCTTCCTGACAGAGCACTTTTTGCGATTCTGCACTGCGTCGCTTTAACTGACAATTGCGCGGTCGTGCGATGTTGTACCCAAACAAAATTTACATCCTTTTTTCCCACCAATACCTTTCCTTTATTACACATTATTTTGTACTTTTTAGCTATAATAAATATCCCTTTTTTTTTTTTAAAGCAATTTTTTTCTCAGTTTAGGCCGATATGTATTCGTCTACATATTTTTGGTAAAAAATAAATCGCAATAAGCGTATATAGATTGGTTTGCACAAAGGTTATAACGTCTACTATATAGATGATAGATTTATAGCATTATTTTTTTTTTTTTACTAGTAATGGCGGCGATCTACGATTTTTATCATGACTGCGACATTATGGCGGACACATCAGACAATTTTAACACATTTTTGGGACCACTGGCATCAATGCTATAAAAATGCATTGGTTACTGCAAAAATGTCACTGCCAGTGAAGGGGCTAACACCAGGGGGCGACCGAGGGGATAACTGTGTTCCCTGGGAGGTGATTGTAACTGAAGGGGGAGGGGACTGACTAGAGGAAGTGACGGATCGTGGTTCCTAGCTAATAGGAACACACAATCTGTCACTCCCGTCAGAACAGAAGAGGGAAGTGTCGTCCCTGTTCTGTGTCTCCTGGTCACGATCACTCGTGGCCAGCGGTCATCGCGACGGTCAGCCACAAGTATTGGCACCCCCGCTGTGCAGCAGTCACGCGCCTGCTATCCCGTTCCTGCGAGCCGACAGTATTATTTACCAGCATTACACAAATGCCCAGATTTTTAGGAATAGGACAAAATAATCAAAACACAAAGGAAAATTAAGAAATTAGAATAAAACATTTTACTTTTTTTATATATTAAATAGAATTCAAGTAAGTGGTAATCTCTTATAATGTACAGTGATGGAAAATAGAAACATATTTGCAAAAATAATACAGTTACTCTTTTGGGAAAACAAAGTTCAAATCATAATTGTGTGTTAGCCTTGGCTTGCTCTTTGCAAGTCCCAACCTCTCTTGCTCTTTCTCCCTCCTTCTGCAACTGAATCAAGGCTTCCTTTAATGTTTCTTCTCGCTGACATCTTGTTCTGAGTACAGTTGTGGTCAACCCCAGACATTGTGTCTGAATTAAAGAATAAACAGATCAGTTTATTCAAGCTTTCAACCTTGAAATGTTTTGGAGAGCAGATTGTTATAAGAACGGGTCTCTAAATTTTGCAGTACTTGAGACGAAGATCACTAAATATTTTAATTGAGACC
Source organism: Lithobates pipiens (assembly GCF_037356315.1). Lineage (NCBI taxonomy): Eukaryota > Metazoa > Chordata > Amphibia > Anura > Ranidae > Lithobates > Lithobates pipiens. The sequence goes on along the minus strand of NW_027507903.1, from coordinate 503,538,387 downwards.
CGCATACCCTACGTACAATGACATATTCACATAACTCATTTAAAAGATGAGTGTTAGTCGGCTTTATTTTTTTATGTTTACGCATCAAAGAAAATGTACTGTATAATGGCTTTCATTGAATTTTATTCTACACTTTATAAAATATTAATGTTATTATATATTAACAAAAAAAACACTTTAATACACATTACAGGAGTTGTCTCTGACACTGAGTTTGAAAACCAGGCCAGGTTAGTAAGAAAGCCTGGCATGACTTTTGGCAGCCTGTGTAAAACTGGCTAAGCCAAATGATCTCATTTCTGCTAGGAGGGTAGAAGCCATTTCTTAACCATTTACTGACCGGAAGATTTGCCTGCTTAATGACCAGCCCATTTTTACGATATGGCACTGCGTCGCTTTAACCTCCCTGGTGGTATGATTATTTCAGACTTCAGGTGCTGAAAGCGGTACAATTATTTTGCATGGAAATTTGGCATTTTATATTGTAGGCCTATAATTCTTAGAAATAATTCACTTAAATCTGTTCAAAAAAGAGTCTAATAGACATCCCGGGTATGATAAAATGTGAAATATGAAATCATAAATTATAATATAATTTATTTATATATATATATATATATATATATATATATATATATATATATATATATATATATATATAATAACTATAAATAATTATAACAAATAATAATATAATAATAATAAAAATTATTCAATAATGTAATCAAATCAAAAACATTGAAATATGCTGAGTTGCAGAATTGTCGCTGTCATTACTTTTAGCGTTTGATGATGAATTTCCCCACAAATTACTATCGCTCAATTCTGCGAGTGATTCTAATTTATTATCGCTGTTTTCTAGCTGGTCTATAACCACTTTTGATGTAAACGGGCACTTTTTGGTTGCTATGGACAATCTCCAGTTTCCTGGCATAAAGAAAAGTATTTATAATATAAAACTTTATACAGAACACTGGACAAACCACTAGGGACATAGGGGATGTGTAATTATTTGATACAGTACTTTAATCTGTAAGATTACAGTATACTGTATCTATACTGTGTATTTTACTTTGGCGCCAAACTAGGTCCCCACGCGTCACAACGCTCGCAGGGAACGGAGCCCGGCGATGTGACAGATCGAGCGGAGGACGGCTCGCTGATCACAGTGGAGAGACATCACTGGATCCAGGGGACAAGGAAAGTAAACCCCTTTTTGGTGGTATTTGATCACCTTTGCAGTTTACATTTTTTGCGCTATAAAAAAATAAAAATAAAAAAACAGTGCCAATTTTGAAAAAAATATATACAGGCATACCCCACTTTTAAGTACACAATGGGGTTTATTTACTAAAGCTGGAAAGTGCAATAAGCTTCGCAATAAGCGTATATTGTTTGGTTTGCGCAAAAGTTATAGCATCTACAAACTATGGGAAAGATTTATGGTATTTTTATGGCATTTTCATTATTATTATTATTTTTTTTTTTACTAGTAATGGCGGTGATCTGCAATCCATAGGGAAGGGGTTAACACTAGGGTGATCAAGGGGTTAAATGTGTTCCCTCAGTGTGTGTTTTAACTGTAGGGGGAAGGAACTGACTAGAGGTCGAGGAGAAGACAGATCATTGTTCTTAGCTAGTACGAACACACGATCTGTCTCTCCGCACAGAACAGGAATTTGTGTGTTTACACACACACACACATGTTCCTGTTCTGGCTCTCGTGCCCGCGATTGCTGTCCATGTGCATCGCCCCCCCCCCGCGCTGTGCAGCGGGGGCACGCACGCCTGCTATCCCTGCTTAAAGGGTCGAATACAGCTACGATGGCTCACAGGAATGTGCCTACCTGCCGCAGTATCTAAGAAGAGACATGGGGCGGTTATTTATGAAAGGCAAATCCACTTTGCACTACAAGTGCACTTGGAAGTCCAGTCACTGTAGATCTAGGGGGGGGACATGCAAGGAAAATAAAAAAACAGCATTTTAGCTTGCATATGATTGGATGATAAAATCAGCAGAGTTTCCACACATTTCAGATCTTCCCCTCAGATCTAAAGTGACTGCACTTCCAAGTGCACGTGTAGTGCAAAGCAGATTTGCCTTTAGTAAATAACCCCCATTGAATGTCTCTTGCGTGAGAATATCCTGCCTGCTCACAGTCTGTCCCAGTAGTGGGTGGTGCTACAAAATTTTTAGGGGGAGGGGGCGGCAAACAAACTAGGCCCCCCTCACTCCCATTACCCCACCTCCAGTTCGAGTTTGATCGAACAAATGGGAAGCAGCAATCCAGAGCCTTGCCTTATCCTTAGCTGTCAATCTGGGTGATCTCTTCTCGCTGCAGTAGAGGTGCGTGGAGGAGGATGGTGATGAGTTGGTGGTGTTGGTGCACTGCTGGATCTGGTTTAGGGCTCCTGGAAGAGACTGTTGTTGCCCCTCCACCTGCTGGTCTTTGTTGCACATGTTGCAGCTTGTTGAGGGAAGAGATGAGGCATTGCTTCTCCTCCCAGCCGAACAGGAAGAGGGTCCCGAGACCCGATTGGCAAGGATTCCGAAGACTCCCTGGCCAATTGGGTCTCAGGACCTGCTTACTGATTGGCCGGGAGGAGAAGCAGGAAGAAATTAGTGAATATAAATTTGGTAATGTCACACAAATGGGTGGGCTCTGGGTGCAGTGCTCTGCACCCCAAGCCCACCCTTTTGGAAGCCAATTACAGCATAAGGCTTTAATCATGTGCTTAAAAAACAAACAAACACACACACACACACACACACACACACACACAATGAAATGCATGTGTCCAGCGCCATGCATGTACAGTAGATTAGGGGCCGGGCGCATGGATTAGGGGGGCAGCGCCCCTGCGCCCTGCATGGTCGCTGGTCTGTCCCTAAAAATCCAAAAAGTTGCTGACTCACCCTTCAGTGTTTGGAATCTGATCTCTCTGCTATACAGTGGGTATAGAAAAGAATCATCCCCCTTTAAAATAATCACATTTTGTTGCTTTGCAGCCTGAAATTAAGAAAGACACAGTTTTTGTTTTTTTCCAGCTGCATTTACTCAGTGCAACTTATAAGATCCAAGTGAAAGATATAACACCAGCATGTCAGAATTGTTTTGTTTTTTAAATGTCAAAAACAGAATCACTGAGTTGGAGCCCCCCCCCCCCCACCCCCTTAAAATGACTTGACTTGCAAACTCAATCTGGTGTAGCCAATCACCTTCTCAATGGGATGTAAAGCCATTAGATATTTAAATGTAGTCATTTTGATTAGCTCAGCATAAAAAGAGCTTTCCTGGAGCATTTCAGTCCCTGGTAGTGCAACTGAAGCAAACAATATGGGTAGCAAGGCACTGTCAAAAGATCTCTGGGCTAAAGTAATGAACAGGCAAAAGTCAGGAGATGGATACGAATAAAATTCAAAGGCTTTATCAATGCAGAGAAGCACAGTGAAGTCTATTATTAAAAAGTGGAAGGTATTTGGTACAACACAGACCCTACCTGGATCAGGAGATCGCTCAAAACTGAATGAAAGAGCCAGGAGGAAACTGGTCAGAGAGGCTGCCAAGCGGCTTAAAGCAACTCTGAGGCAGTTGCAGGAATTTATGACAAAGAGTGGTCATTGTGTGCATGTGACAACAATTTCACAAATTTTCCTTTCGGCTTGTATAGGAGGGTTCCAGAAAAAAGCCACTCCTCAAGAAAGGCCACATGAAGTCATGAATGAGCTTTGCCAAAATGCACCTTGAAGATTCTGAGGCCACATGGAAAAAAAGTGTTATGGTCAGATGAGACTAAAATTTAATTATTTGGCTCAGGGCTGGACTGGGACAAAAATGTGGCCCTTGACTTCATCCAGAGCAGCCCACTTTAATTTTACAAGCACGCACAAAAACAGTATATAAACTATACACAATTGCGCAAAAAAGCACAGGGTAGTATACAGACAGCCTAGGGCAATATGCAGACAGGCTGGTGTAAAGGGGAACTCTGATCCCAAGAGCCCCCTTACATTGCAGTCTGCAGCATCAGAGTTCACAGTGTAAGGGCAGGGCAAGGGGGAGTTCTGCAGACTGTAATTTAAAGGGGAACTCTGTGAACTGTGGTGTAAAGGGAAACTCTGATGTAGGGGGGTCTCTGGTCACCAGAGCCGCCCTCTGTGCACCAGCATACACTATGGTAACGGGGGACACTTATGTAAGGGGGAACGTTTATATCAGTGTTCCCCTTATCTTAGGGTCCCTACTCCCCTCTTACACCAGTGTCCCCTGCAGATTATTTTCAGCAGATGGTAGTAGCAGGGCAGTCTGTCTGTGGCATGGAGCTGTCATGAGATGCACTGACCTAAAGTTTCTGTTGCATTCCAGGGCACTGAAGGCAGGAATGGATCCTCTTCTCCTCCCACTCCCTCTCTTTGCAGATTGTTTTCAATTTGTGGAAAAGGTGCCTTTACGTGCACAATGTCCGCCCCCTGAGCCAATCCGAGCTGAGCCGAGCCCTTCAGTGGAGCCCTGCCCTCACTGAGCTGAGCCCTTCAGTGGACCGCCCCCCGAGCTGAGCTGACCCGAGATGTGAAATGAATCAAGCGGCCTGAGGAGAGGAGGGAGAGTGGGTGGATTGACACAGGAGGGTGAATGACAGTGGCTGCATTGACACAGGAGTTTGCCTTGTTCCCGTCCATCGATAATTATGGACTGGACAGGGACAAGAGCAAAGTGCACTGGACAGGCTGTCAATGAAACAGGCCCACTGATCCATCGGCCCAACGGGAAACTCCCGGTAGTCCTGATGGCCAGTACATGCCTGATTTGGCCTCAACACCAAACAAGATGTCTGGTGTAAATCCAATACAGCTCACCATCCAAATAACACCATTCCTACAGTAAAGCATTGAGGTGGTAATATCCTGTTATGGGGGTGTTTCTCTGCATCAGGGACTGGAGCACTTGTCTGCTGTCAATCAAATGCTGTGAGGAGGAACCAAGGGGCAGGGCCAAGCCTCACTGTGTGTGTCTATGGTGCGTGGTTCCATAGACACACATATCCCAGGAGCGCACCCACACGAGGTTCAGGGCTACTCTGTGCAAAACCATTGCAAGTATAAAATGTTTGTTATTTTAATTAGGAAAAAATTATAAACCTAGACTTTACAATAACATTAAAGCTCACCACCTGCTGGCTGGAAGTGATAAACATTAAAATTCCTCATGAAGTGAGGAATGTACAGCTGAACAAAATAAATCAGAATATTTGTATCGTTTAAATTATTCATTCAAGTTAATAAAGAAAATCTTTAATAAAAACAGGAATTTCCATTCCAAAAAGGGGCATACCTCCAACCAACTAACACGGAAGATCCAACTGATTAAACATGCACTCAAAGCAGCAGTGTTCAACTTCCACCAGCTTCCTTTCTTTTGTGAATGGAAGTTTAGCTCGACGATTTCCCACTCAAACAAACATTTTCCAACTGTCGCAGTGACTTTCTTAGATCTTGTCCCTTTTATTGGCTTAGAAGCATATTGTGAATTTTAGCAGTAGTTGAAATATTCTTCAAGTGAAGAAGGAAGAAGTGTTTGATGCTTCTTGCTGTCTGCCAGCTGTTTGGTTACAATCTTTTATGTCCACACTATTCTTTCGCTGATAAACACATATGTCTGCTGTTGTACAGGGAGCGAGAATTCACATCAGCACTTTGCAGCTGAGCTATATGAATTATTTGATTATTTCCTGCATTTTTATGACAACAAAATATTCCAACAAGTTCTGCCGTCTTTGGAACAACCTGCATCAGGCTGAGCCATAAAAATGTGTTTGGCCTGCTGTCATCATCGCTGTAGCATAGAAGAGGAAGGACCCACAACATCACATGACTGGCCAGAAGACTGCGGGATTTAAATCTGAACTCCAGACACATAAAAAAAGACATCAAATAATGTAGTTCTGTAATCATGAATACATTGTTAAAAGTATTTATTTTTTTGGAAGCCAGGAAAGTGAGCAGTTCAGGTGCTGACAAGAAGCATGCCCCCTTTCACACAGGGGCGTCGGGGGGGGGGGGGTGGCTAGGGGAGGCTGAAACCCCGAATGTGACCCCCTAAAACCCTGAGTGTCAGCTCTGCAGGGTCTCCATTGCTAGCCCCAAGCGCTGTGATGATCACCGGGACTAATCTGATGCCGAGCACCGCCAAGTGTGGCCGAGTGCGGCCGAGTGCCATAGCAGGTCCCGCCTTCTGGAGGCACGTCTATAATGGACGTCCTTCTGGTCCAATGCAGGGACCGCAGGACGAGTGATGTCCATCATAGGTGCTGTTGGATCCAGAAGGCAGGAATTACAAAGCGGCTGCGGCGCCACATTCCCGATTGGCGCTTGGGCGAGCCGCTCTCCTCTGAGGACTGGCTGCCTGGCTGCTGTGACACCGCACACCACGGCTGAGGTAGGTCAGACAGTGTATGTGGGTCAATGTAGGTAAATGTCAGTGTAGGTAGGTCAGTGTATGTTAATGTCAGTGTAGGTAGGTCAGTGTATGTTAATGTCAGCGTAGGTAGGTCAGTGTAGGTAGGTCAGTGTATGTAGGTCCCTACTGTCAGTGTCACGGCCAAGCCAAAAAAAAACTGTGGGCGTACAACACCCCCCCCCCCCCCCCCCCGTTTCCGGCCTTGGACTTCGGGCTGAAGCCCATGGTCCTTTTGCCACCTAGCAACGCCCCTGCTTTGCAGGAGCTACAGCCCTAAAAGTGCCCTGCAAGAGCCGCTCCCCGGGCTTTCACACTGGAAGGTGCGCTGGCAGGACAGTAAAAAAAGTCCTGCTAGCAGCATCTTTGGAGTGCTGAAGGAGCGGTGTGTATACAGCTCCTTCACCGCTCCTGCCCGTTGAAATTAATGGGGCAGCGCGGCTGGCTATACCGCTGACAAAGCGCCACTGCAGCAGCTTTTTGTGGTGGTTTTAACCCTTTCTCGGCCGCTAACAGGAGGGTAAAACCGCCCTGCTAGCAGCTGAATACCGCCGCTAAAATTACGGTAAAGCGGCGCTGAAAATAGCACCATTTTATCACCGACGCCAGCACTGCCCCAATGTGAAAGGGACCTAACAGAAAGATGAGCTTATTACTGTGTTATCACTGTCCTATCACTGTCCAGTCAGAGGCTGGGGGTGGGTCCAGGACAAAACAGGTCAAATGAAGACTGAGAACTGCCTGAAGACATTTTTTGGTAGGAAAAAAATAACTGCTGGGGAAATCTCTGGCTTAAAGCTGAATATTGGCAAAAAGATAGTTGTTTTTGTTTGTTGATATTGTTTTTGTATCATCTAAGCTCCATGCACATCAGGCTTTTAGCCCAGATGTATAAGGCATTTAAGAGCGGCTCACAGCTGCTGCAGCTGGACAGGGCTGAGCGGTGCACGTAGCAGTACTAATGTTTGGGGCAATATGCACCCAGGAACAAATTTCAAGAATGCAAAATGTCTGCATTCCAAGCATTTGTCATTGGGTGCATACTACCTTGGGCTATTTATTTTATTTTATTTTTGGCTGGAGTTCTGCTTTAACCACTTGACCACTGGGCACTTAAACACCCTTAATAACCAGACCAATTTTCAGCTTTCGGTGCTCTCACATTTTGAATGACAATTACTCAGTCATGCAACACTGTACCCATATAAAATTTTTGTACTTTTTTTCACAAAAATAGAGCTTTCTTTTGGTGGTATTTAATCACCGCTTGTTTTTTTTATTTTTTGTGCTATAAAAGAAAAAAGACAGACAATTCTGTAAAAAAAATGAATTTTTCTTCGTTTCTGTTATAAAATTTTGCAGATTAGTAATTTTTCTTTATAAATTTTGGCCAAAATTTATACTACTACATATCTTTGGTAAAAAAAAGTACAAATTGGTGGATATTATTTGGTCTTTGTGAAAGTTATAGAGTTCACAAGCTATGGTGCGAATATCTGAAAATTGATCACACCCGAAGGACTGGCGGCCTATCTCATTTCTTGAGACCCTAACATGCCATAAAAATACAAATACCCCCCAAATTACCCCTTTTTGGAAAGAATACATTCCAAGGTATTTAGTAAGAGGCATAGTGAGTTTTTTAAAGTTGTCATTTTTTCCTACAATTATTTGCAAACTCAAGATTTTTTTTCCTTTTCTTTTTTCACATAATTTTCATATTATCAGGTTATTTCTCACACACAGCATATGCATACCACAAATTACACCCCAAAACACATTCTGCTATTACTCCCGAGTATGGCGATACCACATGTGTGAGACTTTTACACAGCGTGGCCACATACAGAGGCCCAACATGCAGGGAGCACCATCAGGCGTTCTGGAGCACCCAGGCCAATTCTGACATTTCTCTCCTACATGTAAAAATCATCATTTATTTGCTAGAAAATTACATAGAACCCCAAAACATTATATATGTTTTTTTAGCAAAGACCCTAGATAATACAATGGTGGTCGTTGCAACTTTTTATCATGCACGGTATTTGCGCAGCAATTTTTCAAACGTGTTTTTTTGGGAAAAAAAAACAGTAAAGTTAGCCCAATGTTTTTGCATAATGTGAAAGATGAAGTTACGCTGAGTAAATAGATACCTAATATGTCACTCTTCAAAATTGTACACGTTCGTGGAATTGCGCCAAACGTTGCTACTTAAAAATCCCATAGGCGAGGCTTTACATTTTTTTACTGGTTACATGTTTTGAGTTACAGAGGAGGTCTAGGGCCAAAATTATGGCTCTCACTCTTCCAATCGTGGCGATACCTCACATGTGTGGTTTGAACACCGTTTTCATATGTGGGTGGGACTTACATATGTGTTCGCTTCTGCATGCGAGCACATGGGGACAGGGGCGCTTTAAAAAAAAAAAAATAGAAAATGTATTGTTCATTTTACTTTATTTATTTTAGTTTGACATTTTTTTCCCCAAAAATTAAATTTTTGATCACTTTTATTCCTATTACAAGGAATGTAAACATCCCTTGTAATAGGAATATGGCATGAAAGGTCCTCTTTACAGTTAGGTATGGGGTCAATAAGACCTCACATCTCACCTCTAGACTGGGAAGCCTGAAATTAAAAAAAAAAATTTAATTAAAAATGGCAGAGTATTGGCAAGGAATTGCAGAGTATTGGCAGGGTATTGCAGAGTATTGGCAGGGTATTGGGTATTGCAGAGTATTGGCAGGGTATTGCAGAGTATTGGCAGGGTATTGCAGAGTATTGGCAGGGTATTGTAGAGTATTGGCAGGGTATTGTAGAGTATTGCAGGGTATTGTAGAGTATTGGCAGGGTATTGGAGAGTATTGCAGGGTATTGTAGAGTATTGGCAGGGTATTGTAGAGTATTGGCAGGGTATTGTAGAGTATTGGCAGGGTATTGTAGAGTATTGGCAGGGTATTGTAGAGTATTGGCAGGGTATTGCAGAGTATTGGCAGGGTATTGCAGAGTATTGGCAGGGTATTGGAGAGTATTGGAGAGTATTGGCAGGGAATTGAGGGGTTAATTTTCGGTGAGCAGCACGGTGGGCACTGCAGATCCAGCCCACAGCGCTGCTGACACCGATCTCTTCCCCCTCCGCTGTACCGATCGGTACAGAGAGGGGAGGGAGGAACCGGCGTCATAACATGACACCGGTTTGTTTACAAGTGATCGCTCCGTCATGAGCGCCCGTTGTTTGTAGATTTGTAGAATATGTGTTCTGCAGACATCCCAACCTGCAAAAACTCCTTTCAGAGAGGTGGCAAACTCATTTAAGGGAGCTGGCGCTCTAGGCTGCGCCCCCCTACCAATTTACAAATGCAGCAATTTAGAAATCAGATGAAAGGTTTAGCACTGGAAAACACTTTTTGATAGATAAAAAGTGCATTTTATATAAATCTATATGGATCAGACCAAAATGAGGGACAAATGAGGAGGAATGAGGGACAGAGGGATATTGCTCCAAATCAGGGACAGTCCCTCGAAATCAGGGGCAGTTGGGAGCTATGCCTATACACCACCACAGTCTGCAGAGATCTACACGACGCAGACTCCAGTACAGGCAGTACACCTCAGATAGATCGCGGCAAGGGGGGCTTTCAGGTTTCGGGTCCACAATGAAAAATTAGAGTCTAAAATTAGCCCATTTTGTCTGAAAGTTGACATTTACAGAGAACGTGTTTCTTAACGGAATTTAGGTCAGACATGCCTCAGAGAATAAAGGGACAGTAAGTACTTTCTCTTTCCCTTACAAAATGTCTGTCTTCATTCATGTCACCATTTACATAGGGACAGTTAGACTAAAATACGAGTTACTTTATACATATCAGGCATTAAAGTGGAATTATTAAAATTTATACCTTAAGTGCAGCTTTGGATAAAATAAAAAAAGAGACATTTTTTCTACTATGTTACTAATATCAACATAACAATTTTGGTTTTATCCACCTGGTGACCCCACCGAGAGATTTGCTGATTTTCCCCGTTTCTTTAACAAGGTGGCAACACTGTCCGGTCTACTGTGATATCACACAGCAGCATTGTTACCCTGTTGATAGGATAGTTTTAGGTGTTAATTTATTTTTAGGGGGACTTTAAGTAACAGACAAATCAATTGAAGTCTAACTCTGGCTAACACTTTTCAAGAAGTTACAGCAATGTTTTTTTTTCTATTTTAGAAAATGGCTTGAACCACATGAATAAAAGATTTTCATTGTAGGAGCTCCCAGTGGTGTTATATGTTTTGTCACAACCCCTGTAACTGTCACTATGCTTGACAGCTAGCTCTGACTGTAACTGTAGAGAAAATACATATATAAAAGCATCTGAAATAAAACAAGAAATTCATAAAGGAAATACTAACAATATAGGTATTAAAGTGGACCTCTCTAGCAGCTTTACAAGCCTATGTGAATGCATTCCTGTATTGTCGCAATTTGCAGCAGCAGCTACACATGTTATCATTTAAAACGCTATCCTAGAGCTCCAATCCAATGACTTTACCTAGGCTCTGATGATGTCATCATTCTGCTGCAGGCAGGAGGAAGCATTTCCTTAGTCTCCTCATTCAGTCTCCAGACTGTAACATTGTAATCGTTTAGCAATCACAGGCTGTAGCAGGGGCTGATCTGTGTTGAATATTTTTTTTAACACAACCAGAACATATAATAGGATTTACATGATTATGTGATATCTGAGTTGGCATCTCGGTCCAGAAAGTACATAGTGATCTTGGATGCTGGTTGAACAGAGATGGCATTGTCCTTCTGGCAAGAAAATTTGATGAAATCATTGTCAATGGTAGTACTATGGTTTTTGTGACTGGTAATACATACCTGGAAATGTTACATATAAGACGTTTGGTCAAATTTAACCACATTGTTACTGAAATAATATATTTTAAAATATAGTGGGTCTTTAAAGTGGTTGTAAACCCTTACAGACTACTTTGACCTACAGGTAAGCCTAGATTAAGGCTTACCTGAAGGTCCAAGAAATGTCTCCTAAACCTACACGGTTTAGGAGATATTTGCAAGAAGACAGGCACCGCATGCGCCATAGACAGTGGCGCGCAGGCGCACTGAGCATGCCGCTGCTAACGGCGATATGCCGTTAGTGGCGGCTCCCGTGCGCATGCATGGGAGTGACATCATCGCGGCTCCAGCCAATCACAGCACCGGAGCCACGATACCCGGAAAGAAGATGGACGCTCCGTGGAAGAGGGGACAACGGAGACATCGCTTGCTCCTGCGCCAGGTAAGTAACACATAGTGGGCTACAATGCGATGCGTATTAGCTGCTTATGCTTTACCTTTGCAGGGAAACAAAGAGGAAGTAAACCCATCAGGGTTTACTTCCTCTTTAACATGAATCAGTCAACATTTAGCAAGCAAACTTCTTAGGGTCCTTTCAGACAGGCGTTCCGTATGTTCGTTTTTCCTCCATCCGTTGTTTATGGGCTAGCGGACATTAGCGGATGATCATCCGCTGACATCCTCCATTAAATTCTGATTTTGAGACAGAAGGAAACTTTGCAGACCACTAAGCCAACATGAACTTCTCCAAACGCCCCCAGCCTACTCTTGTAAACAGCCACGCCCCTCCCCCCTGCCTGCCACAACCCAATGATTCTGACAATGTTAGCCACTGTTGGCATAGCAAGCAAGGCATCAGTGGCATTTGCATCATTTGTTTATATAAAAAGACAACCGTAGATTTATAAAAAGAAACAACACATCAAATACTGCAAGCCTCTTACTGGAAAAGACTGAAAAAAAAAACAACCTGATGACAATAAACTAATTGCTGTAGGTGTATCAGAAACTATACGGCAATCCAGATTTATCATGCACTTTGTATGGAAAGAGAGATGAGATCTTAGAGTTACTGTCACATTTTTCATGCTTCACAGTCACCACCATAAATATCCAGTGACACAAATGCATCTGTGTTGTGAATTATGATTGCAATCTTCAGCCCACTTCCATGCACAATCCAATCACATTTAATTCCACTTATGTAATCCGACTTCCTGAAACGGATCAGATCTAATTACAATTTCTCAAACTGTAACATATAGAGGCTTAAAGCTGGATTTAGGAATAGGAGATCAATCTTTCGCTCAAAATGTGATGATCATTGGACAAGAAAAGATTTTAAGGACTCCATAAACATCATCCAGAGGATTGGGCAGTTAAAAAAATCTGTCCATCCAAATCCAATGCTTGTCCACAGGACTTCTCCAGAGCCTCTCCTATGCTCTGAAACTCACTACCCCAGTCTGTTCAGCAATCTCCTACTCTGTCCACCTTTAGGAAATCCCTAAAAACGTATCTCTTCATGGAAGCCCATCCTGCCTCTTCTTAACAAATGAATATGTATTTTTTCTACCAGCGCATCCCCACACATTTATTACCCTTTGAGTCACTTGCCCCTCCCTTTTAGACTGTAAGCTCATATGTCTGAGCAGGGTCCTCCTACACCACTTGTCTTGAATTGTGTTATAACTGTACCATCTCCCTGTGTTTTTTTTTTAATCTTTAATTTTTCTATACATATAAAAAACAAATTGAATAACACAGATAAAATCCTAATTCTACATAAATAATGTATCTTACCAGCGCACATGAAAACAGAACAAAAAAAAGGGAAAGAAAAAAGGAGGGCACAAGAGGATTTGCAAAAGAAAAAAAAAAAAAAGCAGAAAGAAACAACAAACTTTTTTTTTTTTTTGGGGTTAACAAACGCTTTAATATGTAGATTTAGCAAAGGTATTGGCATATAGATCTAGCACAGTGTAGGGCCCTTCCCTTCTATGGTAAAACTACCACATAATCCACCAAAGTATCCCTAGGGATAAGTCATTTACAGTGCCTTGAAAAAGTATTCATACCCCTTAATATTTTCCACATTTTGTCATGTTACAATCAAAAACGTAAATGTATTTTATTGGGATTTTATGTGACAGACCAACACAAAGTTGCAGATAATTGTGAAGTGGAAGGAAAATGATAAATGATTTTAAATCTTTTTTACAAATAAATATCTGAAAAGTGTGGCGTGCATTTGTATTTAGTTCCTTTTTACTCTGATACCCTAAAAACTAAAATCTCTTCTTGCCTTCAGAAGTCACCTAATTAGTAAATAGAGTCCACGTGTGTGTAATTTAATCTCAGTATAAATACAGCTGCTCTGTGAAGCCCTCAGAGGTTTGTTAGAGAACCTTAGTGAAAACACAGCATCCTGAAGGCCAAGGAATGGACCAGACAGGTCAGATATAAAGTTGTGGATAAGTTTAAAGCAGGGTTAGGTTATAAATAAAATCCCAAGTTTTGAACATGTCACAGAGAACTGTTTAATCCATCATTCCGAAAATGAAAAGAGTATGGCACAACTGCAAACCTACCAAGACATGGCTGTACACCTATACTGACCAACCAGGCAAGGAGAGCATTAATCAGAGAAGCACACAAGAGGCCCATATTAACTTTGGAGGAGCTGCAGAGATCCACAGCTCAGGTGGGAGAATCTGTCCACAGAACAACTATTAGTTGTGCACTCCACAAATCTGACCTTTATGGAAGAGTGGCAAGAAAAAAGCCATTGGTGAAAGAAAGCCATAGGAAGTCCCGTTTGCGGTTTGGGAGAAGCCATGAGGGGGACACAGCAAACGTGGAAGAAGGTGCTCTAGTCAGATGAGACCAAAATTTAACTTTTTGGCCTAAAAGCAAAACGCTATGTATAGCAGAAAACTAACACTGAACATCACCCTGAACACACCATGAAATATGTTGTGGGGATGCTCTCCCTCAGCAGGGACAGGGAAGCTGATCAGAGTTGATGGGAAGATGGATGAAGCCAAAATACAGGGCAATCTAATGCTGTGTACACACGATCGGACTATCCGGCGGACAATCCGACGGACTTTGCAGCTGAGGTCCGCCGGATTTTCAAGCGACTTGGCCACACAGGATCACTCCAAAAGTCCGGCGCATTCGAACGTGATGACGTAGAATAAGGAAGTTCATAGCCAGTAGCCAATAGCTACCATAGCATCGGTTTTAGTCCGCTGGACTAGCACACAGACGGATGGATTGTCTGCTAAAAGCCGAGTCCGGCTGACAATTTTGAAGCAAGTCTTATTTCTAAGTCCGCTGGACTTTTGGGAAGAAAAAGTCAGCTGGAGCCCACACACGATCGAATTGTCTCGACTAAGTCTGCCGGATAGTCCGATCGCGTGTACGCGGCATTAGAAGAAAACCTGTTGGGCTTGGGCGGAGGTTCACCTTCCAGCAGGACAACAACCCTAAACATACAGCCAGAGCTACAATGGAATGGTTTAGATCACAGCATATTCCTGTTTTTTAAATGGTCCGGTCAAAATTCAGACCTACTGTAAATCCAGTTGAGAATCTGTGTCAAGACTTGAAAATTGCTGTTCACAGACGCTCTCCATCCAACCTGACAGAGCCTGAGCTATTTTGCAAGGAAGAATGAGCAACACTTTCACTCTCTAGATGTGCAAAGCTGGTAGAGATTTACCCAAAAAGACTTGCAAAGACTTACTGAATACAAATGCACGCCACACTTTTCACATATTTATTGGTATAACATTTTGAAAATCATTTATAATTTTCCTTTCACTTCACAATTATGTGCCATTTTGTGTTGGTCTATCACATAAAATCCCAATAAAATACATTTACGTTTTTGGTTGTAACATGACAAACTGTGGAGAAATTTAAGGGGTATGAATACTTTTTTCAAGGCACTGTAAGGTAAGATAATATCAGAATATTTGAAAAATATATTTTAGTAAAACCAGGACTCTGTTCTTAAAAGCTTGCAACATTTCAGTGGGTGAGATATCCTGTTCTGATTTCTATTACATGAACTGGTAGTTGGGGGTAGTTTATTTCAGGTAGTCATTTATCATACAACATATTTTTTGTTTTCTATTTCTGATTCCACTACTTTTAAATTATACAAGGAATGATAATACTCTTAAAGTTTTTCAGCAATTTGCGAAAGCATGTAGAGTTTCTTGGCAGTTTTAGATGTTATATATAAGACATTAGTTCTCCCAAATTAATGCTTCAGGGCTCTGGCCAACATACGGCCACATTTATTCCACTGCTCGTAAAACCTATGGGCTAGGAATCTAAAGCCTCGTGCACACGATCGGATTTTCCGCAGACAAAACCTCTGACTTTTGTCCAAAGGCATGTGCCTGGATTTTGTCTTGCATACAAACGCAAGGAATTGTTGGCCAACAAACACGAACATTGTGATGTACTATGTGTTTTTTCAGCTCATTAGCGCCACCCTTTGGGCTCCTTCTGCTAATTTCGTGTTAGTAGAAGTTTGAGTGCTGATTCACACTTTTCAGTTTGCGCTTTTCATTTTGTGCTTTTCAGTTCGTTTCTGAATGGCCATTCGTCAACCAGCCATGTTGCAGAATCGGAGGAGATAACGTGTTATTTATTATTGGCCTTGGAGTTATTGCTTTGACCAAGTCCAGTCCAGTTCAGGAACAGGAGGAGCAGGATTTCTTGGACCAAATTGGTTGCTTTATTAATCGTGACCAATTATGTCATATGGCTTTGCTGCGGGAGCTACAGGAGAATAATCCAGATGATTTTCGGAATTGTCTCCGGATGACGGACCCCTGCTTTCCCCAACTCTTGGCATTGCTGACCCCCATATATTAAGAAGCAGGACACATGCATGAGGCTTTTATTTTATGGTTGAATAATGATTTGGCGTGTTATATTTTGGATGCATAGAATGCACGTTTTGGTTAAGTTATATTGGCAGATAACATGTCTAATTTTAGTTCATTTCTTTTTTTAATGCACAATAAAAAAATTGTGGAGAATAATACTTGGCTATGTGTTTTATTTCAAATGACAATTTTTGGGAGTAGGCAGGTACATTTAAAAAAATACAATGTAAAATTGACAAGGGACACCAACATAGTTGTATCTTTGATCTTAAATACTACAGGATAATGGTGTTGTGGTAACTTGCCCCAAAAATGGAATGGCGACAAACTTTTACTCTTAAAAATCTCCATAGGAGACATTTAAAAAATTCTACAGGTTGCACGTTTTACGTTACAGAGGAGTTCTAGGGCTAGAATTATTGCTCTCGCTATACCGATCGTGGTGATACCTCACATGTGTGGTTTGAACACTGTTTTCATATGCGGCACTACTCACCTATGCGTTCGCTTCTGCGTACAAGCTCTGGCGGGACGGGGCGCATTTAAAAACATTTTTTTATTATTATTTATTTTACCTTTTATTTTTACACTGTTTAAAAAACAAATTTCACATTTATTCATATTACAAGGAATGTAAACATCCTAGAAAAAAGCATGACAGGATCTCTTAAATATGAGATATGGGGTCAAAAAGTCCTCAGATCTTATCTTTATACTAAAATGCAATAAAAAAAAATTGTAATTTAAAAAAATCATTAAAAAAAAATTGTCCCTTTAAGAGCTGTGGGTGGAAGTGACATTTTGACGTCGCTTCCACCCAGCAATTGTATGGAGACAGGTGGGGGCCATCTTCCCCTCACTCATCTCCATACCTTACAGAAGATAGGACGCGATCACCTCCGCCGCTGCTGACGGCTTGGTAAGCGGCGGAGGGCACCAGATCGCGGCGGGAGGGGGGCGATAAAAGTGATCTTGTGGCGAATCTGCCACAGAGAGCACTTTTATCTTGTAGCGGACCGCCCACTGAAGAAGGGGATACCGGGTTTATGGCAGCTAGCTGCTGCTCCCGTAACAACGATATCCTCCTTCAAAAAGCCGCTGTAAAACTGCGACGGTCCGTAAGTGGTTAAAAAGAGATAGGACAAGGAGCATGCACACTGTTTTTACAGCTGCTACTTTTGGCTTCAGGCATTTTTTTTCTGTAGCTAGTAAACTCTCCGGCATGTTATTCTACCCTGTTTCCCCCAAAATAAGACCTAGCATGATTTTCGGTGATGGCTGCAATATAAGCCCTACCCCCCAAATAAGCCCTATCCCGTTTCCCCAAAATAAGCCCTACCCTGAAAATAAGACCTACATGGACTTTAACTAGGGCTTCTTTGGGGGGTAAGGGCTTATATTGCAGCCATCACCGACAATCACGCTAGGTCTTATTTTAGGGGAAACAGGGTATGTGTTAGCTTTTTTTCTTTTTTGAGAGTGTACTGCAGTTTTAAGGGTGGTCAGATTGGGCCAACACATCCAACGACCCATCAGAATAATATTTTCAGGCCAAACAAATATTTTTTTTTTGGTTTTGGATAGAGTGAGGAAAGTTTAGAACCACCTCTATTGGGTTTTTATTTAATGCAAGTCTGGGAAGATTCCCCTCAATTGAAAGAGGGTTTCACTGTCTGGGTCTTCCTGTCCCAGTTATTCCCATAATTTTACATTATTTTTCCGGTGTCGCAGGGACAAGAAATGATGGGCTCTCTCTTAATTAATCACCAATATTATTTTAAAAAACACATTCCTAACCTTTCCCCACTCTATTTAAAAAGTTTGGAAGATGGGCTCAGGATAATGTATGATAATAGGCATGCTTCTGACAGAATAGATGGTTTCTAAAGTCATCTGCTCTAATTGATTCAACAATTTATTTATAAAAGAGATAATGTAATTTTTATCTCACCCAGAGTTTAACCTCAGACATTAGCCATTCTCTTTCCTTGCTTGCTAAACTGTGACAATTAAGATTTTGTTTCTGCTACTAACGCAAATGCAGAGGGATCACCCAGCCCAGACGGTAATGGATATCATGTGTCTTCCATGAGTACTGCTTTTGTGTGATTTATTATAAAACATTTCATCTAGTTACCTAATCATCTCTATTGATGAACTACACCAGGTAGCAAGTGAAACCATTCAGTGAAACTAAAGATACCCAGGAAATACCCAGGTCAGAAAATCAATTTAATTTGCTTTTAGGATCTGTTTATGCAAATAGCATGGCTCTAGTTCACCCATTAAGTAGATTCTTCTAAGCCTCAGAATCCTGCAAGGACTTTCTAGATTTTTCCACATATGGGAACTTCCAGATGTAATGGCTCACTTTCCACAGTAATATACTGTTAGAACATATGTATTTATGGGGCCTCTCTACTCTGGTAGGCCAATGTTCTCCTTGACCACCAGAAAGCTGCAGCCCCAAGCAGTTGGTCTATTTAAGATAATGGGAAACCTAGTTTGTAGTTGCTTCTTATGCCACATACACACAATCGGACTATGCGAACAAGCGGACCTGCCCACACACAACCAGACTTTTGAAATGAACGGACTTGCCCACACACAGAGGAATGTCCGTTCATTTTGAACGCTGCTCCAGGTAGACGGAACTAGTGAAGGAGGTCAGTGTCGCCGCCTCCATGGGCAAGATTGACACATCGCTGGCCCCGTTACCTGGTATGGACTTAAAGGGGAAGCCCTACGCCGAAAAAACGGCGTGGGGGGCCCCTCCAGGGTCCATATCAGGCCCCGACAACCATTGGCCAGGGTTGTCAGGGAAGAGGCCCTTGTCCTCATCAACATGGGGACAAGGTGCTTTGGGATGGGGGGGCCCTTCCCCAAAGCAACCCCCCATGTTGAGGGTACGCGACCTGGTACGGCTCAGGAGTGGGGGGGGGCGCTCGTTCGTCCCCATCCCCTTTCCTGACCGATCGGGCTGCATGTTCAGATAAGGGTCTGATATGGCCCCTAGGGGGGACCCCCACGCCGTTTTTTTCGGCGTAGGGCTTACCCTTTAAGTCCATACCAGGCGACGGAGCCAGCGAGGTGTCAATCTCACCGATGGAGGTGGCGACATTTGACTTCCTGCGCTAGTCCTGTCTACCTGGAGTCACGTTCAAAATGAAGGGACTCTTCTCCGTGTGAGCAAGTCTGTTCATTTCAAAAGGCCGGCGGACTAGCACACAGACAACCGGATTGTCCGCCGGACTGCCGAGTCCGGTGGACAATTTTGAGTCAAAACTTCTTTCTAAGTCCGCCGGACTTTTGGGGAAAAAAAGTCAACCGGAGCCCACACACGGGCAGATTGTACTCTGGTCTGCTGGATAGTCCGATCGTGTGTACGCGGCATTAGTGTCCCCTTTGTGCAGCCAGGGCTGGTGCAAGGATTTTTGATACCCTAGACGAAACCTCATTTTGCCACCCCCCTTGGCTCCACCCCGGCTCCTCTTTGCTCTACCCATGTATACCCCACTTTTTTAATGAAGCGCTCATCAAATGCAGCCTCACCAGAGCCCATCAAATGCAGCCCCACCAGCGCCCATCAAATGCAGCCCCACCAGAGCCCATCAAATGCAGCCCCACCAGAGCCCATCAAATGCAGCCCCACCAGAGCCCATCAAATGCAGACCCACCAGAGCCCATCAAATGCAGACCCACCAGCGCCCATCAAATACAGATTCACCAGTGCCCATCAATGCAGCCTCACCAGCACTCATTAATGTAGCCTACTTGTGTCCATCAATGCAGCCTATCAGTGCCCATCAATCAATGTTTGCTTGCTTCCATTCATTTGGGAGTCATCTGCCGCTGCTGTGCCTCTGACACTATGTGTGAATGGAGCGGTGGCTGCCAGCTGATGCTGAGACTTAGTTGCTTGCTGCAGAGAGAAGAAAGTAGGAACACCAGTGGCCGAGCACCCTAGGCAGCAGTGTGCCCTAGGTAGCTGCCTAGTTTGCCTAGTGGTAGCACCAGCCCTGTGTGTATTTCAACCACTCCCTTCCCCACAAACCCTGCAACATACTACTAAAACTCTTCAGGTATAAGCAAACTGCTTACTCAGAAAGAAGAGAAGACTTCCAAATAGTGATTTTCAAGTATACTTTAATCTTTAATGATCATTAAACACCATGTTTCCACTACATAGTGCTTTACATGGCAACAATAAAAGGTCTTTTTGCAGAGCAATACCTTGTCCCTTATACAGTACAGGCATTGAGTATCCCATGCCAGGTATGTTTGCTATATCTTTCAAGTCATTCTTTAAGATGCACTACCTTAGTGGAACAGGAGAAGGAGGAGGCAGCTGTGGTACCCACATCAGGTTACATTTACCATAACTTGACTGTCCTAAGCACTTAAATTCCCCATACCAGGTGATAAACTCTAGACTTGTATGTTCTTTCTTACTTCCCGATCATCTCCACCCCCTCCCTGGATGCTATGTATATTGCCAAAATGGTGGGCAGATAAACTCTTTACCTACCTGGACAGGCCCTAGACCTAAAGGTGACCTATACCCTGTAACATACACGTATTGTGATTGGCGCCCCAAACAGTAAGGCAGTTGAAAAAAGGCATTTGAAAAAAAAAGTTTTGTGTGCTTTTTAAGCACGTTAAGGTGTGTTGGCAGTCAATTTATTTTAAATGGGTCACCTTAACGAAACGCATATTAATGCATAAATTAACACACTTTAATGAGCATTTGTTAAAGGGCAGATTCATCTTTTCATGAAAATGTGAAAAGGTGAACTAACTCAAAATTTCCTGGCCACCCCTCCAGACCCTGCGGCACATAGCAGCCATGATGCTCCGTGCTGCCGGAGTAGCAGTCCGTCTACTCTACAATTCAGATGGTCGCCTTGACAATGATTGATTACCATTGCAAGCATTATGATGAATACTCATTGTGGGGCTGTGTATTGCAGTGTATGGTATATAAATCATGACATCCGCAGCACAGGGCATCATGGCTGCTACGGGCAATTTTGAGGCAGCGATATGTAGCAGCTACAGAATCACTTCTTAGTATTTTTGTTCCTAGGAATAAATACATTCCAGTCAAGTAGGAGGTCTGTGCCGCAAAAATTACAAGCAATTTTTAACTCCATCATAGTGCATTTGACTTTTTTACAACATTTGGCGCTACAGAATTGTCAGCTTCAATATCTACTCATTATATTAAATGCAGCTGCTGATGATCATGGCACACTGGTGGTGATGTGTAGCTGCCTAGATAAGCCTTGTAATCAGCCACATCAGTTACATTCAACCCTGCTACAAATCACAAGAAAAAAAAAGCAAGATAAGGGAATTGCAGCTGTAACAAATATCTGCTACAAAGTTGCTATTATAAGGCTACTTTCAGACTGGGGCGGGCAGGCATCGGCGGTAAAGCGGCGCTATTTTTAGCGCCGCTTTACTGCTGCTATTCAGCAGTTTTAACCCCCACAAGTGGCCGAAAAAGGGTGAAAACCACCAGCAAAGTGCTGCTGCAGCGGGGGTTTGGCAGCGCTGCCCCATTGTTTTCAATGGGCAGGGGCAATTTAGGAGCGGTGTATACACCACTCCTACAGCGCTGCAAAGATGCAGCTTGCAGGACTTTTTTTTACCATCCTCCAGGTGCAACGCTCCACAGGCTTTCACACTGGAGAGACAAAAGAGGCTTTTCGCAGGTGCTATTTGTAACGCCTGTAAAGCACCTCAGTGTGAAAGTAGCCTAACATTCACACTTGTGGTAATGTGTGGTAAAGTCAACATGTTTTACATCACATGGTTGAATATGTGTTGCGTTGCTATTCAAAATAATGACACCCAATGCACTGTACAGTGGAAGCCAAGACACTGTGCTCCTGGCCAGATGTCATATTTTTACCTATGACTGTTGGTGCAACTGCTGTGTCTGCGTTTACTTCTATGGGCTGCCTGCATACAGCTTTGAGGTGGATGCACACCCAGCAAAAAGCAGGTCAGCACAGAGGCTGGGTCTCGTCGCCAGTCAGAATGAGAACAACACACATTATTGTAGTACATGTAGCCTGATGAATCTTATGCACCCAACTCTTTCGAGTGTGTCACCATCCTGCTCCCCCACTGTTTGTTGTGGTTCCTTCAGGCAGCTCATAGTTCACTAAAGGACACAATAGTGACAAAGGGGTCAATGGTTGGAACCACACTGTTCAGTGGGGGACCATGCATTTGACAGATTGCTAAAGTAGAACTACAGGTAAAACTTTTTTTTTTCATTTGGATAGAGCAAGGGATGGTTATAACCCCTGTCAGATATTTATTTTCCACTTGTGTCCTATTATAGAGATTTCCTTTCACTTCCTGTTCCATAGCCAAATAGGAAGTGAGAAGAAGCCTTGTCAGTTATAACCTGACAGGGGTTATAACCTTGTCGGTTATAAATCCTGTCAGATATTTTTTCTCCACTTGTGTCCTATAGGAAGTGAGAGGAAGCCTTGTCAAATTAAGGGAATTCCTTGGGGACAACCAGGTCACCAGAATTAGTTCCCCCATTGGAAGATTTCCCCTCTATTACTTTTTCTGGGGACAATCCAAAATGTGGGATTTTCTTTTACTTTCACTTCCAATTATAATGGTAAACAGGACAAATAGAGAGGGTGAATCTGAGGGCACGGATAGCAATAAAAACTGACACGCATTCTAATCCATTTCCACTCTATCCAAAACAAAAACAAAAATGTTTGCATTTAGTTATACTTTAAGGCTACTTTCAAACTGGGGCAGTGGGGAGTCAGTGATAAAGCGCCTCTAGTTTATTTTTAAACAGAAAACACCACTAGTTCTTGGTGGTGCGTTACCGCTATATAAGCGGCACTTTGCCGGCGATTTGCCTCCGCTCAGAAGGGGTTAAAAGCACCCGAAAAGCGCCGCTGCCGAAGCGCTTTGCAGGTGTTTTGGCAGCACTGCACTTTGATTTCTTGATTTCAATGGGCATGGCGGAGCGGGAGCCTTGTATACACCACTCCCACACCACCCCAAAGATGCTGCTTGCAGGACTTTTTTTCCTGTCCTGCAAGCACACCGCCCCAGTGTGAAAGCACTCGGGCTTTCACACTGGGGCGGCAGGGGAGGCAATTTTCAGGCGCTTTAGCTGTAAAAATAGCTCCTGTAAAGCGTCTGAAAGCCGCCCCAGTTGTATAAGGGGTCTTAGTAAATTGGGTACTAAGTTTATATGGCAGTGGTAAAGTACGAAGACGGACCCCATAGGCACCGAAACAGATAAGTATCAACTGGGTTCTTTTACAAGCACTGCATGTAGTCACAGAATTTGTTCTTTAGTATATTTGATATCATAAATCACTATATGCAGTTTTAATAAGCAAATAGTTATATTGCCAAGTTCTGCCACTAACAATGCTTCCTGTTTCAGACTGACAATGCCAGGCCACCCCCCAATTAGCGGCCTAGCTGTCAGCTAGAGATGGGCTCGGGCAGAGTTTGAAACCCCACATAACCGATCCCAACAGGAAGCCGACACTACACACAGCTAATCACAAGCAATGAGACATTTCCTGGGTCACAGCTGCAGAGGTTGGGAAATGTCTCACTTCCTTTGATTAGCCCTGTGCAATGTCGGCTTCCTGGTGGGATCGGACATGTGGGGTCTCGAACACGCCCGAGCCCATCTCTACTGTCAGCCTGTCATGCAAGCCACTTCACTTGGCCATTGAGGCCCACTTCACATGGGCGGGACATGCATTAAGACTTTGAGAGCACATGTCACATGACATGTAAAAATCAATGTTTCCCTATGAGAGCCATCTTAACTGGTCCAACTTGTGTCGGTCCGACTTTGGAAAAGGTTCCTGCACTAATTTGGTTCGACTTCTGTCCGATTTCAAACCATAGAATTGAATGGAAGTCACATTCAGGTCGAATCTTCATCTTAATTGATGTTATTTGGATCCGACATTACAGGAAGATTACAGGAAGATTACACAGGCCTGAAGTTTCTTCAAAGTCACAAAAAATTGATGTTGAAGTTGCATCGAAGTCGTCCGACTTTTAGGCCCAGTACACTATCTCAATGCGAGAACCCTGCAAATCAACTGTGGGTTCCCGCATCGCACTCGATACGCACAGCAGTTCACACTGCCATAGGCTGGGGAGTGTCATTATATGTTAACGACATCCCCATTTCAGCTCACATATCGCACTACGAACTAACAGTTCAGACATGAATCAGATTGCATATGTGTGAACACACATGCAATTCGATTCTGGTCCAAGCAGAAAAAAGGGTTGTGTGCATGTTTGCACCGAATGCGGTGCGATTTCAGCCATACTATCTGCACAGACATTGCATGTAATGTGAACAGCAGTGTGCTGCGCATTACATGCGATGTCTGCTATCGCAATAGTGTGAACCGGCCCTTAGGTTGTGACAGTGTGAACTGATCTTTAGCATCCTATTAGATCTATCAGAGGAGGCAGCTGGAAGGCCAAGTGAAAGAGTTCACATGGCAGCCTGACAACAATGATTCTGATTGCGAGGCAACGGCTTGGTGTTGTCAACCTGCAACAGGAAGTGCTGACATGTATAAGGATATCCAGGTAAGAAACCTACAAATGTTTTAGAGCAAAAAAATGATTTGCTTATAAATACTGTATGCAGTTTTACATACTAAAAAATACACCTTGCAATTTGTATATTTATGGGATATTAAGAAGTGACCTTAATAACGTATTAAACTTTTCTCACTTTGATGACCTAAGATATGTTATCGCATATGATCATATCAATATACCCCTTTTAGCACATTATAGTACATATTTTTTCTTGATAAGCCAGACTCATGGACCACCATAATGTTACTTTCCTGGAAGGGTTTAGCCTAATTTTCCTTTAACCAGTTTCCGACCGGCGCACGCCGATGTACGTCGGCAGAATGGCACGGGCAGGCATATTGGCGTACAGGAACGTCCATTTTTATGTGCCGCCCTGCCATCGCGTGCCGGCGCGCCTGCGTGCCGGTCGGGACCCCCGTGAGTCCGATCGCGGGTCCCGTAGACTTGATTGCCATGGGGATATCCACGATCATCTCACGGGAAGGCCGAACGGGGAGATGCCATTGTAAACAGCATCTCCCCGTTCTGCCTAGCAACAAGTGATGCTGATCTCTGCTCCCTGTGATTGGAGCAGAGATCAGTGTTCACTAACACAAAGCCCAGACCCCCACAGTTAGTAACACGCCCCTAGGAACACTTAACCCCTAAACTGCCACCCCCGGTTTACCCCTTCACTGCCAGTGTCATTTACACAGGAATCAATGCATTTGTATAGCACCGATTGCTGTATAAATGACAATGGTCCCTAAAATGTGTCAAAAATGTCCGATGTGTCCGCCATAATGTCGCAGTCACAATAAAAATCACTGATCGCCGCCATTACTAGTAAAAAAAAAATGATTAATAAAAATGCCATAAAACTATATCCTATTTTGTAAACGCTATAACTTTTGCGCAAAACCAATCAATAATCGCTTATTGTGATTTTTTTTACCAAAAATATGTAGAAGAATACGTATCGGCCTAAACTGAGGGAAAAAATATTTTTTTTATATATTTTTGGGGGATATTTATTATAACAAAAAGTAAAAAAGAATGCGTTTTTTTCAAAATTGTCGCTCTATTTTTGTTTATATCGCAAAAAATAAAAACCGCAGGGGTGATCAAATACCACCAAAAGAAAGCTCTATTTGTGGGAAAAAAATGACGTCAATTTTGTTTGGGAGCCAGGTCGCACGGCCGCGCAATTGTCAGTTAAAGCGATGCAGTGCCGAATCGCAAAACGTGGTCTGGTCTAAAGCCAGCAAAATGGTCTGGTCTGAAAGTGGTTAAAGCTAGCGCAGGACTAGCTGTAGCAGGGTCAGGGAACAGAGTAATAGCTTGTTATATGGAAAGTACAAGGCAGACCTCTCCAGCATTCCAACTTCACTTGAGCATAGTCAGCGTTTTTTTGTTAAGATGCTGCAAATTGCATTGCAGCTGGCACCGTACAAAAGCCAATACAGAGTGGGCATTTAGAAGCAACACAGCAGGGAAATTAGGGAGTTTGCACCCTTCTCTAATTTCTCCTCGCTAATTCCTGTCTTATCACCATCAATGCTGATTGAGTTCACTCCCTATACTGTATCTCTATTTCACCTTCAAGAACAGGCAGGAAGATATTAATCCCACAGAATTTTTATATGCCTTTTCTTCTTTTTATAAAGTGACCTTTAGACCAACTGAACAAATTGCAGGTAAGGCACAGAAAAATCAATATTTTATATTTAGACGTCTTTCACACGGACGATCCGTTTAGGTCCACCTGTGAGTTTTTTAGGCGGACATGAACGGATGCTCCATAGACCTCTATGGAGCGTCGGATGTCAGCGGTAGGGATGAGCTCAGGCGTATTCGCATGAAACACATGCAGAGCCCGTCAGGAAGTTGGCGCAGTGCTGCGCTAATCACAGGCAGTGAGACATTGCCCCGATGTGCGGCTGCAGAGATCAGGCAATGTCTTACTGCCTGTGATTAGCGCAGCGCTGCGCCGACTTCCTGGCGGGCTCTGCACGTGTTCCATGCGAACACGCCTGAGCTCATTCCTAGTCAGCGGTGACATGCCCGCTGACATCCGACCCGCTCCGATCCGAAAAAGTGTGACGGAGGAAAAACCTACTTTTCCATCAGTCTGTGGATCGGATTGGGTGAAGATGGACTCAGCGGTCCGTCATCATCCGATCTCCCATAGGCGAGAGCGGCGCTCTGGCAGGTCCATCCCTGCACAGTTTGCAGAGACAGACCTGTCATCTTCCTGCTCAGTGGGGATCGACAGTGTGATCCCCGCTGAGCAAGCGGATGTCCACGGAGCGGATCATCACTGATCCGTCCCGTATGAAAGAGCCCTTAATTTTTTTATTTTTTTTTGAACAAAACAAGTTTATTGGTACATGGTACAGTAACAAGTTGCATTTTTAAGTACATGCAGTAACTAAGAGCAGTAACAGGCAGAAGTAGCTCCATAGCCAAAAGGAGAAGACACACAGTTCTATAAGCATCACATCAGTAAACACATCAAGAAATCACGAAGACTGTATTACAAAAAGGGAGGGAAGAAACCACTATTATACACAGTAGTACAGGTCATCCGGGAAAATCAGGATATTACAGTATGGCTAGCCTACACAAGTGTCCGGGTCATTGAGCCAACGATCCCAGATTTTATTGAATTTAGTTGGGCAGCCCCTATGTGCATAGATAACTTTCTTCAATGGCAAAGTTAGGTTAACCTCCGCTACCCAATCTCTAAACGACGGAGTCTCCGGTCGCATCCATAGCCTGGCAAGCAATTTCCGAGCACAAAATAAGGTTTCCTGAACAAAAGCAGCATCTGATGGGCCCGCCGGGACGCCCAGCTCAAGGCCTAAAAGACAAGCCTTGGGGTCCACCTGAAGGGGGGAGCCCATGTGATCGTGGAGAAATTGAACCACCTGTAGCCAAAAGGTCTGAACGTCTGGGCATGACCACACCAAATGATAGAAAGTGCTCGGGAGACATCCACAGTGTGGACACCCTGGTTCCAGGGAGGGTTTGTATTTGCGAATTCTGGCCGGGGTAAGATATGATTTGTGTATGATGAACAGTTGAGTCAGTCTGTCCGTTATTCTGGGGGAAACTAACTTGACCCCATCTAAGATCTCCTCCCATGCCTCACTCTCAAGCGGACCCACGTCTTCCTCCCACCGATATCTCGCCGCCTCCGCCAGTCTGGCTACCGTCCGTCTCCTAAGATAGTCCTATAGGGTGGAAATTAACTTCGTGGGCTCCTCCCCAATTATCACACCCACTACTGACAGTTCTTGGGGATCCGGGAATCCCCCCACAAATTGGGCCCGGAGGGCATGGGATAGCTGAGCATAATAAAAGGCCATGCACCGGGGAAGCTCAAACTCACCCCGCAGCGCCTGGAAGCTACGTACCCCCAACGGGGTGACGACCTGATACAGGTACACCACCCCCCTGGAGGCCCACAGACCCGCCCCCGGCAATCCCCCAAGCTCCTCCAACTGAGAATTAAACCATAGGGGAGTATGGGAATGCACCCAATCCGCCCCTAGCATTTTCTGCGCAATTTCCCATATCCGTCTATGCTGAAGCAGCAAAGGGGCACGTCTCCGCGCCCTCCCGTCGGGCCCCTTCCCCCGAAACAAAACCTGAAGGGGGGAGTGGGTGCGACTATGAGGCATGCCACATAGCAGTGCTTGGTATCTGGCAGCGTCCATTTTATGTAGATGAAAAAAGTGAGAGAGCTGGGCAGCGATGTAGTATGCATGGAAATCGGGGAGCGCAGCTCCTCCCATGTTGGTAGGATTCTTTAGTACGTTCCATGCCAATTTATGCCTACCAGAGCCCCAGATAAAGGAATTAAGAATAGTATCTATGGTTTTAAAACATTTGAGGGGGATAAGAGCGGGCGCCTGACAGAATTTATAGAGGAACTTGGGCAGCAGAATCATTTTGGTTAAGTTTATTCTACCCATTACTCCGAGGGGGAGTCTGGCCCAGGACTGAGTTTTAGTTTTCAGATATAGAATCAGGGGTTCGATGTTTTGGACTAAGTAGTCATAGGGTTCTCTGGTAATCTGGACTCCAAGGTATTGTATGGAAGACACCCTGCACAGTGGGAGTAAGGCCGCGTCACGTTCCGGTGGAGATAGATCGATGGGGAGGATTAGCGATTTCGCCCAATTAATAGTAAGGCCCGAGTGTTTACCAAATTCTGTAATGGTATGGAGGGCAGCTCTCAGCGAGGGCCCCTCATCTTCCAGATAGAGGAGCATATCATCGGCGTACATGCTCACCGTCTCCGTGACGGGCCCCGCACGAAGGCCCCTAACAAGGGTATTAGACCTAAGGGATATAGCCACCGGTTCCACCGCTAGGGCATATAGAAGCGGGGATAGGGGGCATCCCTGCCTGGTCCCCCGCCCCAAAGGAAAAGGACCAGACAGGCAACCATTCACCGCCACCCGTGCCTCCGGGAAAAAATAAAGGATCTTGACCCATTTCAAAAAATTTGGCCCAAACCCAAACCGGCCAAGGCGAGCCCTTAATTTTTAATTGTTTTTTCAAGAAAATAGAGTCAAAGATGTATCGGTAATACACAACTGTACAAAGTAACCAATCTTCTACATGGTATTACCAAAAGTATTGGGACACCTGCCTTTACACACACATGAAATTTAATGGCATCCCAGTCTAATGCCTCGTACACACGACCACGTTTTCGGACGACCGTTCGTCCATTTTTTTGTTGCATGCTAGTCTCAGGTCGAAAGTGAAGAGGTTACTTACCATACGAAAATTCTCATATGACAGAATACAACTTCAGAAGTGTCGTAATGTGTTGAATAGTTTCGTATGTATTCTTTCGTTTCTGAGCATGCGTAGTCTTGCTCTTACCATTTTTTTCACACGAAAACCGTACTAATGAAACGAAAATCAGACGTTGAGTTCATGTACAACAAATTTTATAGTCTGCACATCCAGCTTTTGACGCATGAAGAACCGTTATCGGCTGTTCAAAGCAACATTATAACGATTTGAAAAATCATCAGATCGATTTTTACGATTTTCGTATCATATGGGGCTTTGATCTATAGGGTTCAGTATTGAATTGACACAGAAAAAACTAAAGCCATTGGATCGTAGTTACAGCCGAACAACCAGCATTTTCAGAAGCTTAGGTCATCAATGATATATGATATATATATAATATATACACATACACGCCTGCCTTTACACACACATGACCTTTAATGGCATCCCAGTCTTAGTCTGTAGGGTTTCATATTGAGTTGGCCCACCCTTTGCAGCTATAACAGCTTCAACTCTTCTGGGAAGGCTGTCCACAAGGTTTAGGAGTGTGTCTATGGGAATGTTTGACCATTCTTCCAGAAGTGCGTTTGTGAGGTCAGGCACTGATGTTGGACAAGAAGTCTGCACTCTAATGCCCTGTGCACACTGATTTTTTCCGGATTTTGTCCAAAACTTGTGTTGCATATACATGGTCGCACAAAGTTGGTGGAAAATCTGATCATTCTGAACGAGGTGACGTACAACAAGGTGACTTACAACACGTACGCCGGGACTATAAACGGGCCAGTAGCCAATAGCTTTCGTCTCTTTGTTTATTCTGAGCATGCGTGGCACTTTGTCTGTTGGAATTGTCTATACACGATCGGAATTTATGCAATCGGATTTTGTTGTCGGAAAATTTTAGATCCAGCTCTCAAACTTTGTGCGTCGGAAAATCCAACCGAAAAAGTCCAATAAAGCCCACACACGATCGGATTTTCCGACAACATAATCCGATCAGACTTTTTCCATCGGAATTTCCGACTCTGTGTACAGGGCATTATTCATCCCAAATGTGTTAGAGGTCAGGACTCTGTGCATGCCAGTCAAGTTCCTCCACCCCAAACTCACTCATCCATGCCTCATTCCTGATCACTGCCACACCAGTCACATGATGATGCTGTACTGCACTGGTGATAGTATGCAAAAGAAAAAATATTTTGTTTGATTTCTTAATTTTCCAAAAAATTGTGAGAAAAAAATGCAACTTCAAAAAACTCGCTATGCCTCTTACTAAATACCTCAGACTGTCTTTTTTGCAAAAAGGGGTCATTTGCGGGGTATTCGTACTGTTCTGGAGTTTTAAGGATCTTAAAAAATTGGATAGTCCATCAGTTATCAGGATTAATCAATTTTCAATTTCTTGGGGGGGGGATCTTTTTTTTACCAAAGATATGTAAAAGAATACATTTTGGCCTAAATTTATGAAATGTGATTTTATTGGATTTGTCTTATAACAGGAAGTAGGAAATATTAGGGTTTTTTTTCAACTTTTTCAGTCGTATTCTTGTTTACATGTGGGGATCAAATACCACCAAAAGAAAGCTCTATTTGTGTGAAAAAAATGTATTTGCGTACAGTGTTGCATGACCGCTCAATTGACAGTTAAAGCAGCACAGTGCTAAATAGGAAAAAACAGCCTGGTCATGAAGGGGGTAGAACCTTCCAGAGGTCAAGTGGTTAAATGATAAAGTTAACCCTGTTTAAGACCCCTTTCCCACCGCCAATCCTATAGCGTCGGTGGTAAAACGTTGCTATTTTTAGAGGTGTTTTACCGTCGGATTTGCAGCGCATTTCGGCCACTAGCGGGGCGCTTTTACCCCCCGCTAGGGGCCGAGAAAGGTTTAAAACCGCCCAAAATACACTGCAATAGCGGCGTTTTGCCGGCGGTAATACAGCACTGCCCCATTGATTTCAATGGGGAGCAGCGGTGGAGGAGCAGTAAACACACCGCTCCTTCACCTCTCCAAAGAAGCTGCCTGCAGGACTTTTCCTGACGTCCTGCCAGCACAACGACTTTCACACTGGAGACAAAGGAGCAGCAGTTTGAGGGCGGATTGCAGGCGCTATTTCTAACGCTATAGCGCCTGCAAAACACCCTTGGTGTGAAAGGGGTCTTAATGATAAAAACTCACTTTGATACACGACTCACATTTAAAATCAAATAAGATTTGCTATCAGCCACCACCTCTTTGAATATAATAGCCAAGTGCTGTAAAATACAAACCGACAAA
The DNA here is from genome assembly GCF_037356315.1 of Lithobates pipiens. NCBI lineage: Eukaryota > Metazoa > Chordata > Amphibia > Anura > Ranidae > Lithobates > Lithobates pipiens. Next base: position 503,506,458 of record NW_027507903.1, on the reverse strand, counting down.
TGTCCAGAAAGTATGTGAAGGGCACAGCTAATCTTTCACAGATAGACCTAAAACTTTGCATTGGTGTTCAGTGACAGAACTTATTCTGGTGTTCAGGACAAACCTAACTTTTGTATTGGAGCAATCATATTTTAGTCTTCAGTCTTTAAAGGGTAACTCCATTTTCATGGGAAAATATGACAAAGAAAAAAATAATAATACAGCATATACAATAATTACACAAGCCATAAGGATAATTTAATGCTCTGCCATGTGGTAATTTAATGCTTTTAAAAATTACCTTTCCTTTTCAATTAGCAGCCACTGTAATTCTCTGTAAAATGAAATGCAAACTGGCAACCTGGAGGCATTCTGAATACAGGCCATGTCATTCGCTGCTTGTGTTCTGCAGAACACAGATTTGAAAACCTTGCAAAAAAGCAGTTGCCATAGGTGTGTGCATGGGGTGCGCTGGATGTGCCTTGGCACACCCTAATCACCTTTTACAGTGCAGCTTCCCCCTGTGTTTACTATGCTTTAGTTTGTGAATAACCAGGAATTTGTTCAGCACAGAGCATTACCCATTCATTCACTGTCCAGTGCAGTGCAGCGGAGGCTGCAGATAAAGGGACTGGGGAATTTCTGTCCTCAGTCCCTTTCTCTGTCTCAAAACTGAAACATCAGGAGTCTGCTTAGACCCATGATATTTCACCAAAGCCCCCAAATGGTCAGCCTAGAAAAAAATAATAATAAAAAATAATACTGTAAAAAATGATTTTACTAAAATAAAGTTGTAAAAATACTAAAAAAAAACCCTAAAAATTACTGACACCATCCACTGCCCTACTGATACCATTCACTGCCTGCTGCCATCCAGTGCCAGCTGCACACAGTAAGCATACTGGCGTTGGATCGAAGACCATTCAAGAAGTGGTTCAGGTAAGCACGGTGCTGGACCCATGGACAGGTAAGTGTCCTTTTATAAACCACTTCCATACCAGACACTTTCCCCATTCCTGGCCAGGACAATTTTTAGCTTTCAGAGCTGTCACACTTTGAATGACAATTGCACTGTCATGCAACACTGTAGCCAAACTAAATTTTTATAATTTTCTTTCCACAAATAGCTCTTTCTTTTGGTGGTATTTGATCACCTCCGTGCTTTTTAATTTTTGCGTTATAAATGAAAAAAAAAATGACAACTGATGGGCACTGATAGGTGGCACTGGATAGGCAACACTGACGAGGAGCTACTGACAGGTATTACCAAGTGGCACTGATTGGCACTTTGATGGGGCACCGACAGGCATTACTGATGGGGCACTGACTGGCACTGTTGTGGGCAATGACAGTCGTTGCATTATGGGGACAGGCTGGCAGGTGTTGGGCACTGATTGGCAGCTGATGGGCACCTTGATGGGGACTGTGCTGATAATCAATGTACTGATTATGAGCACAGACCCCCCCCCCCCCCCCCCTGACAGGGAGAGCCGCCGATCGGCTCTCCCTGGTGGCGTGAACCGAGGAAAGCCGCTTACCGGCACTTCCTGGTTCAAGCGATGATCAGCTGTTCACGTGGTAAGAAGCGTCTGACAGAGGCTTCATACCACGATCAGAGTTGCAGTGTGTCAGACTGACACACAGCACCTCCGATCGCCGCGATGATGTCCAGTCAGGATATCACAACCACTTAGCTGCCATCATTCTGCTATATGGCGTGTGGCAAGCGGTTAAAAATCAACAGCTACTGTATTTGTAGCTGCTGACTTTTTACATTTTTTTTTTTTTTTTAAAGGCTGAAGAACTGCTTTGAGTAATATTAACCCACCAGTGCAACATTGCAGGAACAGAGTACTGCCCTGTATTGCACAGTACAAGGCGGTATGGGAAAATCCAGACCCGAGTTGTGCATGTCGGGGGTTTCAGGTGGATTCTGCAAGGCAAAAGAGCCACTCTATAGACATATAGTCTACACAGGCCAAGCTTTTAAAGACACAATTTGGTTGATTTATTAAAACTGGAGAGTAAAAAATCTGGTGCAGTTCTGCATAGAAACCAATCAGCTTCTAACTTCAGCTTTTTCAATTAAAGGAGAAGTCCAGCCTGAGCTCATTCGTCTGGGCTTCTCCTGTGGGTCACAGGCGTGCAATTTGTTTTGCACTCCTGTGACCTGTTTTTAGCAGAGCAGACCACTCTCTGCTGACGTCACACAGATCAGTCCAGGCACCACGTCATCCCAAGTCTGGGAGTCTGGATCTGTCAGGTGCCTAGACTGATGGCAGTCTCAGCCTCTCAGTGAGCCACTGAGATGACCAGTCCCTGCCCCCCAAGAGCTCAGAGCTCCAATGAGCGTGAAGGAGCAGAAAGGAGAGCTTATGACTGACAGGCAAAAGCTCTCTGCTCGGGGAGCTGAGAGAACCGAGCCATCGGCAGTGTTTGGTGGCTCACTTCGCTGTGCAGAGGCACCGGAGAACAGATTTGTATTGCTTCTTTTATGTGAAATCCCTGGTGTTTTTGCCTGTCCTTCTGCGTTCCTATTAAAAACTGACCACACTAAGCAGGGAAGCATACTGTGGTCAGTTCCCAAACTGTGCTCGGAACTCAGTCTGTTCTCCGATGATCAGACTTGTCCTGACAGAGAAAAGATTGAATGGCGGAAACAGTGCTGTTTGATGTGCCACATCCAAAATTACAAAGTGAGACAAAGAAGTTTTTTCCCCTAAGCGGACTTTTTAGGCAACATATATTAAACGATATCAATAAAGTATAAAGATAAAAACATATTTATTTGAATTTGACATAATAAAAATGATTGGGTAAACATGAAGCAATGATTGACTAGGCCTTCCAATAATCACCCTGTAGATCACATGTAATGGAACCTCCCAGCGCCCACAGGTTTTCGAAAATTCCTTCTTCAGGGGTGTAAAGAAGAGGAGGGTTTCATCTAAGATACAAAGTGTACAGATAGTAAAACTTCCCTAGAATATTTTTCACATATATATTTTTCATTCATTCAAATCTTTCTTTACTTACAAAAGGGTGAACGGTGAGGTAATTTTCACAGTTTCATCAACATTAAAACTTGCAGATAGAAAAACGCATGTAACGGGTATGCCAATGGAGCTTTTAACTCAAAGCCCCTTCATAGAACATTTAGCAAAGACAAAGCTAAAGGGGCACTCTTTGCTCCTTGATGACCAAGAACTCTCAGTGATGCCAGGTCGGGAGGTAGGGGGAAGGCTGACCCGTTTCGTCAAGGAATGGGCAGAGATCACAAAAAATCCTTTTATCCTCAAGATCATAGAACAGGGTTACAGGTTGGAGTTCAATCTCCCTCTTCCAGAGGTTTTTTTTCACTCAGCTGCCCAGAGACCAAGAGAGATGGCAGGGCATGTTAGATCTGATTTCCCTTTGGGAATCAGAAGGGGTTATTTCCCCTGTTCTGGAGGGTCAGAAATTCCAAGGGTTTTATTCTCATGTTTTCCTGGGGAAAAAAGGCATCCAGAGGATTTCAGATGGTCATCAATCTAAGCCTCCTAAACAGATTCCTAATTTAGAGGCATTTCCGGATGGAAAGCCTTTACTCACTCAGAAATCTGTTGTTGCCAGAAGTATTCATGGTAACCCTGGATCTCCAGGATGCTTACCTTCATGTACAAATATGCCAGGATCATCAGAGATTCTTGAGCTTTGCGATCCTCACGGAAAACGGCTCACGTCATTGGCAGTACAGGGCCCTTCCTTTTGGTCTCTCGGCAGCCCTGAGAATCTTTTTTTCGAAGATCATAGTCGAAGTCATAGCCTTTTTTCATTTACAAAAGATCCCAATCGTCCCGCACTTGGGCGACTTTTTGATCTTTGCCTGAGAGAAAGAGAACCTTGGTCAGAATCTACAAGTAGTTCCGCAGACCTTTCAAAGATTGGGTTGGAAAGTCAATCTGCAGAAGTTTGCTCTGGTTCCCTCCCAGAGACATCTCTTTTTGGGCTACCTGATAGGCTCAGTCGCCCAGAAGATTTTTCTCCCAGAGGAGAAGATCTTGAAGATCCTTCTATCTGTGCAGAGTTTCAAGTGTCTTCCCCAGGCCTCCCTTCATCAAATAATGCAGCTGTTGGGCTTGATGACTGCAGCAATCCCCGGAGTGCCCTGGGCCCAATTGGCATTCCAGGTCCCTTGAGGCATTTCTTCTGCATTATTGGGATTGCAGAAAAGCCTCTTTGGATCAGGTCATACATCTTCCAGGAGACAATTCTCTCAATCTGTCCTGGTGGGAGCAGCTGGAATATCTGCAAGTAGGGAAGGCTTGGGCCCAACATTCCCCAGTAAAGATTACCACAGATGCCAGCCTGTGGGGTTGGGCAGCTCATTCAGAGGAGGCAGCCCAGTCTTCAAACTTCAGGGAGCTGTTAGTCGCTTCGAAAACAAGGGTTCTGTTGATTTTTTTCAGACAATGCCACAACAGTGGCTTACCTCAACAGGGGGGTACTCGCTCAGACAGTCTGTTAGTATTAAGTCAGGATATACTTTCTTGGGCAGAAGACAATGTTTCCTCAATCACGGTGGACCACATCAGTGGGACAACAAATGTTCTGGCAGATCATCTGAGCAGAGTGAGTTTCAGCTCCAGCAGTTGGAAGCTAAACCAGGAAACCTTCCGTGAGTTAGTTGTAAGTTTGGGGATTCCCAAAGTGGATCTGTTTGCATCCACCCACAACAAGAAGCTTCCAGCTTACTTTTCCCATGAAAGAGAAACAGAGTCCCTAGGGACAGATGCGCTCTCTCTCCAGGTGAATATTTCCCTAGCCTACGCCTTTCCGCTATTGCCTCTGGTAGTTCGGAAAATTGTGCAGGAACAAGCAGAGGTCATTCTGAATTCTCCATGGTGGCCCAGGAGGAGTTGGTTCTCTGCACTGAGAGCACTTTCAATAGCGTCCCCCTGGCCTCTGCCAGAGAAAAGGGACCTTGTCTGCCAGAGACCAGTGCCCCATCCAAGCCCTCAGATTTATCATTTGACAGCTTGGAGACTGAGCAGCGCATCCTACAATTAAAAGGATGTTCAGTTAGGGTTATTGAGACTATTCTAGACAGCCAAAAAAATTAGTCACAAGGAAGATTGATGGAAGACCTTTGTAGCCTGACAAAGAGTGCTGTTGGGGACTCGTTTTCTATCCCCTGTGTTCTGGATTTTTTACAGAAGGGGGTGGAAAAGGGGCTTGCTGTCAGCACTCTTAGAGTTCAAGTTTCTGCTCTGTCTCTTTTCATGGAAAAAAGACTAGCGGAGGAGCCGTTGATTAAAAGATTCCTCTCAGCTAGGGCTAGACGTACACCTAGAGTCGTTATGCAGGTTCCTCCCTGGGACTTGTCATTGGTGTTGAATGCCCTTACCAGAGCCCCTTTTGAGTCACTTCATGAGGCCTCTTTGAAATTAGTTACTTTAAAGATAGCTTTTCTTTTGGCCATAACTTCAGGGAGAAGGATTTCTGATTTAGAATCTCTCTCTTGTAAAGATCTTTTCGTAAGAATTTTAGATGACAGGGTAGTAATTAGGCCTGACCCTTTGTATTTACCAAAAGATTCGTCTTTTGGAGTTTCACAGATCCCAGGAGGTAGTTCTTCCCTGCTTTTGTTCCTCCCCCAGGAATTCGGAGGAGGAAAGATTTTGTTTCTTAGATGTGAGAAGATGTCTTCTGCATTATTTAGAAGTATCTAGTGAGTTTAGAAAAGCTTCCCAACTACTGATTTCTTTTAGTGGCCCAAAAAAGGGTTACAACGCATCCAGGGGTTCCATTACCAGATGGATTAGAGAAGCTATTTGTGAAGACTACAGATCTTCAGGGCAATCCCCTCCTACCAGAATTAGGTCTTACTCTACTAGATCTCTAGCTGCATCTTGGGCAGAAAGAGTGGGTGCATCATGGGAAGATTTTTCCAAAGCTGCTGTCTGGTCCTCCTTTCATTAAGCATTATAGAGTCCAGATGCTCTCCAGCCAGGACCTCTCCTTTGGAAGGAAAGTGCTTCAGGCTGTTGTCCCCCCTAAGGTATAGAATCTTGCTTGAGGAAAAGATGATCCGCACTCTGGTGATTGCTCTTAAAAAATGTTGTATTTATTAACAAGCCACAGTGACCAAACGCAAAGTTGACGCGTTTCAGCCTATAAGGCCTTAGCCATAACCACATTACAGACTTGAAACTTTGAAATAAATAGTAGCTCTAAGGATCACAGGCACGACCAGTTAATTGTCTTAATTGACCTCAGGCAATTATCCAAAAAAGGGGGAATCAGCTACACTGCATATAGGGTGATCCATATGTATGCCACTATTTCTCACACACCTTATAGTGATAATAAGTACAAGTATGCACACACTCGTGCATGCACTCATGCACATGTACATAATTAAAACACATCATGAAATTCAAAAAACAATAAATACAAAAAATAAATCAAAATGATAATCTAGTATATGAAAAAAGACACCAGAGGAGGAAAAAAGAGAAAGCGAGAGGAGGCTCTGGGAGAGGCATTCTTAATGTAAGTGCAAGTCCAGATCCCACCTCAGGTTTAACCCCTGAGGCGCTCTAGTTTTTAATCTAAAGATCCACCATGCTTCTCTCCCCAGTAACCTTCTCTCCCTATCACATCCTCTGGGCGAATCTTGCTTATCCTCTCAAGCAGGGATGGACTGACAACTCATGGGGCCCTCGGGCAATAAAAGATTATGGGGCCCCCAGGTTTACAGGTGGCCGCCATGCCAGGAGTAAGTAACAAATAAAACAACATATAGAGTACAGCAGTCTGGATAAGTGCCACACTCACATCAGAGTCCTCTCTTACACCAAAGTCCCCACATTCTCCCTATACATCACAGTCCGCAGAGTCCTACCTTATGGAAGAGCCCCCCCAATGTGTCGCCTACTATCAGTGTCCCCTTACACACACCTTTGCACCGTAGTGCTTGGTGTGGCAGGCAGCTGGCAGGAAAAGGCCTTTAAATTAGAAAAAAAAAAAAATCCACTTGTTGCAGGTTCTGAACTGTGCAAGTGAGTCTTATGCCGCGTACACACAATCGGACTATCCGGCGAACGTGGTCCGCCGGACAATCCGCCTGTGTGTGGGCTCCGGTGGTTTTTTTTTTTTCTCAAAAGTCCGGACTTAGAAAGAAGTTTTGACTCAAATCCGGCCATCTGTGCGCTTGTCTGCTGGACTTTTGAAATGAACGGACTTGCCCACACACGGAGTAAAGTCCGTTCATTTAGAACGCGGCTCCAGGTAGACGGGACTAGCGAGTCATCGGCGAGATTGACACGTCGCTGGCCCCGTCACCTGGTATGGACTTAAAGGGGAAGCCCTATGCCAAAAAAACGCTGTGGGGTCACCCCCAAAGTCCATATCAGACCCTTATCCGAGCACGTAGCCTGGCCGGTCAGGAAAGGGGGTGGGGACGAGTGAGCGCCCCCCACCTCCTGAGCCGTACCAGGCCACCTGCCCTCAACATGGGGGGGTGCTTTGAAGAGGCCCTTGTCCTCAACATGGGGACAAGGTTCCCCACCCCAAAGCACCTTGTCCCCATGTTGATGAGGACAAGGGCCTCTTCCAGACAACCCTGGCTGCTGGTTGTCTGGGTCTACGGGCGGGGGGGCTTATCGGAATCTGGGAGCCCCCTTTAACCCCCAGGTTTTCAGTCTTGGGGGGGTCTTCTCGCCGGACTCCTCCTCTATCTTCTGCTAGCTCTTTTACTAGCGGAGGAGCCCGGCTTTCTTCTTCGTCGCCACCGTCCGGGGGGTCTTCTTCCGACTTCGGGGGTCTTGTCCCCCTCTTCGGTACTTCTTGCCGGGCCTCCGCTTTCTTCCTATAGCTCTTTTACTAGCGGTGGCCCGGTCTTCTGTCGCCGCTTCTTCTTCCGACTTCGGGGGTCTTGTCTCCCTCTTCGGTTCTTCTACCCGGGCCTCCGCTTCCTTCTTCCAGCTCTTTTACTAGTGGTGGCCCGGTCTTCTATCGCCGTTGCCTTCTCTTCTTCCTTGAGATGTTGACTCAACGCTGTCTCTGGCCGCAATAACAGGGACACGTTGTGCGGCAACTTATATAGGGACAAGGGGCGGAGTCACCAGGTGATGTCACATGGTGACCCCGTCCCTTATTATGTCACAGCCCCAGCATCCTCCGGGACTGTGACGTCATAAGGGGCGGGGTCACACTTCCTTCGCTAGTCCCATCTGGAGCCTCGTTTAAAATGAATGTACTTTTCTCCGTGTGTGGGCAAGTCCGTTCATTTCAAAAGCCCGGCAGACTCCCGCCATAGTCCGGCGGTTTGTCCGCCGGACCTACTCCGCCGAAAAAGTCCGGTTGT